>NC_143024.1:14192500-14562500 GCF_057628025.1 Oncorhynchus mykiss
GAGGTTGACCCAGTAAATGTTATCACTGGAGTCATTGGCTGCATCCCATAGGGACGAGGGTGCCTTTAGGGACGTAGCGATGTCTCACCCATAGGGGACATGACAGAAAAGGAGGATATTATATTGAGGCTGTAGTTTTCCAGTATGTTTCCAGTGTGTTTTCAGTGCAGGTCATTGAGATAAAGGCATTGAAAATGGTCCGGGGGACATTCTGGTGTCGGGAGTGTTTTCAAGAGGCAGGGAGGTGTAAAGATCCATTGTACTGTACCATAACCACTCAGGTTTGTGCAGCTGTTGGTGTGTGGGGGGTATTTGTGTATGTTTGTGCCCATTTTGTGCTGTGTCTGTGTGTGTTTATGTGTGTCTGCGTACGCAAATGTGTTTGATTGTGCAAATACGGGTGTGTGCAGGCGTGCGCACGTGAAGTGTGTGTATGTGGTTTACAAAAGGTGGGCTGGTGGGTGGTAATGTGGGTAAAAGACGCAATGCCTCCTTCATACAGCATCTGTTAGATCTGCTAGCTATTCAGTCACTTACATAACACCCCTGTAGTTCTATCATATTACCTCCAACAGAAACGCCATTCACACAGACAGTACTGCAGGTCTGTGGCACAAGCTCGCCGGCCAATACCTGTGGTTCATTTTCTGCTATTCAACACAGAGAACATTTTGCAGTTTTAAAGCAAATTTCCTGTAATTCAAAAAACATTGCTTTGCCTATGACCTGTTAATTTGCTATCTGGGGGGACCACAACCCCCCCCCCCCCCCCCCCCAAACAAAAAGCATGAGTATTATTATTTTGGGGGGCGGAGAGGGTGTGTGTGTGTGCTAAATATGCAGTAGTGTTGTTGTTTCACACTCTAGCTAAACATGTTTCTGACTGAACAAGGCTCTAGTCTTAGAGACTAGAGGATGGTGTCTGGATCAGGCTTTCTGTTATTGATGGCTGTAATACATCAGGTCTGATGATGTTGAGTAAAAAACAACACCTGTTGACTGTGTTTATGTACATGTAAGTGTAGTGTAGAGTAGCATGAACAGTATGGTCAAGTATGGGGGGTATATAAGTAGGAGCAGACATTACCCTCTTTCTAGTGGTGGTCTCCTTTCTCCCTCTCTCTCTCTCTCTTTCTCTCTCTCTCTCTCTCTCTCTCCCTCTCTCTCTCTCTCTCTTTCTCCTCCTTCCTCCTCCCTCCTTCATGCCTGCGCAGAAGTCTATATGAGGTGCAAAAGACTGATACACACTAAGTCACAGGAGGGAATTATTGTCCAGGTAAGTTTCACCTTTTCCTACAAACTTATGGATGATCATGTTATTCAAACATTTTTTTTATTAATGAATGAACAATTAAAATAACATAGAGTCAAGCATCTATAGTTAAATAAAGTCATAGGAATACTACATTTAAATACAATGAAATATGGTCAACATCAGTCTATGTTCTTAAATCTGTGGGGTATGTGAGAAGAGAGGCCAGTGCTGAATGATCAATGATCTACATCATTCCAAGTCAGTACTAATGTTAATAGTCATGAATTTACTAGTATTGTTCTCCAATTTCAAAAAGTGAATGTACTTACTAACGAGTTGTAATCTAATTTCAGAACTTAGTTGTCCATGTAATTAGTTGAGGTACAGTACAATGGAACATCAACACATGAATAGTGGTGAGAAGCATGGTTGTAGTCTGGGTGTTTTAGTAACGCTTTATAAATCATTTATTTAACACAGTAGTTGTGCACACCCTTCATAAATGTCATTATATTACAGATGTTCTGTATGCTCCTAATGTACTAGCTACTGCATAGCTATGTGCTTCCTCATTCAATTAATTCCAGAGATTTAAGAAATACATTTAATCTGAGCATATTTCTCCTGGTGGTTTTCATAAGGCGCGGGTGTATATGATGTAAGACATTCATTAGTCAAAGACGCACAGTGAGCAGCATACAGTAAGGCTCTGTTCCACCTCTGCACAGCCTCACCACCGACAGGGCAGCAGGACCCTCTAGGTCTCAGTTCCCAGTCCTGACACCTTTTTCCTACTTTTTCCCACTACAAAATTAAGTAACTTGCTAGCAGATTTTGAAAAGGCGTTTGATAAAGTATGACTAGAATTTATAAATAAATGCAAATCTCTTATACAATGAGTTAAAGTTATGTACAGCAACCCCAGATGTAAAATAGTAAATAATGGTTACTTCTCAGAAAGTATTGAGCTTTAAGAGGATTAAAACAAGGCTGTCCGTTGTCTCCATATCTATTTATAATGGCCATTGAAATGCTAGCTATTAAAATGAGATCCAACAAGAACATCAAAGGGTTTGAAATCCAGGGGATAAAAACAGTGTCTCACAGTCTCATTTAAGATCTTGATCACTTTTCTAGCCTCTCTGGACTAAAACCTAATTATGACAAGTGTACCATATTATGTATTGGATCGTTAAAAAATACATTGTTTACACTACCTTGTAGTTTACCACTTTAATGGGCGGATGGAGAAGTAGACATACTTGGTATTCACATCTCAACAAAAAAAAAACTTTCCACAATCAATTTCAATAGAAAGTTAGCAAAAATAGATACAATTCTGCAACCATGTAAATACTTGTCTATTTATGGAAAAACACATTGAATAACTCTTTGGTTTTATCACAGTTAACTTACTTACTAATGGCACTGCCTACTCTAGAAGACTCGTTTTTTAAATCATATGAGCAGAAAATATTTCATTTTATTTGGAATGCTAAGCCAGACAAAATGAAACGTGTCTATTTATATAATGAATGTGAGTTTGGGGGCTAAAATGAAATAAAAGATAAAGCAAATATTACAAATATTACAACAAATGTTCAACTCAAACATACTGATTAATAAAAAAAACATCTTTATGGAAAAAATGTTTAAAAATGGTATTATATTTATTCATGATATTATGGATAGAAACGGAGGAGTTATGTCACATATGCAGCTGTCGAAAATATATGGGAATATCTGCTCAATCCAAACTTACAAACAACTGATTGCAGCACTAACACAAAAATGGAGGCAAGTGGAAAACAGAAATTGAATAATGTGTCCCTGAACAAAGAGGGGGTCAAAATCAAAAGTAACAGTTTGGTCACCAGCTGCATTAAGTACTGCAGAGCATCCCCTCCTCATGGACTACACCAGATGTGTGAGATGTTACCCCACTCTTCCACCAAGGCACCTGCAAGTTCCCGGACATTTCTGGGGGGAATGGCCCTAGCCCTCACCCTCCGATCCAACATGTCCCAGACGTGCTCAATGGGATTGAGATCCGGGCTCTTCGCTGGCCATGGCAGAACACTGACATTCCTGTCTTGCAGGAAATCACGCACAGAACGAGCAGTATGGCTGGTGGCATTGTCATGCTGGAGGGTCATGTCAGGATTAGCCTGCAGGAAGGGTACCACATGAGGGAGGAAGATGTCTTCCCTGTAACGCACAGCATTGAGATTGCCTGCAACGACAACAAGCTCAGTCCGATGATGCTGTGACACACCGCCCCAGACCACGACGGACCCTCCACCTCCAAATCGATCCCGCTCCAGAGTACAGGCCTCAGTGTAACACTCACTCCTTCGACGATAAACGTGAATCCTACCATCACCCCTAGTGAGACAAAACCGCAACTCGTCAGTGAAAAGCACTTTTTGCCAGTCCTGTCTGGTCAAGCGACGGTGGGTTTGTGCCCATAGGCGACATTGTTGCTGATGATGTCTGGTGAGGACCTACCTTACAACAGGCCTACAACCCTCAGTCCAGCCTCTCTCAGCCTATCGCGGACAGTCTGAGCACTGATTGAGGGATTGTGCGTTCCTGGTGTAACTCGTGCAGTTGTTGTTGCCATCCTGTACCTGTTCCGCAGGTGTGATGTTCGGATGTACCGATCCTGTGCAGGTGTTGTTACACGTGGTCTATCACTGTGAGGAAGATCAGCTGTACATCCTGTCTCCCTGTAGCGCTGTCTTAGGTGTCTCACAGTACGGACATGGCAATTTATTTCCATGGCCACATCTGCAGTCCTCATGCCTCCTTGCAGAATGCCTAAGGCACGTTCACGCAGATGAGCAGGGACCCTGGGCATCTTTCTTTTGGTGTTTTTCAGAGTTAGTAGAAAGGCCTCTGTAGTGTCCTAAATTTTCGTAACTGTGACCTTAATTGCCTACCGTCTGTAAGCTGTTAGTGTCTTAATGACCATTCCACAGGTGCATGTTCATAATTGTTTATGGTTCATTGAATAAGGATGGGAAACAGTGTTTAACCCTTTACAATGAAGATCTGTGAAGTTATTTGGATTTCTACGAATTATCTTTGAAAGACAGGGTCCTGAAAAAGGGACGTTTCTTTTTTTGCCGAGTTTATATATATGGGGCATACAACAATCTCAGCTCTGTAGATTTTGCTGCGAAGAGACAGAATCAATATATCATTTATTCTGGTATTGCCCCTATGTAGCTTGTTTCTGGTCATAGGTTCAGGAATGGTTCAAAAATAACAACAGGCACTTAAAATTAATCTTACAAATAGCAGTGTTTGGCGATTTGGAAAGCCATAGTCAGTCAATAAATAATATAATAATACTCGTAGGAAAGGTTTTCATCTTTAGCTCACAATCTGTGGATACTTTACGATTAGAAAGGTTAAAAATTAAGTAAAACATCACAGAACAATTGAAAAATATATGGAAACCAATCGAGAGTGGTCTATGGTGATAGGTGGGATGGGCTGAGAGTGGCAAAGGGGTGGGATTAAAGAGCTGAGGTCTATGGTGATAGGTGGGATGGGCTGAGAGTGACTGAAGGATGGGATTAAAGAGCTGAGGTCTATGGTGATAGGTGGGATGGGCTGAGAGTGGCAGAGGGGTGGGATTAAAGAGCTGAGGTCTATTGGTGATAGGTGGGATGGGCTGAGAGTGGCAGAGGGGTGGGATTAAAGAGCTAAGATCTATGGTGATAGGTGGGATGGGCTGAGAGGGGCAGAGGGGTGGGATTAAAGAGCTGAGGTCTATGGTGATAGGTGGGATGGGCTGAGAGAGGCAGAGGGGTGGGATTAAAGAGCTGAGGTCTATGGTGATAGGTGGGATGGGCTGAGAGAGGCAGAGGGTGGGATTAAAGAGCTGAGGTCTATGGTGATAGGTGGGATGGGCTGAGAGAGGCAGAGGGGTGGGATTAAAGAGCTGAGGTCTATGGTGATAGGTGGGATGGGCTGAGAGAGGCTGAGGGGTGGGATTAAAGAGCTGAGGTCTATGGTGATAGGTGGGATGGGCTGAGAGTGGCTGAGGGGTGTGATTAAAGAGCTGAGGTCTATGGTGATAGGTGGGGTGGGCTGAGAGTGGCTGAGGGGTGGGATTAAAGAGCTGAGGTCTATGGTGATAGGTGGGATGGGCTGAGAGTGGCAGAGGGGTGGGATTAAAGAGCTGAGGTCTATTGGTGATAGGTGGGATGGGCTGAGAGTGGCAGAGGGGTGGGATTAAAGAGCTGAGGTCTATGGTGATAGGTGGGATGGGCTGAGAGAGGCAGAGGGGTGGGATTAAAGAGCTGAGGTCGATGGTGATAGGTGGGATGGGCTGAGAGTGGCAGAGGGGTGGGATTAAAGAGCTGATGTTTGGTAATGTATTATTGTTATGTGACTGCTTTATATAAAAGTACCATGTATGTAAAATGTGTATGCAAAATGTATACGTAAAATGTATGTATATGTAAAAAAAACAAAAAATATGTGCCACTGATTCCGCTCCAGCCTTTACCTCCCTAATTAAGGTGCCACCAACCTCCTGTGATAAACATAATGTTCTCATTGAAAGCATTCCAAATAATCTTTGTCAGTTTGGATGTGGGGGTTTGACCTCAAGGAGGACTTCTAGAGAGAGCTACTACAAGTAGTTGGGTTTGTACGGTATAATAGCCCCTTTCTTCACCTGGTGAGGGAGCAAAAAACGAATAGTTTAGGAGCAAAGTGAGGAAAGGGTTCAGTGTATGTGTTTGGAGAAGGAGAGAGGAAACGTCCAGTGAAAATGTACAGCAGCACCGCAGAATATACTACTAGTAGTGAACACAGTGCTTATCTGTTGTGCTCTGAGCCTCTGGCTCGTAGTCACTACATGCCTCTACAGCCAATGGCCACAGCACAAACCTAACTTTATGACTTGGTTCCAGAATGGCTTTGCATATGTTAATAAACTGTAATCTGAGTAAACTCGTCTTGGCTGACTTGTTTTTTTCCTTTTTCATTTGTAGGATAACCCTGGTGGATTGTCTAGCCTCCTCTCCACTGAGACACTGGGGAAGGAGTTTATAGAACTGTTGGAATTCGGACCATCCAAAAACTATTCTGCCTCAAAATGTTGTTTTCTCTAGCCCTCCTCTTCCTGCTAACCCCGTTCCCCTCCCTTCAAACTCCAGTAACCAATGAGAAAAGAAACGCCAAAGGAACAGGAAGTGAACCGAAACCCTACGTCCTACTCACCCTCTCCCTCGCAAAACCAAAAACCGCAGCCACGCTCGTGAATGTCACCAAAGAGACCCCTAAGCCCACTCTGAAAGCCCTAAACCCAACTGCACTCAATCAGACACATCCAGCCCCCTCAAGCCCCCTCAAACCTCCAACAGCCACGCTCGTCAAACTCAACAAAGAGACCCCTAAGCCCACTCTGAAAGCCCTAAGCCCAACTATAGCCAATCAGACACATCCAGCCCCCTCAAGCCCCCTCAAACCTCCAACAGCCACGCTTGTGAAACTCAACAAAGAGACCCCTAAGCCCACTGTGAAAGCCCTAAACCCAACTGCAGCCAATCAGACACATCCAGCCCCCTCAAGCCCTCTCAAACCTCCAACAGCCACGCTCGTGAAACTCACCAAAGAGACCCCTAAGCCCAATCTGAAAGCCCTAAACCCAACTGCAGCCAATCAGACACATCCAGCCCCCTCAAGCCCCCTCAAACCTCCAACAGCCACGCTCGTCAAACTCACCAAAGAGACCCCTAAGCCCACTCCGAAAACCCTAAGCCCAACTATAGCCAATCAGACACATCCAGCCCCCTCAAGACCCCTCAAACCTCCAACAGCCACGCTCGTCAAACTCACCAAAGAGACCGCTAAGCCCACTCCGAAAGCCCTAAGCCCAACTATAGCCAATCAGATTCATCCAGCCCCCTCGACCCCCCTCAAACCTCCAACAGCCACGCTCGTCAAACTCACCAAAGAGACCCCTAAGCCCACTGTGAAAACCCTAAGCCCAGCTGCAGCGAATCAGACACATCCAGCCCCCTCGACCCCCCTTAAGCCTCCAACAGCCACGTTTATCAAACTCACCAAAGAGACCCCTAAGCCCACTGTGAAAGCCCTAAGCCCAACTGCAGCCAATCAGACACATCCAGCCCCCTCTGCCCCCCTCAAACCTCCAACAGCCACGCTCGTCAAACTCACCAAAGAGACCCCTAAGCTCACTCCGAAAACCCTAAGCCCAGCTGCAGCGAATCAGACACATCCAGTCCCCTCGACCCCCCTCAAGCCTCCAACAGCCATGTTCATCAAACTCAACAAAGAGACCCCTAAGCCCACTGTGAAAGCCCTAAGCCCAGCTGTAGCCAATCAGACACATCCAGCCCCCTCAACCCCCCTCAAACCTCCAACAGCCATGCTCGTCAAACTCACCAAAGAGACCCCTAAGCCCACTCTGAAAGCCATAAGCCCAGCTGCAACCAATCAGACACATCCAGCCCCCTCAACCCCCCTCAAACCTCCAACAGCCAGTGGTCCAAAGACCACAACCAAAGACAAACCCTCCATCACACTGCCGCATCCCATCCCCATCAAGGTGCTCATCACTTCTGACTCTGGCTGCATCAGTAAGGACACCCAGAGCGACGTTAGCAACCGCACCAAGGAGCAGACCCAGACCCACGAGCTGAAGCCTGGCTTTCCTCTAACCCTAACCCACCGCATCAGTCTGGTTCCTACCTCCTGCACCGGGGGATGTGTGGCTGAGATGGCAGCACTGAAAGGACGTGTTGGCCGGTTGGAGAAAGAGATGTCCCTCATGAAGAGTAAATGTACGACTGGTCTTATTTAGTTACACATAACCGTAACCTCCTAGTCGCAAACCTCTTTCATATAATAACTTCATTCTGATATGGAGATTATCCATGAGGCTAGTTTGAATTAAATCCAGAGTCTTTCTGGTAACCAACATTAAAATTTCATCTTTTGATGTTTGCTCTGTCTTGTTTCATACTGTATACTCTCTTCCCCTTCCTACCAGGTGCTTCCTGCTCCAAAGGCCCATGTCCCAATGACTGCAGTGCGAATGGGAAATGTGAGAAGGGAAAGTGTGTCTGCCTCCCAGGGTTCCTTGGTCTAGACTGCAGTAAATGTACAGCTGGAGCTGACTGCAGTAAAAGTCAGTTACTGTGCCTTCTTCATTTGATCTGACTTGTCTTCTTTGATCTGATTGTCTTTATTGCAATTCAGCTAGAGACACACTAGCAACTCATAATCTAAGGTTCCAGTCGCCACACACAAGCACACCACTTAGAATGCATGCCTAATATACATTCCTTCATTCTAAGTTGTATGCTTGTGTGTTTATTGGAACACATATTATTTTCTCTCATCTCCAGAAGGTACCAAAGACAAAATCCAGATAACGGTGGAGACGGTGGCGTTGAAGGTATCACCTGAGAACAATGCTATCACAGAGAGTCTGCAGGGGAAGAAGACCAAGGCAGACCAAATCCTCTTCCAGAAGAAAACAGAGCAAAAGAAACCTACAGCCGCCAAAGAGGATGTTGACATCAAAAGGAAAACAAAAGGGACCACAAGTGTAAAAGCAGGGCTCACCAAGACACAAGCCAAACAAGGGGTTACTGTCACTAAAACCAAAACCACCCATTCCAATGCTACCAAGACTGGACTGGGCCGACCAACCGTCGGACAGGTTCTGTTGAAACACCATGGAGGAAGAAAGCAAGAGAGCAAAGGCAAAACGACAGTTATAAAGAAGCAGTCTAAACCTGACCTGAAGTTGAAAGGAACAGTGAAGGAGGAATCTGCAGGTAAAGCCAATGCTGAAGCTGGCAACCTCCAAGACCAGCCTCAAGCCAATGTCACCCAAAGCACTGTGAAGATGTTTGTGAACAAAACCCGGTCAGGAAAAGAGACTCTGGAGCAGTCGACGTTGGCTGAGAAGAATGTGACTCTAACATCTGGAAAGAAAACAGTCAAAAAGGTGAAATTAGTTCAGGGGACTATGAACGTTACAAAGGTGTCATTGGCTTTTGATAGCACTAAGGCTGGGACAGGCAAGATCACCCTTACAAAGGACATTAAGACAGAGGCAGACATCTCCTCAGGCACATCTAAAACTACTGTGAAGACAGGGTCAGGCAAAGGGAAGCCAGTCCCACGGAATAGTCAGTATGTTGTGAACATGACCACTGTGGAGACCACCTCTGAAGTCAAAGTCTTCAGCAACAACACAACAACTATCCAGTCTTCCAAAAACACCACCAGGAAAGCAGGAACAGGAGTGGGCCGTGGACTTGGCTCTGTGAAGGTTCAGAACATCACCACGTACGGCTTCACCCTCACATGGTCGGCCCCAACAGCCATGTTTAAGAACTTCACTGTGTCCAGAAGAGAGCACAGGGCAGAGGATGAGGAAGAGGAGGAGGAAGAGGCGGAGGAGGGAGCTGCTCTCGGGGAAGAGGTCAGAGTAGCCGGAGTCATAAACTCCACCATTGAGATCCGAAAACAGAGCCCTAATGGAACTGTGGCTTTCCCCACTAAAGCTCCCGGTAGCTCCAGAGGTAAAGCTCACACAAAGAGGGTGTCCGTTGTTCTCCCCGACAGCGTTCGCTCTGTGGAGTTCAGTAACCTGCGACCTCAGACCCGATACTCCCTGCACATATGTGGCACCACTCCCGGATCCCGCTCCAAGATTCACAGAGTAACCACCATGACAGGTAGTTAGGAGAACCAAACCCACATAGAGACTTATTCAGAATATTTCACCAGAACTTTTTATGAATAACTCCTATAGTAATGTATCTTTTCATTCATGTATTGGATAGCCTGCATGTCTCTCTTTTATTTAAACTGTGGCTGCACTAAATCATCACTTGTGTTGAGACAGAATATCCCATTGTATCTATATTTTCTATACTTCACATTTACTGGGACTTTAGTGACTTTTTAACCTTTTCCTTCACCACGTTTCAGCCTCATGTTCGTTGTCTCCAGTACAATGCCAGTGTCGACATATGTGAAAAATAAAGTAAAAAAATGATCAAAAGGTAACCGTTTTAAAAACACAATGACATTCACTGTGACCTGGGGAGCAAGAAAAGACCCACCCTCCTTCTGGCTAGAAACTCCTTTTGAAAATCACAATTTTATTACTTTTAATCCAACCCTGTGATGTGACAGAGAAGCAGTTTATAGGACCTTCCAACTCGTCTTTTTAACACACAGAATATAGAAACGCCCTGTTTTCACACATGTTGACACTGGTGTGGTGCTGGAGACAATGAATATGAGGTTCCTTTAAATATCCTCTTCTGGCCTCTCCTCTTCCTTATTCATTTTCTTCCCCATGCAGGGCCTGAGCCACCCACCGAGCTGGTGTTTAGTAACGTGACAGAAGCCTCTCTTTCTGTGTCCTGGTCCAAACCAAAGAACAAAATCTCCGGCTTCAAAATCACATACTCTCACTCAGTCACGGGTAAGTTACCTTAGCTTTTATCATGTTATCTACCTCTAAGTCAGGGTTTTCTAAAACTCGGTCCTAGGGCCCCTCCTTGACAATGAGTTGAGTATTTGAATCAGCTGTGTAGTGCTAGGGCAGGTTTGGGAAACCCTACTATAAGTGACAAGGTGATGAAACTTTGAACACTTTAAAAATAGTTTTTTCACACCCCATTTGTCAGCACAAGGGCTTCACCAGAATCATTCAAGTGGAAGATACAACTTTTGTAGCATTCTTGTGTGCTCCATTAATGAATGACAGATCAGCTGTTCAGTCAAAATACCTCCGTCATCCCCAAACACTGACACTCTTTAAGTGTCAATCATGGCCGGTGTCCCAAATGGCACCCTATTCCCTATGTGTCAAATGTAGTGCATCATAAAGTGAATAGGGTGCCATTTGTTTTCCCCAGAGGACCAGTGTGTTACTATGTCTTTTATCATGACAGGAGAGAGTGGTTCTGTGTCTGTCTGTCATCCTGACTGGAGAGAGTGGTTCTGTGTCTGTCTGTCATCATGACTGGAGAGAGTGGTTCTGTGTCTGTCTGTCATCATGACAGGAGAGAGTGGTTCTGTGTCTGTCTGTCATCCTGACTGGAGAGAGTGGTTCTGTGTCTGTCTGTCATCATGACTGGAGAGAGTGGTTCTGTGTCTGTCTGTCATCATGACAGGAGAGAGTGGTTCTGTGTCTGTCTGTCATCATGACTGGAGAGAGTGGTTCTGTGTCTGTCTGTCATCATGACAGGAGAGAGTGGTTCTGTGTCTGTCTGTCATCATGACTGGAGAGAGTGGTTCTGTGTCTGTCTGTCATCATGACTGGAGAGAGTGGTTCTGTGTCTGTCTGTCATCATGACAGGAGAGAGTGGTTCTGTGTCTGTCTGTCATCATGACTGGAGAGAGTGGTTCTGTGTCTGTCTGTCATCATGACAGGAGAGAGTGGTTCTGTGTCTGTCTGTCATCATGACTGGAGAGAGTGGTTCTGTGTCTGTCTGTCATCATGACCGGAGAGAGTGGTTCTGTGTCTGTCTGTCATCATGACAGGAGAGAGTGGTTCTGTGTCTGTCTGTCATCATGACAGGAGAGAGTGGTTCTGTGTCTGTCTGTCATCATGACAGGAGAGAGTGGTTCTGTGTCTGTCTGTCATCATGACTGGAGAGAGTGGTTCTGTGTCTGTCTGTCATCCTGACAGGAGAGAGTGGCTCTGTGTCTGTCTGTCATCATGACAGGAGAGAGTGGTTCTGTGTCTGTCTGTCATCATGACTGGAGAGAGTGGTTCTGTGTCTGTCTGTCATCATGACTTGAGAGAGTGGTTCTGTGTCTGTCTGTCATCATGACCGGAGAGAGTGGTTCTGTGTCTGTCTGTCATCATGACTGGAGAGAGTGGTTCTGTGTCTGTCTGTCATCATGACAGGAGAGAGTGGTTCTGTGTCTGTCTGTCATCATGACTGGAGAGAGTGGTTCTGTGTCTGTCTGTCATCATGACAGAATAGAGTGGTTCTGTGTCTGTCTGTCATCATGACAGGAGAGAGTGGTTCTGTGTCTACAGTATGTCTGTCATCATGACAGGAGAGAGTGGTTCTGTGTCTACAGTATGTCTGTCATCATGACAAAAGAGAGTGGTTCTGTGTCTGTCTGTCATCGTGACTGGAGAGAGTGGTTCTGTGTCTGTCTGTCATCCTGACAGGAGAGAGTGGTTCTGTGTCTACAGTATGTCTGTCATCATGACAAAAGAGAGTGGTTCTGTGTCTGTCTGTCATCGTGACTGGAGAGAGTGGTTCTGTGTCTGTCTGTCATCATGACAGGAGAGAGTGGTTCTGTGTCTGTCTGTCATCATGACAGGAGAGAGTGGTTCTGTGTCTGTCTGTCATCATGACAGGAGAGAGTGGTTCTGTGTCTGTCTGTCATCATGACAGGAGAGAGTGGTTCTGTGTCTGTCTGTCATCATGACTGGAGAGAGTGGTTCTGTGTCTGTCTGTCATCCTGACAGGAGAGAGTGGTTCTGTGTCTGTCTGTCATCCTGACAGGAGAGAGTGGTTCTGTGTCTACAGTATGTCTGTCATCATGACAGGAGAGAGTGGTTCTGTGTCTACAGTATGTCTGTCATCATGACAAAAGAGAGTGGTTCTGTGTCTGTCTGTCATCGTGACTGGAGAGAGTGGTTCTGTGTCTGTCTGTCATCCTGACAGGAGAGAGTGGTTCTGTGTCTACAGTATGTCTGTCATCATGACAAAAAATAGTGGTTCTGTGTCTGTCTGTCATCATGACAGAAGAGAGTGGTTCTGTGTCTGTCTGTCATCATGACAGGAGAGAGTGGTTCTGTGTCTGTCTGTCATCATGACTGGAGAGAGTGGTTCTGTGTCTATAGTACGTCTGTCATCATGACAAAAGAGAGTGGTTCTGTGTCTGTCTGTCATCGTGACTGGAGAGAGTGGTTCTGTGTCTGTCTGTCATCCTGACAGGAGAGAGTGGTTCTGTGTCTGTCTGTCATCCTGACAGGAGAGAGTGGTTCTGTGTCTACAGTATGTCTGTCATCATGACAAAAGAGAGTGCTTCTGTGTCTGTCTGTCATTCTGACAGGAGAGAGTGGTTCTGTGTCTACAGTATGTCTGTCATCATGACAGGAGAGAGTGGTTCTGTGTCTACAGTATGTCTGTCATCGTGACAGGAGAGAGTGGTTTTGTGTCTGTCTGTCATCATGACTGGAGAGAGTGGTTCTGTGCCTACAGTATGTCTGTCATCATGACAGAATAGAGTGGTTCTGTGTCTACAGTATGCCTGTCATCATGACAGGAGAGAGTGGTTCTGTGTCTACAGTATGTCTGTCATCATGACAGGAGAGAGTGGTTCTGTGTCT
Source organism: Oncorhynchus mykiss (assembly GCF_057628025.1). NCBI lineage: Eukaryota > Metazoa > Chordata > Actinopteri > Salmoniformes > Salmonidae > Oncorhynchus > Oncorhynchus mykiss. The sequence goes on from NC_143024.1 coordinate 14,206,129, forward strand.
GTCGTCCTGACAGGAGAGAGTGGTTCTGTGTCTGTCATCCTGACAGGAGAGAGTGGTTCTGTATCTGTCATCCTGACAGGAGAGAATGGTTCTGTGTCTGTCATCCTGACAGGAGAGACTGGTTCTGTGTCTGTGGATTCCCTGCAGTCCCAGGTGTCTCTGTCCAAGCTGTCCTCGGGGGCCACGTACGAGGTCAGTGTGATGTCCACCATGGGGAAGAGAGAGAGTGATCCCCTCATTGCCATCATGACCACAGGTGATCACCACACTTACCTAGATCTATTGTGCTGTAGCAACTCACCATTACAGTACATCATCATGCATTCTGCTTTGGACGTGGAGTGCAGAACGATCCAGAGTGCATTTGCCTTATTTTTACCCACAGTTTCAGTTGTCTTGCCCTGCAATATGACAACAATGAAGTGTTTTAAAACATGACATAAAGGCATAACAATAATTGTTATTTAGCTAAATTCACCATGTAAAACACATTGTCTTTGGACTGTAGTACCTGCCCCTCCAACTGTTCTCCAAGCAACTAACGTAACAGATACCAAGGCAGTGCTGCAATGGACCCCCGCCATGGGCCACGTAGACCGCTTCATCATCAGTTATGAGTCTGCAAAAAGTGAGTGTGGTATCATTTCCTGATGAAAAGATACGGTGAACATACATACAGTAGTATAACTATAGTTATACAGTTCCTTCAGAAAGTATTCAGACCTCTTGACTTTTTACACATTTTGTTACATTACAGCCTTATTATAAAAACAAAATCCTCAGCAATCTACACACAATAACCCATAATGACTAAGTGAAAACAGGTTTTTAGACATTTTTGCTATGAGACTCGAAATTGAGCTCAGGTGCATCCTATTTCCATTGGTCATCCTAGTTAAATAAAGAATAAAACAACTTGATTGGAGTCCACCTGTGGTAAATTCAATTGATTGGACATGATTTGGAAAGGCACACACCTGTCTATATGAGGTCCCACAGTTGACAGTGCATGTCACGGCAAAAACCAAGCCATGAGGTCAAAGGAATTGTCCATCGAGCTCTGAGACAGGATTGTGTCGAGGCACAGATCTGGGGAAGGGTACCAAAAACTGTCTGCAGAATTGAAGATCCCCAAGAACACAGTGGCCTCCATCACTCTTAAATTAAGAAGTTTGGAATCACCAAGACTCTTCCTAGAGCTGACCACCTGACCAAACTGACCAATCGGGGGAAAAGAGCCTTGGTCAGGGTTGTGACCAAGAACCCGATGGTCACTCTGACAGAGCTCCGAGTTCCTCTGTGGAGATGGGAGAACCTTCCAGAAGGACAACCATCTCTGCTGCACTCCACCAATCAGGCCTTTATGGTAGAGTGGCCAGACGGAAGCCACTCGTCAGTAAAAAGGCACATGACAGCCCGCTTGGAGTTTGCCAAAAGGCACCTAAAGACTCTCAGACCATGAGAAACAAGATTCTCTGGTCTGATGAAACCAAGATTTAACTCTTTGGCTTGGCTGCGTCTGGGAACAGCTGCGTCTGGGAACAGCTGCGTCGCGTCACATCTGGAGGAAACCTGGCACCATCCCTACGGTGAAGCATGGTGTTGGCAGCATCATGCTGTGGGGATGTTTTCAGCGGCAGGGACTGGGAGACTAGTCAGGATCGAGGGAAAGATTAACGGAGTAAAGTACAGAGAGATCCTTGATAAAAACCTGCTCCAGAGCACTCAGGACCTCAGACTGGGGCGAAGGTTCACCTTCCAACAGGACAACAACCCTAAGCACACAGCCAAAACAATGCAGGAGTGGCTTCAGGACAAGTCTCTGAATGTCCTTGAGTGGCCCAGATCGAACATCTCTGGAGAGACCTGAAAATAGCTGTGCAGCAATGCTCCCAATCAAACCTGACAGAAACTCTCCAAAAACAAGTGTGCCAAGCTTGTAGCATCAGACTCAAGAAGACTTGATGCTGTAATCACTACCAAAGTTGCTTCAACAAAGCACTGAGTAAAGGTTCTGAATACTTATGTAAATGTGATATATATATATATATATATATATATATATATATATATATATATATATATATATATATATATATATATATATATATATATATATATATATATTTGATATATATATAAATTAGCAAACAAATATATATATATTTTTGTTTTGGCATTATGGGGTATTGTGTGTAGATTGATTAGGAAAAAACTATTGAATCAATTTTATAATAAGGCTGTAACGTAACTATATGTGGAAAAAGTCAAGGGGTCTGAATACTTTCAGAAGGCACTGTAGACCAGTGGAGGCTGCAGAGGGGAGGACAACTCATAACAGTGGCTGGAAGGGAGCAAAGGGAATGGCATCAAACACATAGGAACTGCTCCAGCCATTACCACGAGCCCGTCCTCCCCAATTAAGGTGCCACCAACCTCATGTAGTATATAGTATGTACCATAGCTAGTATAACTACACCTGTACATTGTATACTGTTCTACTCACGTTCCAAGCTGTAATCCAGCCTAAGCTGCATCCCCTGTCCCTCTCAATTGTCTCTCCCACAGCTCCCAATGTAACAGTGACAGTGATGGTGTCTGGTAACTCAGTAGAGCAGCAGCTGAGAGGGCTGCAGAGAGACACCCTGTACACAGTCAAAGCCCTGAGTCAGAAAGACAGTCTGCAGAGCACAGCCATCACTACCACCTTCACAACGGCCAGTGGTGAGTACACAGGGGGGAAACACACTGCACAACATCACATGTAACTACAGCATAGAACCTCAAAGATCTGAAGCTCAGAGTTACGGACTGACCGGTCAAAGTTACAAACATTTCAGTGCTCCACACGACCTCTATTCCCGACTCGTTGGGATTTCTGAGGTCCTACTGTATAGGGAAAAGAACCAGGACAGAACGTACCTGTATGTGTGATGGTTTGTCCTTCAGCTGTAAAGGCCGGTGATGTGGGCGCTCGTTCTGCTGTTTTATCATGGAAATCCCCCAGTGTTGCGTTCAGCAGATACAGAGTGACCTATCAGACGGCAGGAGAGGAGGTCAAGGTGAGCTTTATTTCTCACATGATACATTCGTATGAACTTAATACCACAACTATACTGCTACTATATTGTATACCAATGCTACAGATGTAGGATCTTCATTTGAGCCAGTTTGCTACAGCAGGAAAATAATCCTGCCGCAACAGAAACTGTGAATTATGTTTATTATAAGTAATGGACATTTTTATAAGGGCTGATACATTTTTTCTTAAGGGAAAATCAAGTCTGAAATTTCAAAGTGGAAATTACAAGCTTCAGAAGACTTTTTAAACCTCAAATTCCAAACAATTTTTTAAAAATACTATCAAATGAAGATCCTGCATCTGTATACAATGATGCGTCCAAAATGACCATATTCCTATAGTGTACTACTTTTACCCAGGGCCCATAGTCAAAAGTAGTGCACTATATAGGAAATAGGGTGCCATTTGGGACGGACTATATGAGGTGAAACAACAGTGCATGAGGTAAAACAGTTTCAAACATCTGTTTCTCTGGCCCTCTATCTCCCCAGGAGGTGATTCTGGACTCCACGGTGACGGAGTACAAGCTGACTGGACTGTTCTCTATGTCTAAGTACACGGTGCTGGTACAGGGAGAGAGAGAGGGGCAGTACACATCTATTGTCACCACTGAGTTTATCACAGGTAGGTGTTACAGACCAGCGGTGAATTTTGAAAATGTACTTTGCACATGAGTCTCTCCATTTCATCAACTCAAGGCAACAGGGTTACTTATCTTTTACAGAGAATATAGTAATTGTATAGTAATGTTATAGTAATCGTATAGTAATCTTTTAGTAATTGTATAGTAATTGTATAGTAATTGTATAGTAATGTTGTAGTAATTGTATAGTAATCTTATAGTAATTGTATCCCCTCGGCTCAGGAAAACTGCGCTTCCCATTCCCCACGGAGTGTTCCCAGGAGCTGCTGAACGGAGCGCTCCAGTCAGGAGAGGTGGATCTTTACCCAGAGGGCAAGGAAGGGAAGGCAGTCAGAGTCTACTGTGACATGGAGACTGAGGGAGGAGGCTGGACGGTAAGATACTTGGCTTCTCTCTCTCTCTCTCTCTCTCTCTCTCTCTCTCTCTCTCTGTCTGTCTGTCTGTCTGTCTGTCTGTCTGTCTGTCTGTCTGTCTGTCTGTCTGTCTGTCTGTCTGTCTGTCTGTCTGCCTGTCTGTCTGTGTCTCTGTCTCTGTCTCTGTCTCTCTCTCTCTCTGTCTCTCTCTCTCTCTCTCTCTCTCTCTCTCTCTCTCTGTCTCTCTCTGTCTCTCTCTCTCTCTCTCTCTCTCTCTCTGTCTCTCTCTCTCTCTCTCTCTCTCCTCTCTCTCTCTCTCTCTCTCTCTCTCTCTGTCTCTCTCTCTCTCTCTGTCTCTCTCTCTCTCTCTCTCTGTCTCTCTCTCTCTCTCTCTCTCTCTCTCTTATGGGTTTGAATGGGATTGAATCATCAGCCATCTGATTCCAAAGGTTGACAATCACATTTCCTTTTGAATAGCTGCATTTTGTTGGACATAGTACGTGGGGGAATGATAGAATGGCTATGAATGTGGGACATCTATGCATATTTATTTTCTATGGTGACAGACAGACTGACAGACAGACTGTCTGTTCCCAATATCAGCTTTGTGAATGTGTTGCATACTGTAGGTGTTCCAGAGGAGAATGAACGGGAAGACAGATTTCTTCAGAACCTGGAGTGACTACACTACCGGCTTTGGAAACCTCAGCGAGGAGTTCTGGCTCGGTAAGGTTCAACTCAATGCTGCAGATCCACTCAAAGTCCTCAGAAGAGGACAAACAGGAAACTGTAGTTCAGGGATGGGGTCATTTCTATTATCATTTCAGTAAATTCAGGAAGTAAACAAATACATTTTCCAATTTTCTTTAATCCTTCTCTATGAGAACGTTTTTAAATAGGAATTTCAGTCCACTTCTTGTATTGACTGAATAGAGGACATGCATGAAGATGGCGGCCCCCATGTACTTACCACAAATACCTAATTTGCTAAGTTCGTCCTATTACACAGTGGTTTCCATTATTCTTGTTTGGAATCTGCATTAGCTTCAGTAAATCTCCAAGATGGTGGCAATTTGAAAAAAAAATAATGGAAAAGTAAATTGTGCTGATTTACTGGCACATTGAGCCATGTCGCGCTCCGTAGTTTAAAAACTCTGTGGGTAATGCTAAAACAATGACTGCATATCCAGATTCCTCCTTCTTTACCCACCCTCACCATTGAAATGGAATTGACCCCAACCATGCTAACTGCATCAAAAGGGAGGCTACTACCAAAGCGTACAGTATGTACTCTACATAGCTCACAGCTTGAACATAGAGTACATAGTATATGTTTTAAATGATGTCCTAATCTTCTCTCTCTCTATCTCTCATCCATCCAGGTAATGAGCTGCTTCACAACCTGACCAGCATGGGCCCAGTGAGCCTGAGAGTGGACCTGCGTTCAGGCAACGACACGGCCTACGCCCATTACTCCAGCTTCACCATCGACTCAGTGGACAAACACTACGCCATCGAGGTGTCTGGATACACCGGCACTGCAGGTAAAATGATGTACACTAGCCAAGATAGAATGTGAGGACAGAGCCTAGTAGAGCAGAATGTACACTAGCCAAGATAGAATGTGAGGACAGAGCCTAGCAGAGCAGAATGTACACTAGCCAAGATAGAATGTGAGGACAGAGCCTAGCAGAGCAGAATGTACACTAGCCAAGATAGAATGTGAGGACAGAGCCTAGCAGAGCAGAATGTACACTAGCCAAGATAGAATGTGAGGACAGAGCCTAGCAGAGCAGAATGTACACTAGCCAAGATAGAATGTGAGGACAGAGCCTAGCAGAGCAGAATGTACACTAGCCAAGATAGAATGTGAGGACAGAGCCTAGCAGAGCAGAATGTACACTAGCCAAGATAGAATGTGAGGACAGAGCCTAGCAGAGCAGAATGTACACTAGCCAAGATAGAATGTGAGGACAGAGCCTAGCAGAGCAGAATGTACACTAGCTAAGATAAAATGTGAGGACAGAGCCTAGCAGAGCAGAATGTACACTAGCCAAGATAGAATGTGAGGACAGAGCCTAGCAGAGCAGAATGTACACTAGCCAAGATAGAATGTGAGGACAGAGCCTAGCAGAGCAGAATGTACACTAGCCAAGATAGAATGTGAGGACAGAGCCTAGCAGAGCAGAATGTACACTAGCCAAGATAGAATGTGAGGACAGAGCCTAGCAGAGCAGAATGTACACTAGCCAAGATAGAATGTGAGGACAGAGCCTAGCAGAGCAGAATGTACACTAGCCAAGATAGAATGTGAGGACAGAGCCTAGCAGAGCAGAATGTACACTAGCCAAGATAGAATGTGAGGACAGAGCCTAGCAGAGCAGAATGTACACTAGCCAAGATAGAATGTGAGGACAGAGCCTAGCAGAGCAGAATGTACACTAGCTAAGATAAAATGTGAGGACAGAGCCTAGCAGAGCAGAATGTACACTAGCCAAGATAGAATGTGAGGACAGAGCCTAGCAGAGCAGAATGTACACTAGCCAAGATAGAATGTGAGGACAGAGCCTAGCAGAGCAGAATGTACACTAGCCAAGATAGAATGTGAGGACAGAGCCTAGCAGAGCAGAATGTACACTAGCCAAGATAGAATGTGAGGACAGAGCCTAGCAGAGCAGAATGTACACTAGCCAAGATAGAATGTGAGGACAGAGCCTAGCAGAGCAGAATGTACACTAGCTAAGATAAAATGTGAGGACAGAGCCTAGCAGAGCAGAATGTACACTAGCCAAGATAGAATGTGAGGACAGAGCCTAGCAGAGCAGAATGTACACTAGCCAAGATAGAATGTGAGGACAGAGCCTAGCAGAGCAGAATGTACACTAGCCAAGATAGAATGTGAGGACAGAGCCTAGCAGAGCAGAATGTACACTAGCCAAGATAGAATGTGAGGACAGAGCCTAGCAGAGCAGAATGTACACTAGCCAAGATAGAATGTGAGGACAGAGCCTAGCAGAGCAGAATGTACACTAGCCAAGATAGAATGTGAGGACAGAGCCTAGCAGAGCAGAATGTACACTAGCCAAGATAGAATGTGAGGACAGAGCCTAGCAGAGCAGAATGTACACTAGCCAAGATAGAATGTGAGGACAGAGCCTAGCAGAGCAGAATGTACACTAGCCAAGATAGAATGTGAGGACAGAGCCTAGCAGAGCAGAATGTACACTAGCCAAGATAGAATGTGAGGACAGAGCCTAGCAGAGCAGAATGTACACTAGCCAAGATAGAATGTGAGGACAGAGCCTAGCAGAGCAGGTGCTTAAGGTTGAGGAACCAAAACTCAAATAGCTCACAAACAAATATTCAATATGAGGTCAATCCCATTCACAACATTTCACTAAAGTAAACATTTTACTGAAGTGGAGGGTGGGAATGGTCCCTCACTCTACAAATCCTGAATTGTACTTCTTTCTTTCTTCCCCATCACGTCTATAAGGTGACTCCATGAGGTACCACAACGGGCGCCCATTCTCCACCAGAGACAAGGAACCCCACCCCCTGGGCATCCACTGTGCCAGGGCCTACATGGGCGGCTGGTGGTACAAAAACTGCTACAAGACCAACCTCAACGGCCTCTATGGCACCAACAGCAACAACCAGGTACCACTAGTACCAGTATCATCCCACTAAGTGCTTTTGTCGTTGCTTTGACATTTTGATTACAGTACCTTTCCTGGTCTTTGTTATTGCAAGACAGCACCCCAATGCTGATATGCTATAAACACTGCACCACATCTCCAGTGTTTCAATTTGATCCATAGAGAATGATAGAGGACTCTTCTTTGTATCTGTTCAATTATGGCATCTGTGAGCGCATGGGCAGCACCATTACGGCCATCTTCATTTTTAATTAGTACATTTTTTTATTCTACTACTTCTATGAGTTGGTAAACAAACTGAAAAGGTGCACACTGCCACATGGAGTGTGTTGTTTGAACATATATAAAGCCAAGGTTGGTGATCTACTGCCACCTGCAGTTATGGAATGTTTGCTCATGTATAATTCATTGGCTGATCCCTCAGATGGAATTATGTGATCCTTTAGTAACCCATAGGAAGTCCCACCCAGTTGACTACTTCAAAATGGTGAAATTTCTCAATGACGATGCCCATGCTAAAATGGGATTTTAGGCACTAGAGTCCTCTATCTATCTCTATGATTTGAACAGACTTCTTATTTGATGTTGTGTCATCTGCTATCAACTCCTATCAACTAATGTAACTGAATTTAAGTTTTGTCAACTCAACTTAATCTACTAAATGAACGTACCTCAACTGCTTGTGCTGTGTTATAGGGTGTGGTGTGGATAGACTGGAAGGGCAAAGACTCGTCCATTCCCTTTACTGAGATGAAGTTCCGACCGGCCGGGATCTCCATCACAACCCACGGATAAGACTGTCCTCTGACTCGTCCACCCCTAAAACCCTTTCTTTGAGAAACAGGAAAGTGGAGCACCAAGAGACCATAAACGTGTGGATGTTGCACTTCCTGCATCTCAAATTCCACCTCAACTTGCATGTCCAGTGGTCTTAACAGCCGTCACGACAGACAGCGTATCAGTCTGTACTTGTACTGTACAGTGCAGTGCACCAGGCTCCTGTTCTGTACCTTTATCATGCTGTCTCTCTCAGCTGTATCTGTAGACAGGAAATATTTGTGATTGCAGCATTTTGTATAGTATTGTTTTATGACCCAACTCTTACCGTCTCCAACTCAATGACTGTTCTACTGCTCTGACCCCAAAGCATCTCTACCTGATGCACATCACAAGGTTACCCACCCCACTACTACTGTAATAAAACATGCACTGTCTCACTATTGCAATAAATGAGGCAAATTAATGCCTGGATGGAGATGGGTTTTTTGTACTCAACTATGTGAGTGGTGTTGTGTGTGTGTGTGTGACTAATCTGCTAACACGATTCTTCAGGTGTTGTCAAGGTTACTCATCACCATGTGTAGTTCACCTGTGCTAGACATGCTTATTTCACATATTTCAGTTCTGTTCACAAATACAGTATTTTGTGAACTGATTTGAAACATTTAGACAAGAAGAGAGAGAGTGCAGGAGATGGCCTCTGACAGGTTAGTATCAGTAATAAGATGGTGAAATCATCCTTACTAAACACATTTCCAGTTGACAGTTATGCAATATGACACGCACACTCGGGCTAAGTCCCTAATGGCACCCTATTCCCTATGCAGTGCACTACTTTTGATCAGGGCCCATAGGGAATAGGGTGTATATGGCCTATAGGGAATAGGATGCCATCTACACAAACTGAGGCTATACATCCCTGGTGTGTTTCTGTCACCATCAGCATTTACAATCAGTGACAATCTAATTCACTTCTCCCTCCTCCAATAGGCATTTAGTTCCTGATCTAACAACTCAGCACACTCTGCTCTGAAATGTCCATTTATCAACGACTCACAGGAAAGAAGATGAGTCAATATGGAGCTCAACTCCGTGAGGTCTCTAGCACTGCAGCATCCAGGGGAAAGATAAATGAGGGTGAATGTATGAAGCTATTGGCTTGTCACGTCTTACCACAGAAGCACCGACTGAGTATGTTCCAACTATTGAACAGACATTTTGCAGCAGAATGGCTTCAGTCACAAAGCTCAGCATTCTACTGGCCGTTGATGCCTATGAAATGAAAGAACAAGGTGAAGAATCCTCCTTTTCCACGACTCCTGTGGGTGAAGACTACTGGTTGATCACCAGATCCTCACCTGAAGAGAGTCTGATGCTGTGAATACCTCTAACCCTTCACCTGAAGAGAGTCTGCTGCTGTGAATACCTGTAACCCTTCACCTGAAGAGAGTCTGTTGCTGTGAATACCTCTATCCCTTCACCTGAAGAGAGTCTGATGCTGTGAATACCTCTAACCCTTCACCTGAAGAGAGTCTGCTGCTGTGAATACCTCTAACCCTTCACCTGAAGAGAGTCTGATGCTGTGAATACCTCTAACCCTTCACCTGAAGAGAGTCTGATGCTGTGAATACCTCTAACCCTTCACCTGAAGAGAGTCTGCTGCTGTGAATACCTCTAACCCTTCACCCGAAGAGAGTCTGATGCTGTGAATACCTCTAACCCTTCACCTGAAGAGAGTCTGCTGCTGTGAATACCTCTAACCCTTCACCTGAAGAGAGTCTGATGCTGTGAATACCTCTAACCCTTCACCTGAAGAGAGTCTGATGCTGTGAATACCTCTAACCCTTCACCTGAAGAGAGTCTGCTGCTGTGAATACCTCTAACCCTTCACCTGAAGAGAGTCTGATGCTGTGAATACCTCTAACCCTTCACCTGAAGAGAGTCTGATGCTGTGAATACCTCTAACCCTTCACCTGAAGAGAGTCTGCTGCTGTGAATACCTCTAACCCTTTACCTGAAGAGAGTCTGCTGCTGTGAATACCTCTAACCCTTCACCTGAAGAGAGTCTGCTGCTGTGAATAACTCTAACCCTTCACCTGAAGAGAGTCTGCTGCTGTGAATACCTCTAACCCCTCACCTGAAGAGAGTCTGATGCTGTGAATACCTCTAACCCTTCACCTGAGAATTCCACCCTGGATGCAGACTTATGGGATCGTCTAAAAGCTATCTGTGAATCTGAGGAACAATTCTTATCTCCAGATCAACAACCTCACTCAGTCAAACTCTGGGCATTACAAGGTGTGCTGGACAAATGGCACAGGGTCCAAACAGAAGAACATAGACCTCACCGTTTGCAGAACTACAGGCAAGAAGCCAGTTGTGCCATTTATCCAGTTAGGAGAGACAGTAGACCTGTTGTGTGGGACGGCAAGGGGTGGTGACAATGTGACCGTCCGTCCGGTGGTTATATTTGAACATTTGGGACATCATTAGTTCCCTAGCACCTTTCTTGGAGGATGAAATGGTATGGCAAATGATTGAGAACAGCTCCACTCTACGTATCACCAACTTCACCACTGAGGACAAGATATCTTTTGTTTTAATGGTACTGGAGCCCCAGCAATGTGTTTACAGGGAGTTGATGGAAGTGAGGCCCGAGGCAATTGCTCATTGGGAGAAAATGCAGTGCCTTGCTTTAACACTGACCCCAGTGGAGAAGAGTTGCATACTGGCAGATTTAGAGTTAGAATAGCCGTGTGAAAACACCTCTGAGGAAAATCTCACTGGCAAACAAATGTACATGATGGATGGTGCATGGTGGATGGTGCATGGTGGATGGTGGATGGTGCATGGTGGATGGTGCATGGTGAATGGTGCATGGTGAATGGTGCATGGTGGATGGTGCATGGTGGATGGTGGATGGTGGATGGTGCATGGTGTATGGTGGATGGTGGATGGTGCATGGTGGATGGTGCATGGTGGATGGTGCATGGTGCATGGTGGATGGTGGATGGTGCATGGTGGATGGTGCATGGTGGATGGTGCATGGTGCATGGTGGATGGTGCATGGTGGATGGTGCATGGTGGATGGTGCATGGTGGATGGTGCATGGTGGATGGTGCAAGGTGGATGGTGGATGGTGGATGGTGCATGGTGCATGGTGGATGGTGGATGGTGCATGGTGCATGGTGGATGGAAGAGTGTCAGGGAATTACACCCTGGTCATCCCATCACTGATGCTGAACCACACAGGCTTCTGTATATGTTTTAGGGGTTTCAGGATCCTTCAATGCTGTGACCTGCTGGTGTGCTGCAAGTCCGAGTCTTCTCAGAGGGAAGGGAAGCTGCTCTCGGCTGTAACGCTGATCTCACTCGGCCTGCTGAGGTTGTATGGTACAGACAGAGCGATCTGGTGGACGATGTTATCATGGACACACAAAACACACTGTATGTCTGCCACGCAGAAATGATTTGAGGATATGGAGGGCCGAATGAATGCGTCTAGTCCTCACTCCTCTTTGGTGCTCTCTAACGTCTCACTGGAGGACCGTGGGAGGTGCTAGTGTGCTGTCATCTATGACGACGCGTGTGTGTGTCAGTGACTAAGACCCATCTGATTTACGTTGAGAGAGATCCCTTTGTTGTCGATTCCACTTTCTATGCAGTGTTCTCGTCATTGCTGGGCTGTGTTCTGCTGGGGATGGTCTGCACTGTGATCACTGTGAACATGAAGACCATGAGAAGAGACTGTGCGTCTCTACAGACTGAGGACTGCAGCCCAGACACAGGGACGACAGAGCAATGGAGAGGAAGAGGAGAGGGAGGAGAGAGATGAAAGGGAAGAGAGGGAGGAGAGGGAAGAGAGGGGAAAAGATAGAGAGTGAAGAAAGTGAGTTATGAGTGAAGAGAGAGGGGAGGAAGAGAGGGGAGGAAGAGAGAGGTGAAGGAAGAGAGAGGGGAACAAAGAGAGAGGGGAGGAAGAGAGAGGGGAGGGAGGGAGGAAGAGAGAGGAGAGTGAAGAGAGCGGGAAGGAAGAGAGGAGCGAAAGAGAGGAGAGAAAGAGATATAGGAGGAAGAGAGAGGGGAGTGAAGAGAGAGGGGAGTGAAGAGAGAGGGGAGGAAGAGAGAGGAGAGAAATAGAGAGGAGAGAAAGAGAGAGGAGAGAATGTAACGAGATTCCTCCTGGGAAGGAGAGGCGGACCAAAATGCAGCGTGGTTATAATTCATGGTTCTTTAATAATGAAACTATACATGAATAACTACAAAACAAGAACCGTGAAAACCCAAAACAGTCCCGTGTGGTACAAACACTGACACAGGAGACAACCACCCACAAAACCCAACCCAAAACAGTCCTGTGTGGTACAAACACTGACACAGGAGACAACCACCCACAAAACCCAACACAAAACAGGCTACCTAAATATGGCTCCCAATCAGATACAATGACTAACACCTGCCTCTGATTGAGAACCATATCAGGCCCAAACACAGAAACAGACAAACAAGACATCCGAATAGAATGCCCACTCAGATCACACCCTGACCAAACAAAACATAGAACGAGAAAGAGAGATAGGAGGAAGAGAGAGGTGAGGAAGAGAGAGGGGAGAAAGAGAGATAGGAGGAAGAGAGAGAGGAGGAAGAGAGAGAGGAGGAAGAGAGAGGTGAGGAAGAGAGAGGGGAGGAAGAGAGAGGGGAGGAAGAGAGAGGGGAGGAAGAGAGAGGGGAGAAAGAGAGATAGGAGGAAGAGAGAGGAGGGAAGAGAGAGGGGAGGGAAGAGAGAGGACAGGATCAAGTTATGAGAGGGGGAAGGGAAGAGAGAGGACAGGATAGAGTTATGAGAGAGGGGAGGGAAGAGAGAGGACAGGATAGAGTTATGAGAGAGGGAAGGGAAGAGAGAGGACAGGATAGAGTTATGAGAGAGGGGAGAGGGGAGGGAAGAGAGAGGACAGGATAGGGTTATGAGAGAGGGGAGGGAAGAGAGAGGACAGGATAGAGTTATGAGATGGGGGATGGAAGAGAGAGGACAGGATAGAGTTATGAGAGAGGGGAGGGAAGAGAGAGGACAGGATAGTTATGAGAGGGGGGAGGGAAGAGAGAGGACAGGATAGGGTTATGAGAGAGGGGAGGGAAGAGAGAGGACAGGATAGAGTTATGAGATGGGGGAGGGAAGAGAGAGGAGAGGATAGAGTTATGAGAGGGGGGAGGGAAGAGAGAGGACAGGATAGGGTTATGAGAGAGGGGAGGGAAGAGAGAGGACAGGATAGAGTTATGAGAGAGGGGAGGGAAGAGAGAGGACAGGATAGAGTTATGAGAGAGGGGAGGGAAGAGAGAGGACAGGATAGAGTTATGAGAGGGGAGGGAAGAGAGAGGACAGGATAGAGTTATGAGAGAGGGGAGGGAAGAGAGAGGACAGGATAGAGTTATGAGAGAGGGGAGGGAAGAGAGAGGACAGGATAGAGTTATGAGAGGGGGAAGGGAAGAGAGCGGACAGGATAGAGTTATGAGAGAGGGGAGGGAAGAGAGAGGACAGGATAGAGTTACGAGAGAGGGGAGGGAAGAGAGAGGACAGTATAGAGTTATGAGAGAGGGGAGGGAAGAGAGAGGACAGGATAGAGTTATGAGAGAGGGGAGGGAAGAGAGAGGATTGTGCAGATCATTCTCAAAACTCAGCTGAAAACATTTATTTTTCAAATTGCCTTGAATGATTCCTATTAATATTTTTCAATGCGATACTTTGGTCCCATCTTTTGACTTACCTCTATATGAACTCACGCTGTATAGGTCCCACCTCTGTTCTTATCTGAGTCTCTCCAGCAAAGTAAACATCATCATCTTTAAAATCACATGTCCTTCAGAAAGACCCTGCCGTTGTGCAACCTAACCTGGGCTGACCAAAGGACTTCAATCATCCTCTTTAAAATCACATGTCCTTCAGAAAGACCCTGCCGTGGTGCAACCTAACCTAAGCTGACCAAAGGACTCCATAAAGACCCTGCCGTGGTGCAACCTAACCTGGGCTGACCAAAGGACTTCAGAAAGACCCTGCCGTGGTGCAACCTAACCTGGGCTGACCAAAGGACTTCAGAAAGACCCTGCCGTGGTGCAACCTAACCTGGGCTGACCAAAGGACTTCAGAAAGACCCTGCCGTGGTGCAACCTAACCTGGGCTGACCAAAGGACTTCAGAAAGACCCTGCCGTGGTGCAACCTAACCTGGGCTGACCAAAGGACTCCAGAAAGATCCTGCCGTGGTGCAACCTAACCTGGGCTGACCAAAGGACTTCAGAAAGATCCTGCCGTGGTGCAACCTAACCTGGGCTGACCAAAGGACTTCAGAAAGACCCTGCCGTGGTGCAACCTAACCTGGGCTGACCAAAGGACTTCAATCATCCTCCAACTGGGAGCCATATTTCCACCCAGTTGCACCATGAGAACAAGACAAAGACCTCCAGTGCTTTGGTGTGTCAGGTCAACATGTTACTGAGATATCCAAGGATATCGGTCGTGGTTGTACAATTTCTCAGCTGTTTTTTTTTTCCCTTGAAATAATAGTTGGTTATCCAGAGGGTCAAGACAAGACAATATTTACCCATCCTTGAGCAGGACCATGCTAACAGTGAAGAGGGGTGGCACATGCAGGGTCTGTCAGGAGTCCTGTATAAAAGGGAAGACCAGAGTGAAAGGTGATTTTTGGGGGGACAGGGAGAGTGAGACTTAAAGCCTGCATAATGACAGCATATGTGTCAGTGGTGATTGTGGGTGCTGTGGTCATGCTTACACTGTTATGGATCCTGCTCATCTACCTCCCTGGAAAAGGAGACAAAGTTACACAGGGAGAACCCAATGGATGTCAGTCAGCGGGTAATCAATACAATGCTCTTTCTTCCTGTATGTACTGTACAGTCTATGTCCTACAGGTAATCAATACAATGCTCTTTCTTCCTGTATGTACTGTACAGTCTATGTCCTACAGGTAATCCATACAATGCTCTTTCTTCCTGTATGTACTGTACAGTCTATGTCCTACAGGTAATCAATACAATGCTCTTTCTTCCTGTATGTACTGTACAGTCTATGTCCTACAGGTAAAGGGCCAACTAGCTGTAGAAACACAGACAAAGTCCTCTTCCCACCACTGTTTGGTTTAAAAGCTGAGAGATGTGGCTGGAGAAATGTCATCTCTCTCACATTCATAGACAGAGCTATCCATGATATCAACATGATAGTTGTAACCATGTTTTGACGCTCTACAGTGTTTGTTGACATTCACTTTGTTTACAAACATCGGAGTAAAACAATCTAATATTTTGGGTTCTGATGGGGAACGACAGTGGAACTCAGCTCATTAAGGCATTTCTAAGTTGTATTCTATAAGAATCAATGGGTACATATCCTTAATATCATACATATGATGAATGTAGCAACTGCTGATTGGCCCTTCAAGGGTCCAGGACAATCTATGAGTCTGTTCAACAATCTATCTTAGCTGCTTAACCTGGAACTCTGCTTATCATTAGATTATAGGCTATGAATAGGCCTTATGTAAACCTCAATGTAAATGGTAGTAGGACAAGTCATTTTCCATATGGGCACGTGGCTTCGCTTGATTAGCAATGGTCAACAGTAACATTATGAAGAGAATGACAACCAACTTTCCCTTTGTGTTCCTACTGTATGTTATCCACCTCCTCCATCCCAGCTGTTGGGTCTAGACTTCTGCACTCTTTCTATCAGTTCTTTCCCTGTTCTCTCTCTCCTTCTCTCCCTGGCCCTCTCTCTCTCCCTCTGCTGGGCAACATGCTGGAGCTGGCACACGACCACCTGCCCAGTCACCTGACCTCCCTGGCACGTCGCTATGGCAACATCTACCGCCTCAAGTGTGGCAACACAAGTAATGAAGTCACTTCCAACCAAGTGACTCAAGTTAACTCTGTTTCAAGACAGTTAGAATAGTTGTTTATACATGTAATATCCTCAGTATGTGAATGTTTTCAGTATTACAGTACGTTTGTCTTGACTCTGTATGTTGTGTTTGCTGCAGCCATGGTGGTATTAAACAGTGGTGACATCATCAGAGAAGCCTTGGTGAAGAAATGGTCGGACTTTGCTGGGAGACCACATTCTTACACCGGTGAAGAACACGTTCCCAGCAACCATCACTCACTTCTGTTACTCTGAGAACACGTTACTAGAACCACCCGAGTTTTCCCAGCAACCATCACTCACTTCTGTTACTCTGAGTCAACAGTGCTTTTGATTCAAATTATTTACCCTTCACCTCACTCTCTTTCTTCACCCTCCATTTCACCCCACCCTATCTCATCTTTCCCTCCCTCCATCTCTCCCTACCTACCTACCTCTCTCCTTATCTCATCTCTCCTACCTACCTCCCTCTCTCCTTCTCTCTCTCTACCCCCCTCCCTCCCTCCATCTCTCCCTACCTACCTCCCTCCCTCTCTCCTTCGCTCTCTCTACCCCCCTCCCTCCCTCCATCTCTCCCTACCTACCTACCTCTCTCCTTATCTCATCACTCCCTCCATCTCTCCCTACCTACCTCCCTCCATCTCTCCCTACCTACCTCCCTCTCTCCTTCTCTCTCTCTACCCCCCTCACTCCCTCCATCTCTCCCTACCTACCTCCATCTCTCTCTCCTTCTCTCTCTCTACCCCTCCCTCCATCTCTCCCTACCTACCTCCCTCTCTCCTTCTCTCTCTCTACCCCCCTCCCTCCCTACCGGTCTCTCAGGAGACGTGGTGTCAGGGGGAGGCCGCTCCATCTCTCTGGGGGACTACAGTGAGGAGTGGAGGGCCCATCGCCGTCTGGCCCATAATGCACTGCAACGCTGCTCCCAGCAGTCGCTCCACGGGGTCATCCAGAAACAGGCCCTCCACCTGAGACAAGTAGAGATGAAACACATGACAGTTCTAAACCTGTTTTTGCTTTGTCATTATGGGGTAGTGTGTGTAGATTGATCAAATGTGTTTTATTTAGATTAAGGCTGTAACGTAACAACATTGGGGAAAGAGAAAGGGTCTGAATACTTTCAGAATGACCTGTATTCATTGTTTTACACAATATTTAAACACATTTGATCAGTTTCTCAAAGGAAAGATTCCCTGACCAAGATGGATGAATGTTTGTCATGTTGCTAGGATACTAATCTGGGTTAAACCAGAACTAAAATATTTTGTCATTTGTTCAGATGCTTGATTAGGTTCTGGGGGTAATCCTGTTAGAAATAAAGATGGGGGGTTTGTGAAGTATCCACCCTCACAAAAATAATCTCTCAGCTTAAGCATTCTAGAGTTCTATATGTAATTATATGGTTGTATGCTCCTGTATAGTTTATTTCAATGTTTACTCCACGTAGACCTTCGACCTTTCTGGGGGTCAAAACATTGTAATGAACTATAATGGAGCATACACCAATGTGCAGGTATTTCGAACCCTTGCACAGAACACAGAACACTTTCTCTACCAAGGGAGGGAACAGCAGCATGGAACAAATACACTGTGTTCTGAGAAGGAATGTAAACCAGCATGTACCAGTACACTGACTGACTCAACTGGAGATTACACAATGCAACACAACCTCAGCAACATGCCAACCACAACTTAATGATGTATCACTTGTTGTACTTCTTGTTTGTGGCCTTGTGTAATGACAATGTAGTGGTTTCAAATTGGAAAAGTTACAACCCTCAAAAAGTTACAAGTCAGCGGGGTAACTCATCTTCTTAAGTTGAGGCAATCAATATTTAGTTTACAGTGAGGGAGTTTATATCTGAATATGTAACCTGTGATCTATCAGGTGCTGCTGGACTATAACGACAGAGCTGCGGATCTCTCTGAGGATTTCACTGTAGCAGCCAGTAACGTCATCACCACACTGGCCTTTGGGAAAGAGGTGAGGATCACACCTGGGTTCAAATAGTATTTGTTGTCTGCGCTTGATTGAGCTTGCCTGGCACAACGGAATCAATGGAACAGTCCCAAAAAAAGAAACCACACCCATTTGATCCGGCTGCTCCAGGCAGGCTCAATCAAGTATTTGGAAGAAAACCAACACTATTTGAAGCCGGCTATCTGTCAGTTCTTTGAGTCTGTACAGTGTATACACCAGGAGTGGCACCCTATTCCCTATATAGTGCATTACTTGGGCTTTGGTGAAAATCTAGGGCACTATATAGGGAATAGGGTGTTATTTGGGACATAACCCAGAATTAGAATGAAGAGAGACACCAGGTTTGGCCAAGGGATAACCATGACGGAAATATAGTCATGTATTTTATTAACCACTGCGTGGGTAAGCTATCTAAAAGCAGAGACACGATAAGCAGTTATATATCACAGTTGGAAAATTGAACCAGGCTGGTTATCTAGTGGGGTTGGTGATCAAATCAAATCAAATTGCATTTGTCACATGTGCCGAATACAGCAGGTGTAGACTTTACAGTGAAATGCATACTTACAAGCCCTTAACCAACAATGCAGTTTTAAGATAAATACCAAAATAAATAAATAATAAAAGTAACAAATCATTAAAGAGCAGCAGTAAAATAGCAATAGCGAGGCCATATACAGGGGTACCGGTACAGAGTCAATGTGTGGGGGAACCAGTTAGTCGAGGTAATTGAGGTAATATGTACATGTAGGTAGAGTTATTAAAGTGACTATGCATAGATAATAACAGAAAGTATCAGCAGTGTAAAAGAGCAATACAAATAGTCTGGGTAGCCAATTGATTAGATGTTCAGGAGTCTTATGGCTTGGAGGTAAAAGCTGTTGAGAAGCCTCTTGGATCTAGACTTGGCATTCCGGTACCGCTTGCCATGCGGTAGCAGCGAGAACAGTCTATGACTGGGGTGGCTGGGGTCTTTGACAATTCCTAGGGCCTTCCTCTGACACCGCCTGGTATAGAGGTCCTGGATGTCAGGAAGCTTGGCCCCAGTGTTGTACTGGGCTGTACGGACTACTCTCTGTAGTACCTTGCGGTTGGAGGGCGAACAGTTGCCATACCAGGCAGTGATGCAACCCGTCAGGATGCTCTCGATGGTGCAGCGGTAGAACCTTTTGAGGATTTGAGGACCCATGCCAAATCTTTTCAGTCTCCTGAGGGAGGTCTCCAGTTGCAGAGGGAGGTGTTTAGTCCCAGGGCCCTTAGCTTAGTGATGAGCTTTGAGGGCACTATGGTGTTGAACGCTGAACTGTAGTCAATGAATAGCATTCTCACATAGGTGTTCCTTTTGTCCAGGTGCGAAAGGGCAGCGTGGAGTGCAATAGAGATTGCATCATCTATGGATCTGTTTGGGTGGTATGCAAATTGGAGTGCGTCTAGGGTTCCTGGGATAATGGTGTTGATGTGATTAATGACCAGCCTTTCAAAGCACTTCATGGCTACAGACGTGAGTGCTACGGGTCAGTAGTCATTTAGACAGGTTACCTTAGTATTCTTGGGCACAGAGTCTATGGTGGTCTGCTTGAAACATGTTGGTATTACAGACTCAGACAGGGAGAGGTTAAATGTCAGTGAAGACACCTGCCAGTTGGTCAGCCCATCCCCGGAGCACACGTCCTGGTAATCCATCTGGCCCTGCAGCCTTGTGAATGTTGACCTGTTTAAAGGTCTTACTCACGTCCTGGTAATCCATCTGGCCCTGCAGCCTTGTGTATGTTGACCTGTTTAAAGGTCTTACTCACGTCCTGGTAATCCATCTGGCCCTGCAGCCTTGTGTATGTTGACCTGTTTAAAGGTCTTACTCACATCGGCTGAAGAGAGTGTGATCACACAGTCGTCCATGTGTTTTGGGTATGTGGGTGGTGTGCTTACAGTAATAGCCATGCATGGTTTGTTTACTGTTAAGGTTGTGCAACTTTACGCAATGAATGACATCAAATTTACCAACATTTTGATCCAATAAACTTCCCACTGGGCAAAAACTGGTTGAATCAACATTGTTTCCATGTCATTTCAACGCAATCTATGTGATGAAGTTGAATCAACTTGGAAAACTAATTGGATTTGCAAAAACTCATCAATGTAAGTAAGGGATTTATTTATTATTTTACCCAACTTTAACCTAAATCTAATGACAAGGTGACATTTTTAGTTGATTTCACATTGAATTCACGTTAGTTGACAACTCAAAACAATGTTGAACTGACGTCTGTGCCCAGTGGGTTATGTAATAGTACTGTATATTGTTTCAGTGATGAAGTAATATCTCATTGTATCCCCGTTTAATCTAACAACAACCTGAAAGGGTTTATCAATCCTTTATAAAAGAAAAACCTATTGGTGCTTTATGAATAATGTATAATCATGTTATAGAAGGTGGAAAAGGGTTATGCCACATATGGTAAAGCATCTACTGTACTACTGTGTCTACTGTAAATAATAATACTATTGATAATAATTATGATAATATTAATTATGATAATACTAGGATAATGATAATAATAATAATTATGTTAATATTAATTATGATAATACTAGGATAATGATAATAATAATAATTATGATAATATTAATTATGATAATACTAGGATAATGATAATAATAATAATTATGATAATAATAATAACAAATGGGATTTTTTAAATAACTTTTCACAGAAACAAAGACGCTATACATACAGTAGTATCAAATGGTAAATGGTATAAGTGGGACTTCCTGTAATATATTGATTCATTTGTCTGTGTTTGTGACCTTTGTCTATTTGTCTGTGTCTTTTAGTATGAGAAGAGTTCTGCAGAGCTGCAGAGACTGCATGGCTGTCTTAATGAGATCGTGTCTCTATGGGGCTCTCCCTGGATCTCTGCTCTGGACTCCTTCCCACTGCTCAGGGTCGGACAACTTTATACACTCATACTACACTATCTGACAGGGAAACTGCATGCACAGACAGCCACTCTGATACACAAATTAAAATGTCTAAAATGGTGCTACAAAAGTGGGAATATGTGATTCTATTGTGTAATTATATTGATCTGTTCCCATTTGTCCAAGAAATTGCCCAATCCTCCGTTCTCCCGTCTTCTGAAAGAGGTGGCCAGGAGAGATGACATCATCAGAACACATCTGGATGAGTATAAGGTTGGTGTGAACACTGTAGCTTCTTTTTCAAACGTATGTTCAAGTAGCCAGCAGCAAACACAAAGACAATCATGTCAAAGTTTTTTTTAAGTAATCTGTAATGTAATATGGGTACATTGGTAGCATATGGAAGATATGAACTGTATTGCTGCCACAGATGCAGGCACCGAGCAAAACATCAGAGGAAGCCATTGCCATCACAAGCGCTCTCCTCAATGGCCTTGGGAAGCCCCAGGACACAACACAGGGAGTGGTAGGTTCTTATCATGGTTTACAACCTGAACTCAGATGTAGACGTAAGATAGTGAAGTGAATCCGGGACACTACAATTAGTATTATAGGTTACATTTTGTATAGTATGTATTAACTGAAATTCGTACAATATGTTATGAATTTGCAAAAAGTATGATATGTTGCGTATTCTAATTTGTTGTGGCTAATGTTAGCTAGGTGGCTAAGGCTAACATTAGAAAGGCTAGGGGTTAGGGTTAAGGTTATGGTTTGGAGTTAGATTAAAGGGTTAAAGTTTTGGTTAGGGGAAGGGTTAGCAAACATGCTAAGTAGTTGCAAAGCATCTAAAAAGTAGTAAGTAGTTGCACAGTTGCTAATTAGATAAAAGTTATCCGTGACGAGATTCAAACACGCAACCCTTGGGTTGCTAGACATTCGCGTTAAGTTACTTTCTTTCTTATGTAACCACACCAAACGTAACATATCATACTAATTTGGTTTTCCAGATGAACGTTTACTATGTCAGGTCTCGTCTATGAGACCAGGCTGTGGTTTATCATGGTAATCAATCAAAATCACATAGCAAATGCTTACAATATAAGCCTACTACTTGCTATAAATGTGTAATAGTAAGTGTTGCGCATCCGAAATGGCACCCGATTCCCTAGTGCACTACTTTTGACTATGGCCCTGGTTAAAAGCAGTGCACTATATAGAGAATAGAGTGCCATTTGGGTCACACATATGCTCATGGCCTGCAGTAAGGACATGGTCCATTCACAGGTCCTGACAGACACTCACGTCCACATGGCCACTGTGGACCTTCTGATCGGGGGAACAGAGACAACAGCTGCCTGGCTCAGCTGGACTGTGGCCTTTCTACTGCACAGGCCTGAGGTACATTACAGAACTCTATACACTACACTACACCACAGAACACAATACACTACACCACAGAACACAATACACTATGCAACACTACAGAACTCAATACACTACACCACAGAACACAATACACTACAGAACTCAATACACTAACTACAAAACTCAATACAATAAACAACACTACAGAACTCAAAACAATATGCAACACTACAAAACTCAATACACTACACTACACTAAATAACTCAGTACACTACACTACACTCCAGAACTCAATACACTAACTACAAAACTCAGTATACTACACTACACAACTCAATACACTAACTACAAAACTCAATACAATAAACGACACTACAGAACTCTACACACTACACTAAATAACTCAATACAATACACTACAAAACTCAATACACTACACTACACTAAATAACTCAGTACACTACACTACACTCCAGAACTCCATACACTACACTAAGAACTCTATACACTACACTACAGAACTCTACACACTACACTACAGAACTCTATACACTACACTACAGAACTATATACACTACACTACAGAATTAGATACACTATCCTACACTACACTACAGAACTCTATACACTACACTACAGAATTAGATACACTATACTACAGAACTCTATACACTACACTACACTACACTACACTACAGAATTAGATACACTATACTACACTACACTACAGATTTAGATACACTATACTACACTACACTACAGAATTAGATACACTATACTACACTACACTACAGGTACTTTCCTAAGTGGATGACACAAACAATTGGATTGGTTATCCCTTTCATGCCCTGCCTCCAGTCCACTTACCATATCTGAACAAGAGAGCCTCATGAAAATTGCAACAAGTGGTTCTGTGAAAATTGAATTGAATCAGATTGCGCTCAGAGTACCCTGCCTTGGCAAATAACACCGTTAAGACACTGATGCCCTTTGCAACCACGTACCTATGTGAGTGTGGATTCTCGGCCCTCATGAAAACTAAATACAGGCACAGACTGTGTGGAAAATGATTTACGACTGAGACTTTCTCCAAAACATCCCAACATTGCAGAGTTATGTGCATCCTTTCAAACACACCTTTCTCATTAACCTGTGGTGAGTTATTCACAATTTTAGATTAAGGTTTTAAATAAGGTTTTATATGTAAGATGGTTAAATAAAGAGCAAAATGATTGATGATGATTATTATATTATTATTTGTGCCCTGGTCCCATAAGAGCTCTTTGTCACTTCCCACGAGGCGCGTTGTGACAGAAACTCACACTCATTCTTATGTTTAATAAATGTATTATACAGTGTGTGTGTGTGGCAGGCTTACAATGATGGCAAAAAACATTAATATGATAGTGCGCTGACCCTGGTGCTAGAGGGGGTACTGTTGGAGGTTGAATGTTTGAAGGGGTACGGGACTAATAGAAGTGTGGGAACTACTGCACTACAGAACTCTATTCACTACACTGCACTACAGAACTCTATTCACTACACTGCACTACAGAACTCTATTCACTACACTGCACTACAGAACTCTATTCACTACACTGCACTACACTACAGAACTCTATTCACTACACTGCACTACACTACAGAACTCTATTCACTACACTGCACTACACTACAGAACTCTATTCACTACACTGCACTACACTACAGAACTCTATTCACTACACTGCACTACACTACAGAACTCTATTCACTACACTGCACTACACTACAGAACTCTATTCACTACACTGCACTACACTACAGAACTAGATACACTACACTACATATTATATACACTACACATCACTACACTACAGAACTCTATTCACTACACTGCACTACAGAACTAGATACACTACAATACATATTATATACACTACACATCACTGCACTACAGAACTCTATTCACTACACTGCACTACAGAACTCTATTCACTACACTGCACTACAGAACTAGATACACTACAATACATATTATATACACTACACATCACTGCACTACAGAACTCTATTCACTACACTGCACTACAGAACTCTATTCACTACACTGCACTACAGAACTAGATACACTACAATACATATTATATACACTACACATCGCTGCACTACAGAACTCTATTCACTACACTGCACTACAGAACTCTATTCACTACACTGCACTACAGAACTAGATACACTACAATACATATTATATACACTACACATCACTGCACTACAGAACTCTATTCACTACACTGCACTACAGAACTAGATACACTACAATACATATTATATACACTACACATCACTGCACTACAGAACTCTATTCACTACACTGCACTACAGAACTAGATACACTACAATACATATTATATACACTACACATCACTGCACTACAGAACTCTATTCACTACACTGCACTACAGAACTAGATACACTACAATACATATTATATACACTACACATCACTGCACTACAGAACTCTATTCACTACACTGCACTACAGAACTAGATACACTACAATACATATTATATACACTACACATCACTGCACTACAGAACTCTATTCACTACACTGCACTACAGAACTCTATTCACTACACTGCACTACACTACAGAACTCTATTGACTACACTGCACTACACTACAGAACTCTATTGACTACACTGCACTACACTACAGAACTCTATTGACTACACTGCACTACACTACAGAACTCTATTGACTACACTGCACTACACTACAGAACTCTATTGACTACACTGCACTACACTACATAATTATATACACTACACTACACTACACTGCTCTATACCACACTATAATACAATGCATTACACTACACTACTCTAAACACTACACTATACACTACACTATACTACACTACAATACATTACACTACACTGCTCTACACTACACTATAATACAATGCATTACACTACACTTCTCTAAACACTACACTATACACTACACTATACTACACTACAATACACTACACTACCATACACTACAGAACTAGATACACTACACTACAGAAGTATATACACTACACTACACTGCTCTATACCACACTATAATACAATGCATTACACAACACTACTCTACACACTATACTACAATAACCTACACTACACTACACTACGATACAATACACTGTATTCACCAGTGTCCTCAGACCTTTCATATATGCTTTACAAAGTATTCTATAGAGATGGAACTAGACTGAAACCCACAGATGTGTTGTTGGCTTGCATTCCATTATAGACTGTAAGTCAAAACCTACGTTTGAGATCACTTCACATGGTGAGATGCTTTTCTCTTTCTCTCTCACTCCATCTCTTTCACTCTCTCTCCCTCCGTCTCTCTTACTCACTCTCTCTCCCTCCATCTCTCTCTCTCTCTCCCTCCGTCTCTCTTACTCTCTCTCTCCCTCCCTCCATCTCTCTCTCTCTTTCCTCCTCCCTAGGTACAGTACAGAGTGTGTGATGAGTTGTGTTCGGTGCTGGACGGGCGCTACCCTCAGTACAGTGACAGACACAGGCTGCCAGTGCTGTGTGCTGTGATCAGTGAGGTGCTCAGACTCAGACCTGTGGCTCCGCTAGCCGTGCCTCACAGAGCCATCAGAGACAGCAGGTGAATAGAAGATATACCAGGGGAGGCTGGCGGGAGGAGTTATAGGAGGACGGGCTGAAATGGAATAAATGGAACAGAGTCAAACATTTCCATTTATTTGACGTGTTTGACTCCGTTCCATCAAATCCATTCCAGCCATTACAATGAGCCTGTCCTCCTATAACCCCTCCCACCAGTCTCCTCTGAGATATACTTACTGTAGTATAGTATAGCATTACTGTATAACATTACTGTATATCTTTACTGTACATCATTACTCTATATCTTTACTGTATATCTTTACTGTATATCATTACTGTATATCTTTACTGTATATCATTACTGTATATCTTTACTGTATATCATTACTGTATAACATTACTGTATATCTTTACTGTATATCATTACTGTATATCATTACTCTATATCTTTACTGTATATCTTTACTGTATATCATTACTGTATATCTTTACTGTATATCATTACTGTATATCTTTACTGTATATCATTACTGTATAACATTACTGTATATCTTTACTGTAATATCATAACTGTATATCATTACTGTATAAGATTACTCTACAGAGCATCTCAATAAATGCACTGTGGGAACGTATTGTACAGCTAGCTATGTGTAACTTTCACCCTCCTATGGGAGCTTATGTTTTGATGCTGTTACTCTGCTTTGTACAGTACATTTGTCTTGCCAACTTCCCTTCTGTGCCGTTTTTCTACCTAAATGTAATACCTCATCATACAGTACTAATGCATGTTTATACACTGAGTATACAAAACATTAAGCACACCTGCTCTTTCCAAATCACAGACTGACCAGGCGAATCCAGGTGAAAGCTATGATCCCTTAATGATGTCACTTGTTAAATCCACTTCAATCAGTGTAGATGAAGGGGAGGAGACAGGTTAAAGAATAATTTTTAAGCTTTGAAACAATTGGGACATGTATGTGTGTATGTGTGCCATTCAGAGGGTGAATGGGCAAGACAAAAGATTTAAGTGCTTTTGAATGGGGTATGGTAGTAGGAGCCAGGCGCATCAGTTTGTGTCAAGAACTGCAACGCTGCTGTGTTTTTCACTCTCAACAATTTCCTGTGTGTATCAAGAATCGTCCACCACTCAAAGGACATCCAGCCAACTTGACACAACTGTGGGAAACATTGGAGTAAACATGGGCCAGCATCCCTGTGGAACACTTTCGACACCTTGTAGTCTATGTCCCAATGAATTGAGGCTGTTCTGAGGGAGGGGGGGAACAACTCAATATTAGGAAGGTGTTTCTAATGTTTGATATACTCAATGTATTTGCAATGTATAATTCTGTGTCTATTCCATATGTGTTCAGTATTGCAGGCTACTTCATCCCTAAGAACACTGTCATCATCCCCAATTTGTTTGGGGCGCATCATGACCCTGCAGTGTGGACGGATCCCTATGCCTTCAAACCAGGTGCTGGGCTATTGAGTGTACTGGTAATGTCCCAAATGGCATCATATTCCCTATATAGTGAACTACTATTGATCAGGGCCCATAAGGCTCAGGTTAAAAGTAGTGCACTATATAGGGAATATGGTACCATTTGGGATTCAGCCTAGAATTGCTTTCACTTGGCTCAGCAACATAGTTCCAGCAGCAGCTAACAGTAGACCCTCTCTCTTTCAGAGCGGTTCCTGGAGGGTGGGGGGGCCTCGACGCGTGCTCTCCTGCCTTTCGGCGGGGGCGCTCGGCTGTGTTTGGGGGAGGCCGTGGCCAAAATGGAATTGTTTCTGTTCACCGCCTACTTGTTGCGTGATTTCCAGTTCGTACCTGCTGAAAGCCAGACCTCTCTACCAGACCTGACAGGAGTAGCCAGTGTGGTACTCAAAGCCAAGGCCTACACAGTCATAGCACGGCCCAGACCTGGGCCTTGACCTCTCACAGAGTTTGTTCATGTACAGTGATCACATTACATTTCTATCAATCATTCGGCTCTAGAGGAAGTATTCTTATAAGAGAAGGCATATATTGTGTAGTATTGTGCAGTAATGGTGAAGTAATTGGAATGTATAGAATAATATTTTCTATTTTGTATAAATACTTCCTCTTTTAACAACGAAGGATGCATTTCTGACTCCCTAAATAGATACACCATAGGTAGCCAGAATAAGAGTGCTGATAGGTTTATTAGAAGAGGGTTGGGCTATAGGTTAGGGGTGAACTCAGGGGTTAAAGGTTACTACTACTCTGGCAGGGCTGTAACAAACGGTTTGGGTTTGCGGAGGATCCTCATCAGGTTCCTGGACATGTAATAAGGCTTCTGCATAGTTCCATCATTCCTCTCTAGATCTTCCACTGTATGAGGGAGAAACACTGGAGTCACTCTACTACTCTACTATACCTTACTATACCTTAATATATTATACCTTACTATACTGTACCTTACAATACCTTAATATATTATACCTTACTATACTGGATCCTTACCATACCTTACTATACTGTACCTTACCATACCTTAATATATTATACCTTACTATACTGGATCCTTACCATACTTTACTATACTGTACCTTACCATACCTTAATATATTATACCTTACTATACTGTACCTTACCATACCTTAATATATTATACCGTACTATACTGTACCTTACAATACCTTAATATATTATACCTTACTATACTGGATCCTTACCATACTTTACTATACTGTACCTTACCATACCTTAATATATTATACCTTACTATACTGTACCTTACCATACCTTAATATATTATACCGTACTATACTGTACCTTACAATACCTTACTATACTGTACCTTACCATACTGTGCCTTACTTTTGTTGTGTCTTTATTATCATTAAATTGAAGACTTAGTTTTTATCAAAGATTCTCTGTAATTAGTATTACGCGATTAAACTGATTATGTAACCGTAATTAACTAGGAAGTCGGGGCACCAAGGAAAAATAATCAGATTACAAAGTTATCATTTCCTAAAATAACTTTTCAGATATTTTATATCTGATCAATTAGTCTTCTGATTAATTAATTATTTATTTTAAGATCACTACAGAGTTGATAATTATAACAATTGAAATGCTAATCCTTTACACATGAACGCTCACTCATTCGGGAACAATTCCAATCAATATATTTATTTACGTTCAGCGTGTCATCTTGACCGCTGTTGAAAAGTTTGTTTATTTTGTAGAATTGTCCGTCTCTCTCTCTCTCTCTGTCGTGGTTATAGTGGATAGTTCAGAGTGGCATTCATTGGAATGGATGTTTCGGCGGTTGTCATTCTTCGCGTTCAATGATACCGAATTCCTAGCTGCAAATTAGTAATTAATATCAAAGACTTGTTCTTATTCTGTCGGTATCGATAGTCTAAGAGTTTAACCACGTGGTATGGTTAAAAGATTCAGCAATGGTCTGCAACCTTTGTACTCCCGTGATTGAGAGAAACATGGTCTGCCTGAGAATTTCTCAAAGTTGGGTTATATAGGGAATTGCAGAAAAGGGGCTGTCCCAGGATGCCTGACCCTAACTGGGCTCAGGGTCGGTCCTCTGATTTAGTTAAACTCAAAAGGGAATTGGAGTTTCCTTCATTAAACAGTCCAAAATCACATTACACAATTTTACAAACAGTATCATACTCACTCACTCATTCATCTTATACAACAATTAGATGTAAACCTCATATCTGAGGCTATTATATAAACCGCGTCATGGTAATATGGCCACACCACCTCCCATGAGCTTCCCCAAGTTGTAACAAACGAACCAGTTCGTAGCTGGATTCTTCACCGATCTTTAATACCTTCTCCGGAACATGACATTTGTTCGGACCTCAAATTCTGTGAGGTGGAAGAAATTCCTTTGTTCTCTATGAAAATTCACTCTGTCTCTTACACTGTGTGGCCATGAGGAGATCCTCAGGAATTTATGACCTCTCTCTGACCACAGCAGCCTAGTTGAAGGAGGAAAGGGAGAGGGGGATGGGGCTTGCTATACCCAAAGAGGGCAACGTCATTACACTATATTACACCTTACTATACTGTACAATACTATACTGTATCTTACTATATTATACCTTATTATATTGTACCTTACTATATTATACCTTACAATATTACACCTCACTATATTATACCTTACTATATTATACCTTACTATATTGTACCTTACTATATTATACCTTACTATATTATACCTTACTATATTGTATCTTAATATATTACACCTTACTATATTATACCTTACAATATTGTATCTTAATATATTACACCTTACTATATTATACCTTACTATACTGTACCTTACTATACTATGCCTTACTATACTATACCTTACTATATTATACCTTACTATACTGTACCTTACTATATTATACCTTACTATATTATACCTTACTATATTACACCTTACTATATTACACCTTACTGTACCTTACTCTACTGTACCTTACTAAATTATACCTCACTCTACCTTGCTCTACTGTACCTTACCATACTGTACCTTACTATATTACACCTTAATATACATTCCTATATTATACCTTACTATACCTTACTATATTATACCTTACTCTACCTTGCTCTACTGTACCTTACCATACTGTACCTTACTATACCTTACTATATTATACCTTACTATATTATACCTTACTCTTCCTTGCTCTACTGTACCTTACCATACTGTACATTACTATATTATACCTTACTGTACCTTACTATATTATACCTTACTCTACCTTGCTCTACTGTACCTTACCATACCATACCTTACTATATTACACCTTACTATACCTTACTATACCTTACCATACTATACCTTACTATATTACACCTTACTGTACCTTACCATACTATACCTTACTATATTACACCTTACTATACCGTACTATATTACACCTTACTGTACCTTACCATACTATACCTTACTATAGTACACCTTACTATACCTTACCATACTATACCTTACTATATTATACCTTACTATACCTTACCATACTATACCTTACTATATTACACCTTACTATACCTTAATATATTACACCTTACTGTACCTTACCATACTATACCTTACTATATTACACCTTACTATACCTTAATATATTACACCTTACTATACCTTACTATATTATACCTTACTATACCTTACTCTACTGTACCTTACTAAATTATACCTTGCTCTACTGTACCTTACCATACTGTACCTTACTATACCTTACTATATTATACCTTACTCTACCTTGCTCTACTGTACCTTACCATACTGTCCCTTACTATACCTTACTATATTATACCTTACTCTACCTTGCTCTACTGTACCTTACCATACTGTACATTACTATATTATACCTTACTGTACCTTACTATATTATACCTTACTCTACCTTGCTCTACTGTACCTTACCATACTGTACCTTACTATACCTTACTATATTATACCTTACTCTACCTTGCTCTACTGTACCTTACCATACTGTCCCTTACTATACTTTACTATATTATACCTTACTCTACCTTGCTCTACTGTACCTTACCATACTGTACATTACTATATTATACCTTACTGTACCTTACTATATTACACCTTACTGTACCTTACCATACTATACCTTACTATATTACACCTTACTGTACCTTACCATACTATACCTTACTATATTACACCTTACTGTACCTTACCATACTATACCTTACTATATTACACCTTACTATACCTTACTATATTACACCTTACTGTACCTTACCATACTATACCTTACTATATTACACCTTACTGTACCTTACCATACTATACCTTACTATATTACACCTTACTATACCTTACCATACTATACCTTACTATGTTACACCTTACTGTACCTTACCATACTATACCTTACTATATTACACCTTACTATACCTTACCATACTATACCTTACTATATTACACCTTACTGTACCTTACCATACTATACCTTACTATATTACACCTTACTGTACCTTACCATACTATACCTTACTATATTACACCTTACTATACCTTACTGTACTATACCTTACTATATTATACCTTACTATACCTTACTATATTATACCTTACTATATTATACCTTACTGTACCTTACCATACTATACCTTACTATATTACACCTTACTGTACCTTACCATACTATACCTTACTATATTACACCTTACTGTACCTTACCATACTATACCTTACTATATTACACCTTACTGTACCTTACCATACTATACCTTACTATATTACACCTTACTATACCTTACTATATTACACCTTACTGTACCTTACCATACTATACCTTACTATATTACACCTTACTGTACCTTACCATACTATACCTTACTATATTACACCTTACTATACCTTACCATACTATACCTTACTATATTATACCTTACTATACCTTACCATACTATACCTTACTATATTACACCTTACTGTACCTTACCATACTATACCTTACTATATTACACCTTACTGTACCTTACCATACTATACCTTACTATATTACACCTTACTGTACCTTACCATACTATACCTTACTATATTATACCTTACTATACCTTACCATACTATACCTTACTATATTACACCTTACTATACCTTACTATATTACACCTTACTGTACCTTACCATACTATACCTTACTATATTACACCTTACTGTACCTTACCATACTATACCTTACTATATTACACCTTACTATACCTTACCATACTATACCTTACTATATTATACCTTACTATACCTTACCATACTATACCTTACTATATTACACCTTACTGTACCTTACCATACTATACCTTACTATATTACACCTTACTATACCTTACCATACTATACCTTACTATATTACACCTTACTATATTATACCTTACTCTTCCTTAATCTACTGTACCACAAGACCACCTTACCCTGTTAGAGTTATAGTGGTGTAGGTATTGGAGGGTTAGGTGGTGTTGGGTGTTGGAGGGTTAGGTGGTGTTGTGCTGTTGGAGAGTTAGATGGTGTTGTGGTGTTGGAGGGTTAGGTGGTGTTGTGGTGTTGGAGGGTTAGGTGGTGTTGTGCTGTTGGAGAGTTAGATGGTGTTGGTACTCACAGAAGCAGAGAAACAGGGTGTCAACACACATGCTGTAGACACTGAAGAAGCCCTGAGCGATGAGGTAGGCTCCGGCCATCACTGTCTGCAGAGCAACATTACGACAACATAGCTGCATGAGTTCTAACAGCACCAATCAATACACTGCTGACAATACATACAGTAAAT
Organism: Oncorhynchus mykiss; assembly: GCF_057628025.1. Classification (NCBI taxonomy): domain Eukaryota; kingdom Metazoa; phylum Chordata; class Actinopteri; order Salmoniformes; family Salmonidae; genus Oncorhynchus; species Oncorhynchus mykiss. The sequence continues at coordinate 14,239,756 of NC_143024.1, forward strand.
GTAACTTTAAAAATACACGGCAGTTAGCAACACAGGCTACTGTGTTAATAGTCTCATATCCGCCTCCGCAGTGGCGCAGTGGTCTAAGGCACTGCATTGCAGTGCTAGCTGTGCTGCTAGCTGTGCCACTGCAGATTCTGGGTTTGAGTCCAGGATCTGTTGCCGCTGGCCGCGACTGGGAGCCCCATGGGGCGGTGCACAATTGGCCCAGTGTCGTACGGACTAGGGGAGGGTTTGGCAGGGAGGGATGTCCTTGTTCTATCGTGCACTAGTGACTTGTGTGGCGTGTTGGGCGCAATGCACGCTGACACGGTTGCCAGGTGTACTGTGTTTCCTCCGACACATTGGTGCGGCTGGCTTCTGGGTTGGATGAGCGCTGTGTCAAGAAGCAGTGCGGCTTGCTTGGGTTGTGTTTCGAAGGACGCAGGGCTCTTGACCTTCGCCTCTCCTGAGTCCGTACGGGAGTTGCAGCAATGAGACAAGACTAACTACCAAATGGATACCACGAAATTGGGGAGAAAAGGGGCTAAAAAATAAATAATCATCTCATATCAAAGGAGGTTCTACTAAGTTCAACAGTGAAAGAAACTAAATGAAAATCAGCCATTTTCATGATCTCATTTCTAAATCCATTTCAAACCTGCATACAACATCTAATACAGGGTTTCCCTTACTTGGTCCTCGGGACCCCGAGGAGTTCACGTTTTGGTTTTTGACCTAGCATTACACAGCTGATTCAAATGATCAACTAATCATCAAGCTTTAATCATTTGAATCAGCTGTGTGGTGTTCGGGTAAAAAACTAAACTTGCACCCCTAGGGGTCCCGAGGACCGAGTTTGGAAAACGCTGGTCTAATGTGTCCATCGAAGATAGAATGTCAATGAAGAACTGTGAGTGTTGAGTGTTTGGTAACAACACTGTTGCATGGACGTACCAGGATGGGAACCCAGTAATAGTTGAGCATCTCGGCCTGGAACGTGTCGCCAGGCAGGCGGATTTGTCCAGAGAAGAAGAAGAAAGCCAACACACCTGATAAAACAGAGACAGGTCAGCCATTAGATCATTATATTAGTCATACTTCCTTAGTGAAGGAAAACAATATGCTGATAATAAACACAACCACTGAAGATAAAATGGCCAACACAATAGTTATCAGGAGTGATAGTAACAAGTTTGGCATGACAAGGACTGGCAAGTAAAGAAATGTTGGCAGAAACAGACTGGATTTCAGTCTGCTATTCATACTTAAAGTTCAAACAAATGTGAGTTCAGGTAAACTTCTCTTACCAACTATTGCCACCACTAGTAGTTTGCCAAAGAATATGAGCATGTCTGTCACTCTGTCCAGTAGCACCACCCTGTGGCCAACGAGAGGATGACACATTAAAGAATATTGACAACCTGGAAGCATCTTACATAGAAACCAATATCAATGTCTTTGACTATATTGGAAGTAAAGGAAAAATACAAATAAAAGAGAGAGAGCAGAAGATCGACCAATCAAATAAACCCAGTCTTACCGTCCGATGTGCCTCATCAACAGACTGTATGCATTTTTGGCTGACACACAGAAGCTCTCCCCGTAGATGGCGATCTATCAGTCATTCAGAATGATGCATTACTGACATTACTGACGAGGATGAACTGCAGGTTCCTACACCAAGAATAAATGACCAACTGAGCTAGAAGAGGTGCATGGATGCTAATGGCTGCTAAAAGGAATGCCAGACAGTGACTGACCATGATATAAGCGTTCCTGTTGAGGATCTTCAGGAAGTATTCCAGACACCAGAAGCAGCATCTGAGACAGTTAAACAGGAACCGACCACAGGCACTCTGAGAACCTGGAGACACATCACAACATGGGATTCCCTTTAGTCAATGACTGGGGAATCATACAGTCACATCAATAGGATGCTCCCTTTAGTCAATGACTCATAAAACCACGTCTATTTGTGCATACTGTGTGTGTGTGTGTGTGTGTGTGGTGTGTGGTGTGTGTGTGTGTGTGTGTGTGTGTGTGTGTGTGTGTGTGTGTGTGTGTGTGTGTGTGTGTGTGTGTGTGTGTGTGGCCTTACCCCTGGTCTTATGGTTCAGGTACTCCAGCACCAACCTGACTAGCTGGAAGCAGGTGAGGAGGAGGGCTCCAAATGCCAGAGAGCCCACGTGGTACCTTCCAGGAAGGGAAGAAATAAACACATTTCATAATGAACTCCATATGAACACACGAGCAGAACCCAACGTCTGCTACTGAAATACACCACATTAGACGCAGTCTAAAAAGATATGACATCAAATATCTCTTCACACTGACCCATCATTATGCTTAGCTTATCTACTACAACTAGTGCCCTCATATTCAAGATACAGGTAGGTAAGCTTTGTGGTATTTTGGTATTTTATTAGGATCTCCATTAGCTGTTGCAAAAGCAGCAGCTACTCTCCCTGGGATCCACACAAAACATGACATAATACAGAACATCAACAGACAAGAACAGCTCAAAGGCAGAACTACATACATAAAAAAAGGCACATGTAGCCTACATATCAGTAGATACACACAAACTATCTAGGTCAAGTAGGGGAGAGGCGTTGTGCTGTGAGGTGTTGCTTTATCTGTTTTTTGGAACCAAGTTTGCTGTTTATTTGAGCAATATGAGATGGAAGGAAGTTCCATGCAATAAGGGCTCTATATAATACTGTACGCTTTCTTGAATTTGTTCTGGATTTTGGGACTGTGAAAAGACCCCTGGTAGCATGTCCGATGGGATAAGTGTGTGTGTCAGAGCTGCCTGGCTTAAGGCACAATCCTATGTCCCCCCCCACAGAAACCCTTAGTCCCTCATGTCTTACTGTAGAGTGCGTATGAAGCACTGGGACAGGGCGAAGGGTGAGATTTCTGCAGGCTTGCTGAAGGCCCAGTAGTATGAAGCAAAGGTCCCAGCCAGGGTACATTGGCCCAGGGCGATGACAAAGTTCACACACCACAGGAAGGCAAAGATGTTGAAGACCTGCAGGTAAACCAGGTTCTGCTGGAACAGGCCTGTGTCATCGTACCTGAAGAAGATGCAGCGCACCGACGGGCAGTATGGGTAGGCCGAGGAGTTGAACGTCTGGGTAGGGAGAGGAGAGGACAGGGGAGGAGGAGAGAAATATGAGACAAGTGGGAGGCAGTGTTTCCCCTAGTTTACCTCATTTCAAGGTGGGTTGCAAACATGGGGTTCTGACATCAGAATCATTTGCCAATTGAAACCAATAGAAGCGAAGCCATCTACCTGTGGCTTGCAGGTCTCAGAGCCGTTGATGAGACTACACTTATCTACAGAGGGGTCGCTAAGAGACACCACTCTGTAGAGAGGGGCCCCTGATGTGACCAAGTATCTGTGGGGAGCCTCGAGTCAAGGACCCAACCAAACTAAAGGCAAAAACCAGTGGTTGGAAACAAAATGATTTTCCAATCATTTCGTTCTGAACAGAACCATCATTTTTTTTGTTTCCGTTCCACTGTTCCGACCAGGAAACAAAAGTTATGAATCGGTTCGAAGTCATTGTTTATATCGTTCCTTTCTCTTCCTTTTTAAACCTCTGAAATGTTTTTTTTTTACCTTTAGCTCGACTTTACCAATCAGTGTGGATAGAGCAGCTTGCTATGGAGTGGGCAAACTATGCAGTAGACTATACTTCAAAGGGGGAGGGGCTACAGTAGACTATACTTCGAAGGGGGAGGGGCTACAGTAGACTATACTTCGAAGGGGGAGGGGCTACAGTAGACTATAATTTGAAGGGGGAGGGGCTACAGTAGACTATACTTCGAAGGGGGAGGGGTTACAGTAGACTATACTTTGAAGGGAGAGGGGCTACAGTAGACTATACTTTGAAGGGGGAGTGGCTACAGTAGACTATACTTCGAAGGGGGGGCTACAGTAGACTATACCCCAAAGGGGGAGGGGCTACAGCAGACTATACTTTGGGGGGGAGGGGCTACAGTAGACTATACTCCGGATGGGGAGGGGTTACAGTAGACTATACTTCGGGGGGGGTTACAGTAGACTATACTCCGGATGGGGAGGGGTTACAGTAGACTATACTCTGATGGGGAGGGGTTACAGTAGACTATACTCCATTAGACTATACTTCGGGGGGGAGGGGCTACAGTAGACTATGCTCTGGATGGGGAGGGGTTACAGTAGACTATATCTTGGAGGGGGAGGGGCTACAGTAGACTATACTCCGGATGGGGAGGGGTTACATTAGACTATACTTCGGAGGGGGAGGGGTTACAGTAGACTATACTCCGGATGGGGGGGGTTACAGTAGAATAACGGTTCTGTTCCAGAACAGTATAGATCACTTTCGTTCCCGATTCTCTCTCTGTTCCTCTAAAAATGTTGTTCTTTTCTCGTTTTCTGTTCTGTTCCAACCACTGGCTAAAACACACATGACAAAATAAGCAGTGAAAATAACCAGTTAGCTTATGCATTAGAAAGCATTGGAAATGGAAACCCCATGTATGATGGGTCAAAGGATACAGGGAGGTCATTCCCCAGTAGGCCACACACACCACCAGCAGAACAAAGGTAAACAGAGGGTAGAGCAGGGTGGACATCAGGTAACCCACCACCCTGCCGAAAGAACACACACATTACACATCCTTTCATACAGGATAAAACACAAATAAATACAATGAATCAAATCTGAGGCCATGTCTGACCTGCTGGACTCCTCCATGAGAGCAACAGCAACAGAGAGTCTCCTCCTGAGACAACTAAGCACCAGAATCAAAATGGACTCCCACACGCACAGGATGATCACTGAGGAAAGAAAGAAATAGTGTTTTTTATTGAGCTGGCCAGGTTTCCCTTGTAAAAGAGGTCCTCTGACCTCAATGGGACTTCCTGGATAAAAAATGTTAAATTAAATAGAAATATATGCCAATCTTTGGACACAGGAGGCTGGTGGCACCTTCATTTGGGAGGATGGGCTTGTGGTAATGGATGGAGCGGAATGAGTGGAATGGTATCAAATACATCAAACACACGGTTTCGCTTCGTTCCAGATACTATTATGAGTTGTCCTCCCCTCAGCAGCCTCCACTGATATAACCCATAGACAGTACATAATGATCAAACTCACAGAAAGCAAGCCAGGTCTCTTTGACTTGAAGGTAGACTGAGATATTCGTATTGAAGCTTAGATCACCGAACTTCAGTTTAGAAGTGCTGAAATGGTAGTATTCTGAGTAGCAGTGCCATATTCCTGGGGAGGAGAAGAACCCATTATGCAAATTCTGTCATAATTCGAGATTTAACAGAAAACCAGATAAGGCTAGCATGTGAGTATAAAATAGTGATTGCTAGATACAAAAGATTGGAAAGTCAAAATAGTAAGAAAAGCATGTTGACCCTTGTCTTTCTTGTCTGCAGGCAGACAGACAGACAGACAGACAGACAGACAGACAGGCAGGCAGACAGACAGACAGGCAGACAGGCAGACAGGCAGGCAGACAGACAGGCAGGCAGACAGACAGACAGACAGACAGACAGACAGACAGACAGACAGACAGGCAGACAGACAGGCAGACAGACAGACAGGCAGATAGACAGACAGACAGACAGACAGACAGACAGACAGACAGACAGACAGACAGACAGACAGACAGACAGGCAGGCACACACACACACACACAGACACCACCACCACTTTATCCCTACATATGATCCACATAATCTAGTCCAGGCCAGGCTGCAGGGCTATATGAGCCAGACTTACCGTAGCCTCCCACCACCAGAAGTCCCACCATGAGAATCCAGACCAGGACAATGGCCAGGTACCTCAGCAGCAACAGGAACACCACACTGACTAGCAGAGCCAGCGTCAGACCACTGCAAACACAGCACGCAGCAAACTGTTGGAGAGCAGCTGAGGCATGGTATGGGCATGCTAAACACTCTGACTGACTGGCATTAGTGTTGGTTGGTTGACAAGCAACTGTCCAGAGCAACCACCAGACCACTGCAAACAACTAGACATCCAATGTCTATACTGACATACCACTTCTAATACATGGTCAACACATTGCTTCATACTAAGTGGTAGGATAGTGTGGATATTGGAACAGAGACAGCTCAGGCATGGTATAGACATACAGTGTAAAACACCAGTGGACTAGTTGGTGCTGGTAGACTGACAAGATTTACTGTTGGTTGGTTTACTAGCGTTAGTACCGGTTGGCTGTTGACGGTTGGCGCGGCTGGTAGCCTAGCGGTTAAGAGCCGACTAGGGGAAAATCTGCCGCTGTTCCCTTGAGCATGACACGTAACCCTAATTGCTCCTGTAAGTCACTCTGTTTTTTTTAAATCAGATTTTACTGCTTGCTTGAGTTCCTTGATGTGGAATAGAGTTCCATGTAAACATGGCTCTATGTAGTACTATGGCTCTATGTAGTACCATGGCTCTATGTAGTACTATGGCTCTATGTAGTACTATGGCTCTATGTAGTACTATGGCTCTATGTAGTATCATGGCTCTATGTAGTACTATGGCTCTATGTAGTACCATGGCTCTATGTAGTACTATGGCTCTATGTAGTACTATGGCTCTATGTAGTACCATGGCTCTATGTAGTACTATGGCTCTATGTAGTACTATGGCTCTATGTAGTCCTATGGCTCTATGTAGTACCATGGCTCTATGTAGTACTATGTACCCACTGTGAGATAGTTGGAAGCTCAGACTTACAGTAAGATCCAGTACCAGGAGGAGGCAAAGTCCTCAAAGACCCTCACTCCTATGGCCTTTCTGTTGAAGCCTGATATCAGTGAGCTGGAATAATGGAAAGATATAGTAGGTTAGAGGACAGTGATGATCTGTTTAGCTACACATATACTGTGTCCCAAATGGCACCTTATTCCCTATGGGTCCTGGTCAAAAATAGTGCACTACAAAAGGAAAAGAGTGCCATTTGGGACACAGACATATAGCATCTACAGGGGAATATTAGTTCATTGGATGAATGATAACCCCATGGCGCTTCTGATGCTGTTGACTGTCTCGTTGACGGAGGCCATTCCGGGCAGAGTGAAGTTGGAGGGAGCACTTTTGAGAGCATGTAGACTGGGCAAACACCTCCCCAGAGCTGTAGTGATTCAAACGACAACATACGGATGAGTAGAGTGAGGAAAAGGTTCAGAGTGGATTCACCTCAGTTTCCTGCTGTTTCACTTCATCCTCTGTACCATGATTATGTAGACATCCTTTTTATTTTATGGAACTATTATTTAATGTACACATTAACAGTCCTGTCAGTAGATGTGAGGATGGATGCCATGTTAAACTACTTCACCTGATTTACTTGGAACAAGGAAGGACGGACAAAGTTCTGCATCAAGGATCTCTTGGACAGTCTGAAAGAGAGAGTACAGGACCAAACATGACTAGAAGGATGGCCAATATACAGAAGCACTGTATTAACAGACGCAATCATGTAGAAACTACATCTGTTTCTAATCAATGCCTGAAATTAAAATGTTTTCCAATCAACCAAACCCTTTAACTCAGAATGAAACACAGACATAAGCTACACTGTAATGTAGCTATGCTTGACAGAATGCTTGGGACTAATGGTCCCACACACCCAGTTCCAGTCTCTATAAGCACATTGATAACAGTGTAAAATGCCCTGTACCCAGGTGGTGGTAGTCAGGTTGAGGCTGTGGTCACAGTACTGCTGATGGAAGAAGTCTTTGGGATTGGCGTCGGGGTCATAGGCAGCAGCAGACAGCATCCAGAAGTGAGACGGACACTTAGGGACACACACCTGCAGAGGAAGGGACAGAGAGATGGGAGGGACCAGACATTAGTGTACGGCAAACCTTGATTTCCCGCAGTCTCACATTTGACGTATCACAGGTATCGAAAGTGTGAGTGAAACCATCAGGAGAGAGAGTGAGTCAAATCTCAAATGAAACCCTATTCCCCAAATGATGTGGCCCCATACTGTTGACTATTACATGAAGTGGTATGTGTCCTAAGCTACATGTTGTACCCTATGCAGTATGTCCTATCTGTTACGTCATATGTCCTATGTGACTCTGGTCAAACGGACGGGGACAGGTAGGATGTGATCGTACAGATACAGTTTGAGTCTGACCTGTGTGGTGGGACACTGTGTGCCTCCGAGCGCTGCTGCCATCACCTTGGTGGTCGTGGCACACTTCAGTATGTCCACATAGATCATCCTGGGCTGGTCTCTGGCAAGACAGAGTTAAAAACAAAGACTGAGTTGTCTCAACTTGATCTCTTTCAGACACTCAGTGAGTTAGCATACTGCACATCCAGGCCACTGTTCCAGCATCCTGACAGACACCCTATATCCCTTTAGAGTGCACCACCTTATAGGTCTGTTTAGGACTCAGCCATGATTTCTGATGCTTGGCCTGTAGCTAGGTACTAATACAGTTACATAGGACCAACAACTAGGTAGACATACAGTAACATAGGACCTATAACTAGGTAGACATACGGTAACATAGGACCTATAACTAGGTAGACATACAGTCACATAGGACCTATAACTAGGTAGACATATAGTAACATAGGAACTATAACTAGGTAGACATACAGTAACATAGGACCTATAACTAGGTAGACATAACATAGGACCAATAACTAGGTAGACATACAGTAACATAGGACCTATAACTAGGTAGACATAACATAGGAACTATAACTAGGTAGACATACAGTAACATAGGAACTATAACTAGGTAGACATACAGTAACATAGGACCTATAACTAGGTAGACATACAGTAACATAGGACCTATAACTAGGTAGACATATAGTAACATGGGAACTATAACTAGGTAGACATACAGTAACATAGGACCTATAACTAGGTAGACATAACATAGGACCAATAACTAGGTAGACATACAGTAACATAGGACCTATAGCTAGATAGACATAACATACAGGGCTACTCACCTATTCATCCCCACTCCACAGAACATTCCGGTGGAGTTCCTGGGGAAGAGAACATGGCGAGGGTCTCCAAACAACCAGGCTGATGGAGGGAGAGAGAAAGAACCAGAGGAAATCATATCACACACTTCCATGACAGGGGTTTAATTTCAGAGTGGTTCGGTCGATGTAGCTAGGCCTACTGTGCTGTACACTAACAGATGGCCGAACAGTATACAGGGGAATCATCTCTCTCATTGTCATGTTGACATTGACAATCAGATACTGACTTTTTAGATGAGCAAGGGAAAAAACAGATATCATATGATGACAGTCATGCCATCTTCAAACGATGATGAAGACTTCCCTACCCAGAACTCCCATGACCATGTAACCAGCTATGACAGCCAAGAACAGTATGCAGCAGATCAGATCTGTGCAGCTCCTGAAATGACACAAAGAAATGAAATCAGCTGATTCATATGCTTGAACAAGGTGGACTTAATCCACATGACAGCTAGCTAGCATGTCCGCTTTCAAAAGAGTTGTACACAAATCTAAGATGTAATGTGAGCATGATTTTGTATGTGTGCTTCTGCATATGCTGTGATTTTAGCAGTGCATTTAAAAAGATCTATGCTAGAAAAAAATACAAATTGTATGTATATGTCCCAACTTTCAACCTATACAGACCCTGGATAAAGGTACTGCCCTAGTGTAGGGAATAGGTTGCTATTTGGGACGCACACCATAAATAGTCCAAATGGAAATCGAGATTGAATGAAGGAAAACAACCAATGATGAGTCTGCACAAACCTCTTTCGTACTGGTCCACTGAAGAATGGATCATAGGGAGCGGCATAGCCTGAAATGAAAGAGAACAGATTCAGCACACAGGGTTCTTTCGGACGGAAAATTGGTCAAAGGACTTTTACTTTTGCAGCAGTTTTCACTGTTGATGTAGGTCTACTGTAACTGCAAAAACGAGAAGGCCAACAACATTGGCTTTGGTTTGACAAAAGAATTTCAAATATTGACAGGGGTGTAAAGTACTTAAGTAAAAATACTAGAAAGTACTTCTTACGTCGTTTTTTGGGGTATCTGCACTTTGTTACTATTTATATTTTTGAAAACTTGTACTTTTACTTCCCTACATTACTCAAGAAAATAATGTACTTTTAACCGCATACATTTCCCCTGACACCCAAAAGTACTCGTTACATTTTGAATGATTAGTAGCACAGAAAATGCTCCAATTCAAGCACTTATCAAGAGAACATCCCTGGTCATCCCTACTGCCTCTGATCTGATGGACTCACTAAACAGAGAACATCCCTGGTCATCCCTACTGCCTCTGATCTGATGGACTCACTAAACAGAGAACATCCCTGGTCATCCCTACTGCCTCTGATCTGGGGGACTCACTAAACAGAGAACATCCCTGGTCATCCCTACTGCCTCTGATCTGGGGGACTCACTAAACAGAGAACATCCCTGGTCATCCTACTGCCTCTGATCTGATGGACTCACTAAACAGAGAACATCCCTGGTCATCCCTACTGCCTCTGATCTGGGGGACTCACTAAACAGAGAACATCCCTGGTCATCCCTACTGCCTCTGATCTGGGGGACTCACTAAACAGAGAACATCCCTGGTCATCCTACTGCCTCTGATCTGATGGACTCACTAAACAGAGAACATCCCTGGTCATCCCTACTGCCTCTGATCTGGGGGACTCACTAAACAGAGAACATCCCTGGTCATCCCTACTGCCTCTGATCTGGGGGACTCACTAAACAGAGAACATCCCTGGTCATCCCTACTGCCTCTGATCTGGGAGACTCACTAAACAGAGAACATCCCTGGTCATCCTACTGCCTCTGATCTGGGGGACTCACTAAACAGAGAACATCACTGGTCATCCTACTGCCTCTGATCTGGAGGACTCACTAAACAGAGAACATCCCTGGTCATCCCTACTGCCTCTGATCTGATGGACTCACTAAACAGAGAACATCCCTGGTCATCCCTACTGCCTCTGATCTGGGAGACTCACTAAACAGAGAACATCACTGGTCATCCTACTGCCTCTGATCTGGAGGACTCACTAAACAGAGAACATCCCTGGTCATCCTACTGCATCTGATCTGGAGGACTCACTAAACACACATGCTTTGTTTGTAAATTATGTCTGAGTGTTGGAGTGTGCCCCTGGCTATCCTTAAATTGAAAAAAACAAGAAAATGATGCCATCTGGTTCGCTTAATACAAGGAATTTTAAATGGTTTATACTTTTACTTTTGATACTTAGGTATATGTTAGCAATTATATTTACTTTTGATACTTAAGTCAATTTAAATAGTAATTTCCTGGGTGGCTTTCACTTTTGATATATTATGGTATTTTACTCAAGTATGACAGTTGGGTACTTTTTCCAACACTGAATATTGATGAGTGACTGCCTATACTGAAATTGTTGAGATGGTTAGAATAACTCACCCTTCTCTTCCGCCCTTTTACTGGTTCCTTTCATTTTCATGACCTTGCGCGAAGAAACGGAGCGTTTGACTCTAAATGGCCGCGCACGGGGTTATGTTCAAGGCCCAGTTTAGCTTTGTTCAATCCGAACATCTGGACGTCTTTTCCGCGTTGATAAACGGTGACGTCATATAGGTACAACCGTAGCCAACAGCGCGACCCTGTCATTATGACATACATTTTGGAATGTTGCTGTATGATCGCTAGGAAAACAGTTGAACTCTTGGCCCCATTCAAAACATGTAGCCTCTTCCTGCTATGCTGATTTAATTCAATAAATCAATCAATGAGCAGGCTGATTTTTTTTAATAAATCTAATAAATGTAATATGGGAGAATAGTAGAATATTCTTTACAGTCATGCAATTTATATAACATCCGTTTGGTGGGAAATGCCATAATTTTCTGCATGGTTTATCTCAATTCGTTAATTTTTTTCACCTCATACAGTCTTGTGTTTGTAGGCTAGGTTATAAAACATAAGATTTCAAATAGAACTGAATGGAAAAGGGAAGAGCAAAAAAATCAGGCCTACTTGGTTAAAAAATACCAGGGCATGATGGCTGGTATTTCTAGAAGTTGGTGAAAAAAGAGAAGATGAGTGAGAACTTGTCATTTCCTGAATGACAACACAAACTGTCAAAAGAAAATCACAAGACGGAGAGATGTGTCTGTACTTAAACCTGTGTCTCTGCATGCTTTTACAGACTAGACTTGGACTCCAGTCATCTGGTAAATAAGATTCCTTTAACATTATATTTTTTTTAAACATATTTTAAATAAAATATTTATTGATTCCCTATTAATTTTGTTATGAGAAATGTTGTAACACTTGTTTTTACACTATTCAAAAGACCATAGGCCCACAAGAATCTTTGCTTCAATTGGAGACAGTGTGAGTTTACCATGTGGTACATCCTACATCAATTCCTGCTCCTCTGTTACCTGGAGTATAGTGAAAGATGGGTTTCCTAACCAATTAGAACTATCAGGCAAGGTGAAAGCGGATGGTCCAAACTCAGGAAGAGCCAGTCGACTGAAAGTGGGACATGACTGCTCTCTACATATTCAACCTCTTGAAATAGATGATGGAAGACTTTACACCTGTGAAGATGGGGATACCAGTTCAAGTGTTTCTCTTCAGCTTCTCAACAGTATGTTACCATTTATGATCAACCTAAATTGTCCGTCTTTATACACACTATTTCTGAGTGAGTGTTGTCACCATTATTTACATTTTTTTTTACCAGTTACTCTGGCAACAGACACCAATACAGCACCAGAGATGGATATCAAGCTCCAATGTTACCTGAATATATTCTCAGGCCTTGTCCCACAATGCAACCAAAGTGAAATAAAGCTGAATTGGCTGAATGAGGCCAATACAGTGCTACAGGGAGAGAGATTTCAAACCGAACGTTCATCTGCTTGCCTCTCTACGCTGACCATCCGAGGTGTCAGGAAGACAGACCATCACAGGAAGTGGCGGTGTCAACTGATTGAAGGAGAGGTTGTGAAGACGTCCCTCAGCTATACCACAGAAATTACAGGTACGTTTGGAACTATGTATTATTGCATCATATTTGCATTAACACAGTAGTATATTGCAACCAAATTCCCCTCCTTCCTCTCTCTCTCTCTCTCTCTCCCTCTCTCTCTCTTTCAGGAGGTATAGAGGAAGTGTTTGTCGCAGTGGGTGAGTCAGTATCACTTCCCTGTGCCACCCACTCCTCTCTCGAGGTGGGCAGCAGATTCCAGTGGACTCTGGGTCAAAGGTCACTGTCCAGTCTGTCTCGGTCAGGCGATGTCTCAGCTGGAACTCAGGGTCACCTTCCTGCATCTCACATCAGCCAAGACGGGTCTTTGGTCATCAACAATGTGAAAACACTGCATTCTGGGCTCTACAACTGCTCGCAACAGAACAGAATCTTACTACACACTCTGGATGGTGAGTGTCAATGGGTTGTACCATTGAGACATGAATAAGTGCCTTACACTATGTATAAACTTAGTAAATTAGGGTAACAGGACAAAGTACATCACTGCTTTGTCCTGATATCAAGTAGATCTTCTTGTTGTTCTACTCAGTATCTGCAGAGCATGCTACCACAGACGGAAACAATCTCACCCTGACCTGCTCACTCACCTGTGTGGAAGATTGTGGAGACTTCAATTTATCCTGGATTCACAGTGGCCAAGATGGGTTGCAGAGTGGCCCTATAGGACAAAACAACACCCTCATCTCCAAACTCTTCCTCCCTGACCGCCAGGGCACAGAGAAGATAGCCTGCGCCGTGCTCAGAGAGGGGGTTGAAATGGCTGTAAAGGAGTGGACCATCCAGAGAGGTAAGACTTTTGAAAGTAGTTTGGAACAATGCATAGCCATGATCTGTGTTGAGGCTGTATTCTTTCATTACTGTGATGTTGTGATAAGATATTGAGTTGTAATACAGTATCTGTGACTTTATACGTCTTTGCAAATAGGTCGTGTTCTGCCTGCAGTGGGATGGTCAGTCCTTCTGCTACTGCTGCTCTGTGCTGTTGGAGGGGGCGTGTATTGGAAGAGGCAGGGCAAGGGAAGTGCTGCTCGTACGTATTTGTTCACTGGTTAGATTGTGTGTGTTACAAAACTGCAATTTGGATGTTGCATCCTTGATGAAACCTACAGTAATGAACCGCAGTGAAAAAGAAAGCCATATCATCGGAATTAAATTCATGTGAAATAAAGCTGACATTTGTCCCTCTTTGCCTATAGAAGGAGAAGAACAGCAGACAACTGTTGGAATGGTAAGGATTCAATAAAACACAACTATGTAATTCACTAACAAGTGAAGCCCAATTGAGTATGCCTACAACATCACATCAAATTTGACTAAATGTCTTCTAATCCTTTCACCATGTTGGTGAACTAAATTCAACTGGTTTTACACATTCCTTCTTTTCTTCGCAGACTCATCTCTATGAGGAGATTCAAGATCAACCAATTCAACCTTCCGGAGTAACCAACAACAGTTTCTATGATCTTCTGCAGGCTGGGAACTGAGTGTAATGTCATGTCCTCTATCTTTAGGCTGTTAGTTGAGTTTTAAATCTAATTTGACTACTTTGTACTTTGCATTGTTTTGTGGTTTGGATTTCCCTTGATATTTTGGAACATTATAAGTGTCACCATGACATCAAGTCTATGCAGGTTGTTTTTTATGGTGGAAATAAATTCATAAAAAGAAAATAACCTCTATAGAATATCACCAGTTAGTTACAGTTAAAAACCCAGACATAAGTTGGTTACAGGAACACATTCAGTATGACTCCTCAGTGTGGGGGGTTGATGGCTAAGTCATCCCACCTCCTGTCTTGAACATCACTCTGCTGACTTTCACATCCCACATGAAACCTGGTAGCTTCTCTTCAGCAGTGTAAAACTCTGTAGATGTATGGGACTGAGACAAGACACATCCCACATGAAACCTGGTAGCTTCTCTTCAGCAGTGTAAAACTCTGTAGATGTATGGGACTGAGACAAGACACATAACACATGAGAGTGAACAGATAAGTGTGTTTATTTAATACAGGATGGCAGTGTGTGAGCATTAGCAATACAAGTAAAAACCCCAGAACAGCATGTCTCTCTGTCTGGAACAGCTCCCAACTACACATCATTTGGTGTAGAAAAGCGTCAGCAAAAGTTGGTCCACCATGGGGTCACAAATAAAGGAATATGTCCAATCAAATCAAGCTAAATACAATTGGTCACCTCATCCATTTGATGATTTCACAACTAAGATTGTTATTGTGTAATACTATGTAGGCTATACCAGGGGTTGAAAGATAAGATTGTTATTGTGTAATACTATGGAGGCTATACCAGGGGTTGAAAGATAAGAGTGTTATTGTGTAATACTATGGAGGCTATACCAGGGGTTGAAAGATAAGAGTGTTATTGTGTAATACTATGTAGGCTATACCAGGGGTTGAAAGATAAGAGTGTTATTGTGTAATACTATGTAGGCTATACCAGGGTTTGAAAGATAAGAGTGTTATTGTGTAATACTATGGAGGCTATACCAGGGGTTGAAAGATAAGAGTGTTATTGTGTAATACTATGTAGGCTATACCAGGGGTTGAAAGATAAGAGTGTTATTGTGTAATACTATGGAGGCTATACCAGGGGTTGAAAGATAAGAGTGTTATTGTGTAATACTATGTAGGCTATACCAGGGGTTGAAAGATAAGAGTGTTATTGTGTAATACTATGTAGGCTATACCAGGGGTTGAAAGATAAGATTGTTATTGTGTAATACTATGTAGGCTATACCAGGGGTTGAAAGATAAGATTGTTATTGTGTAATACTATGGAGGCTATACCAGGGGTTGAAAGATAAGATTGTTATTGTGTAATACTATGTAGGCTATACCAGGGGTTGAAAGATAAGATTGTTATTGTGTAATACTATGTAGGCTATACCAGGGGTTGAAAGATAAGTGGGTGAATATCATAAAAAAGCATTTACAGATGTTTTGTGAAGGGTTCGGTAAGACATGGTGTGTTGATTGAAAGATGATTATTCTTTTCACTGGCATTGAACTGAAATAAATAAAAAGAAATACAATGTAATGAGATGTTAATTGTTTACAGAACTGAAGGTGTTAGAAACATTGTAACCTGGACTCAGACAGTGACCAGAACCTAGATTCAATCCAGATCGCAAAAGATCCGCATTTTAGCATTTTTGATGTTTAAAGGTTATTTCCGATTGAGCTGACATATGCATTTTACCGTGAGTGCTATCTCCGCGTACCAGGAAGCATTGCCTTTAAAATGCCAATTGTGCTATAACGCGGATCTACTGTGGTCCGGATTGAATCGAGGCCCAGGTTAGATCTACTGTGGTCCGGATTGAATCGAGGCCCAGGTTAGATCTACTGTGGTCCGGATTGAATCGAGGCCCAGGTTAGATCTACTGTGGTCCGGATTGAATCGAGGCCCAGGTTAGATCTACTGCGGTCCGGATTGAATCGAGGCCCAGGTTAGATCTACTGTGGTCCGGATTGAATCGAGGCCCAGGTTAGATCTACTGTGGTCCGGATTGAATCGAGGCCCAGGTTAGATCTACTGTGGTCCGGATTGAATCGAGGCCCAGGTTAGATCTACTGTGGTCCGGATTGAATCGAGGCCCAGGTTAGATCTACTGTGGTCCGGATTGAATCGAGGCCCAGGTTAGATCTACTGTGGTCCGGATTGAATCGAGGCCCAGGTTAGATCTACTGTGGTCCGGATTGAATCGAGGCCCAGGTTAGATCTACTGTGGTCCGGATTGAATCGAGGCCCAGGTTAAAAAAAAATGTACAAAAATATTGTGGAAAAAACTCACAAGTGTGTAGGTTGTCCTTCTGGTCAAAATCTGCAAGTGAATACAGACAATTGGGTCCCGTTGCTGTGAAAAAAATAGATGAAGCCGTTATTTAGGTGGACCAGGAGCCCTATGAGCACATTCAGGATGAGACATAATCAACAGGCTTACCTGGGTCTTGTACATCTTCATAAGTATTCCAGTCAGACTCATCTCCATCTGAGAAAGAGAGAGAGGCAGATTCACAATACAACAATACTGTGTGTTTCAAAACATTTAGCCTGACTTTACCAGGTCAATATAAACCACAGTAGTGTCCGTACATACCTGAGTGTCTGCGGCGTCTGAGGCAAATGATCAATCCCAGCGTAAGAGCCATTATGACAATCACACACATGGATGAAGCCACTATAGTAGCCGTTCCAACTGTAGCCGTCGCAACTCTTTCTGGACTCCCCCTGGCAGTAACGGCTGAGTAGAGCATCAATATAATATGATGACAGTCATTCATGGTCTCATTTGATTGAACTGAGTGTAAAGCCTGTCGTGTGTCTCTTGTCCTCTAAACCCAGTGGTGATAAATATGTCCACAAATATATTCAGTAGATTTGTTATTTTAAATAAATAAAAGACACAAATAAGAGAAAAACATTGTACACCTACCAGGGTCTGTTAGCTCAGTTGTGGTGAAAGTCCGAACAACCAGGTTCTCCTCCTGTTCTGATTCAATGGTAGAAAATGATCATTATAGAACATCAAATTGCCAATGCAATGGTTGACAAATATAGATACAGTGCATTCGGAGATTATTCAGACCCCTTGTCGTTTTCCACATTTTGTTACGTTACAGCCTTATTCTAAAATGTATCAAATTGTTTTTTCCCCCTCATCAATCTACACACAAGTTGTCCCATTAGGACAAAGCAAAAAACATTTTTTAGAAATGTTTGCAAATTCATTAAAAAAAAAAAAAACTGAAACATCACATTTACATCAGTATTCAGACGCTTTACTCTGAATAGGTGGAAGCACCTTTGGCAGCAACTACAGCCTTGAGTCTTTGGTATGGCGCAACAAGCTTGGCACACCTGTATTTGGGGAGTTTCTCCCATTCTTCTCTGCAAATCCTCTCAAGCTGTCAGGTTGGATGGGGAGCGTAGCTGCACAGCTATTTTCAGGTCTCTCCAGAGATGTTCGATCTGGTTCAAGACCGGGCTCTGGCTGTGCCACTCAAGGACATTCTGAGACTTGTCCCAAAGCCACTCCTGTGTTCTATTGGCTGTGTGCTTAGGGTCGTTGTCCTGTTGGAAGGTGAATCTTCACCCCAGTCTGAGGTCCTGAGCGCTCTGGAGCAGGCTTTCAACAAGGATCTCCCTGTACTTTGCTCTGTTCATCTTTCCCTCGATCCTGACTAGTCTCCCAGTCCCTGCCGCTGAAAAATATCCCCACAGAATGATGCTGCCATCCCCACAGAGGAACTCTGGAGATCTTTCAAAGTGACCATAGGGTTCTTGGTCACCTGAAGAGGAAGGTGGCCCAGCGGTCCTTCGTGGACATACAGTCATAGTTTGTTTTCCCAGAGTCTTCAACAGATTTTGCAGTTCCGACTTAACAGTTGTTTTGAACTCACTAAAGTCAGATTTTGCAGTTCCGAGTTAACAGTTGTTTTGAACTCACTAAAGTCAGATTTTGCAGTTCCGAGTTAACAGTTGTTTTGAGCACGGCACAAATCATGCTTCATTGACAGCATGGCCAATGTTGAACGTTTATAATTTTAAACTAGGCAAAGAGACCATTAATATTAGACTTGGCACCCCACAGCCACTCCACTGAATAGCAGGATAATGATTGTTTTCCAATGCTTGCAGTTAACCACTGATTCTTTCCAAACCACTCATTGTTGAATTTGCGATTTCCAACTTGTTGTGTAATGTTTATTTCCAATGGCCGATGAGTACTGATATGTTTTATCTATAATTTCCCTTCATTATTTTTCTTCATATGACAAGGATTAAAATGAATGACTGGTAGCCACTGCGGACTTTATATAGACAGGTGTGTGCTTTCCAAATCATGTCCAATCAATTTAATTTACCACTGGGGACTTTATATAGACAGGTGTGTGCTTTCCACATCATGTCCAATCAATTTAATTTACCACTGGGGACTTTATATAGACAGGTGTGTGCTTTCCAAATCATGTACAATCAATTTAATTTACCACTGGGGACTTTATATAGACAGGTGTGTGCTTTCCACATCATGTCCAATCAATTTAATTTACCACTGGGGACTTTATATAGACAGGTGTGTGCTTTCCACATCATGTCCAATCAATTTAATTTACCACTGGGGACTTTATATAGACAGGTGTGTGCTTTCCACATCATGTCCAATCAATTTAATTTACCACTGGGGACTTTATATAGACAGGTGTGTGCTTTCCACATCATGTACAATCAATTTAATTTACCACAGGTGGACTGCAATCAAGTTGTAGAAACATCTCAAGGATGATCAATGAAAACAGGATACACCTGAGCTCAATTTCGGGTCTCATAGCAAAGGGTCTGAATACTTATGTAAATAATCTATTTATGTTTATGTTTTTTATTATACATTTGCAAAAAATTCTAAAAACCTGTTTTCGCTTTGTCATTATGGGGAATTGTATGTAGATTGATGAGGAAACAAAACAATTTGATCAATTTTAGAATAAGGCTGTAATGTAACAAAATGTGGGAAAAGTCAAGGGGTCTGAATACTTTCCGAATGCACTGTATATTCTGAATAAGAATGTACTAGCACATACTCACCTTTAACCTGCAGCTTGACCTCAAAGCAGCGTTCATTTTGTCCCATCTGCAACCTACATCTGTACCATTGGCTGTGACTGTACTCCACCATGGAGAGAGCCAAAGATGCATCTCCTGAACTGAGATTCCCTCCAAAGCTCACCCTTTTTCCTAGGAATGTTTGGTTGGAGATATCTGTAGGGTATTGAAGTATTTGGATCTCACTGTCTCCCTTGATCTCTGCCCAGGCCACTGATGATATTTGAGTATTTCCTGTTGTCATGTTCAACAGGCAAGGCAGGGTAGCTATCCCGTTGGGTGCTGCCATAACTGAATGTAGAATTTTGCATTCTTTGGAGGAGAGGAGAGGCTTACTCAAACAAGGTTTACTCTATTTTTATTTGACACTTACATAGAAATAAATGGAATATATAATTTTACCTTTCACTTTTAGAGTGATGTTTTTCACATGAACACAACTCCATCCCAACCAGACATTGCAACTATAAAGCCCTTCGTCAGATTTCCTTACATCTCTTAGAGACAGGGACAGGTTTCCAGCCACCACAACATCCGCTCCCGACTCGAAAGCCACACGTTCTGATTTATGGGCCACAGATGGATTATCAGGCCACACCAAGATGTCCTCAGGTTTAGGTGAAAGTTTTGTCCATTTCACTCTGGTTGCTTTGTGGATTGATGTGAAACAGGGGAGGACAGCTACCTCTTCCTGAGTAGCTGTGATGAATTGTGGCGCATCTACATGAGAACAAGACTCAGCACCTGGGAAATTATGGGAAAAAAATAGATCAAATTAGCATATTAACTTTTTAAATATGCATACTGCTCTAAAAATGACTTTCAGACAATTAAATCAAGTGCAATTTAATCAAAAATGACTACTCACCAGCAAACTGTGTTCTGATGATCAACAGAAGTATTGATAACCCGTGTGACTGAAACAGTGCCATTATCCATGTGAGTGTGTGAAGTTCCTTATCAAGTTAGTCTCTCATCTCAGAGTCCAATCTCAGTTCTCCAAGGCCTAGTTTCTATATGGGTCATGAATACACATTTGCGGGGAAACATTTATTGACTTCTCACATAAAAAGAATGTTGTTTTGAAGATGATATGCTTAACAGTGCCATCTAGTGTCAAGGACTGAGAACAAGTTATTTGCTTAAATAATATACATATATTTAAACAGACAAGCCAGTTAAGAACAAATTCTTATTTACAATGACGGACTCCCAATCACTGCCAGATGTGATACAACCTGGATTCGAACCAGGGACTGTAGTGACGCCTCATTCACTGAGATGCAATGCCTTAGACCCTGCGCCACTCAGGAGCCCTGTAATTTTCACATTTATCCAATTAGTTCTACAATACTTAGCCTAACCGTACTGTTACATGTTACATCCCGAGTGGCGCAGTGGTCTAAGACAGTGCAAGAGGCATCACTGCAGTATCTGGCTCAAATCCAGGCTGCATCACATCCGGCTGCACACAATTGGCCGAGGTAGGCCGTCATTGTAAATAGGAATTTGTTCTTAACTGACTTGCCTAGTTAAGTAAAAATAATGATATGCATTCCTTTCTTGTACCTAAATCTATATGGGGTAGCCTAGTGGTTGGACTAGTAACTGAAAGGTTGCAAGTTCAAATCCCCGAGCTGACAAGGTACAAATCTGTCGTTCTGCCCCTGAACAGGCAGTTAACCCACTGTTCCTAGGCCGTCATTGAAAATAAGAATTTGTTCTGGCCAGCCCTAATAACCTGGTTTCTTCCTAGGTTTTGGCCTTTCTAGGGAGTTTTTCCTAGCCACCGTGCTTCTACACCTGCATTGCTTGCTGTTTGGGGTTTTAGGCTGGGTTTCTGTACAGCCCTTTGAGATACAGTGCCTTGCGAAAGTATTCGGCCCCCTTGAACTTTGCGACCTTTTGCCACATTTCAGGCTTCAAACATAAAGATATAAAACTGTATTTTTTTGTGAAGAATCAACAACAAGGGGGCCGAATACTTTCGCAAGGCACTGTATCAGCTGATGTAAGAAGGGCCATATGAATACATTGGATTTGATGACTTGCCTAGTTAAATAAATAAATAAAGACATGAAAAGTGATTGCATGTTTTGCTGAAAGGACTTGAATAGTTTAAAAAAAATATGTAGACAATAATGTAGTGTGCAGTGTTTATGTGGTAGCCTAGTCTAGCATATGTCAAATGCAAACCCCTTAGTTCATTGTCCCCTCCATAGACTCTCTTTGTTCTCTGTCTGTTCCGTCGGCTGTGAGTGGATGTGAGAGGGGAACTTAGCAAATGACCACACTCTAACTTTAACTCCCCACACTTCCTCTTCTGTCACAAAATACAGATACATACTTTACACTTTCAGTGTTCATGACACAACGCTCAGCCACCCCTGGTCCCTTTAACTACTCTATGATCCACCAAATAACAGCAGATTGACATGGACAAACATTTGCAAGGTAAGTCTCTGTGTCATATGTCTCATCTCACGCTGTCAGTCCGTCTGTCTGTCGATATGCACTCCACAGATTTTATAAACAATTGATTAAAGAAATAAAGTGTTTTAGCTAAATCAATCAATGAAATCAAATCTGTTATCTTTAGTTAGATCCTGTGAATGTGTGAGGGTTGTGTGGATAGATCACCAATAAGGAAGTGAGTGGTAACACGATTTCTGAGTTGATCCTCATATCATTTCAGGAGGGAAAGCATTTGGATTCCTCAAGTCTCAGCAGGATGTGAAACTGAACTCCATCAATGAGGTCTGTTGTTCATCTGCCTATAAATGTTATTATGGTAGTATTATCTAGCTATAGTATTATTAGAATCTTATTATCTATGTACACTATCCAGTGGCGATTTTAGCATGTAAATCTTGGTAGAGGAAAAGAAAATTGTGGGATGCATGCCAGCAAAGCCAATACACAACACTAAACAATACATTAATTGCACAATATCACAGCTACACTTGGCTATCAGCTGAGCCTTGTCTGGCAGCGAAACAGTACATTCAGCCTCATTTACTGCCTTTAAAAAAAGATCTATGTATGGCTGACTTGCTTTAACAAATGTGGTTTCTACTGTCAATTGAGAAGTACAAACTATGGCATAAAGGGGCGCCGAGTGGATAAGAGGCCGTCCGTAATTTTGATTAAGACATTAATGAGTGAACTAGGATGGATGTAGTCGATATAAATATTTGTTCAGCACTTTTTAATTGTACAGTGACAGAAATCAGAACATGGGCCGTTCTTACAGTGCTCTCCATGTACACCAAGTCAGAACCGTAGGATAAAAAAAGAGGCATAAATGTAATCGATGATAACATTTATCAAAAACAGGTTATAGGCTACATGTGCACCACCAAGTCAGAACAGTAGGCAAAATGTTTTAAATTATTAGGGTGAGGTACATGGGCTACTAAGATCTTACTACATAACATACACTTAGTATTGCTTTCTTAGCTACAGTATACATATCTCCCTGGCACATAATTTTTTCAGCAGCATACAAGACATTTTTGGACTCACCTTGTTGTGCTGTGCTCACCTGAACAGGAATGTGGCCCAGCGGTCCTTTGTGGACATATTTTGTTATCAAACTTTGTCATCAAAGTCTGGCATTCTCTAAATTTATGGTTCTTTCAAGACAACTGGGAACTTGGGAAAATCATGATGACAACAGTGATCTTCAGGTCGTAGCTCTAGAAAGAGGGCCGAGTTCCCGATTTACAATTCTGAGTTGGATGAAAGTTCAAAACGTATTTTCCCAGTCGTAGCTTGTTTTTCCCAATTTCCCAGTTGTTTTGAACTCACCAAAGTCAGGTTTTGCAGTTCCAAGTTAACAGTTGTTTTGAGCGCGGCACGATGATTTATTTGACAATGATTGGTTTGGAATGCTTGCAGTTAGCCACTGATTCCTTCCAAAACACTCATTGTTGAATTTGCGATCCCCAACTTGTTGTGTAATGTTTATGTCCAATGGCCGATGAGTACTGATACATTTTATCTATAATTTCTCTTCATTATTTCTCTTCACAAGACAAGGATTAAAAAGGATTTGCCAGTAGATTGCCGACTTGATTCATGACGATGACTGCTAGCTAAGATTTTGAAAGTACGATGTTGACATGATCAGTCCAATCAAAGCTACTGTAGATATAACGTGATTTGACGTCATGTTATCTGTGGCCAATGACCGTGAGCCTACTTGGATGGGCACTTCTAATGTAACTCTATGGCAGCACCCAAGGGGCTTGAATTTTCGAGCTTTACCCTTAGACTTGGCCGTGACGTAGTGTACCCATGAGTGACAGAACACTGAGCCAATCATGCTCTATACTTTATGCTGGCTGCCCCACCACCACAGAAATCACTGAACTAGGCTGAAACACCTGCATTTTGGAGCTGCCTTACTCAAGAAAACAAAAAGAAGACCATGTTTGTATGCGACTTTAAATTATATATATATTTTTTTACATTGTTTGCAAACTGATATGTGACACGTATTAATGCCAAAATAACATAACATGCGAAACAGGCGAGCC
Organism: Oncorhynchus mykiss; assembly: GCF_057628025.1. Classification (NCBI taxonomy): domain Eukaryota; kingdom Metazoa; phylum Chordata; class Actinopteri; order Salmoniformes; family Salmonidae; genus Oncorhynchus; species Oncorhynchus mykiss. The sequence continues at coordinate 14,263,983 of NC_143024.1, forward strand.
CCCCAATTTTTTTTGGTGCTAAAAATCTGGGTCTCAAAACAGGTGGGGCGCAGCTCCAAATCATGTCCAATCAATTTAATTTACCACAGGCGGACTCCAATCAAGTTGTAGAAACATCTCAAGGATGATCAATGGAAACAGGACACACCTGAGCTCAATTTAGAGTCTCATAGCAAAGGTTCTGAATACTTAGGTAAATAATGTATTTCTGTTTTGTTTTTTTTTGCAAACATTTCTAAAAACCTGTTTTCACTTTGTCATTACGGGGAACAAATTGATCAATTCTTGGATGGGTACATCTAATGTAACTCTATGGCAGCACCCAAGTGGCTTGAATTTACTAGCTCTACCTTTAGACTTGGCGGTAATGTAGTGTCCCCATGAGTAACAGAACACTGAACTAATCATGGTGCAACGCTTCGTATTTTCTGCTGGCTTGCCCCACCACCACAGAAAGCACTGAGATAGGCTGAAACATCTACATTTTGGAGCTGCCTTTCTCAAGAAAACAAAAAAGAGACCATGTTTATTGACTCCATGATGTATCTTATATATCTATACACTTCTGCGAGTAGGCCTTTCTAATCGACCTGGCCGGGGTATCCTGGAAGGACATTGACCTCATCCCATCAGTCGAGGATGCCTGGTCGTTCTTTAAAAGTAATTTCCTCACCATCTTAAATAAGCATGCACCTTTCAAAAAATGTAGAACTAAGAACAGATATAGCCCCTGGTTCACTCCAGATCTGACTGTCCTTGACCAGCACAAAAACATCCTGTGGCGTACTGCACTAGCATCGAATAGTCCCCTTGATATGCAACTTTTCAGGAAAGTCAGGAACCAATACACAAAGTCAGTCAGGAAAGCAAAGGCCAGCTTCTTCAGGCAGAAATTTGCATCCTGTAGCTCTAACTCCAAAAAGTTTTGGGACACTGTAAAGTCCATGGAGAACAAGAGCACCTCCTCCCAGCTGCCCAATGCACTGAGGCTAGGTAGCAATGTCACCACCGATAAATCCATGATAATCGAAAATTTCAATAAGCATTTCTTTACGGCTGGCCATGCTTTCCTCCTGGCTACCCCAGCCTCGGCCAACAGCTCCGCCCACCCCACGCAGTTACTTGCCTGAGCCTCCCCAGCTTCTCCTTCACCCAAATCCAGATCGCAGATGTTCTGAAAGAGCTGCAAAACCTGGACCCGTACAAATCAGCTGGGCTAGACAATCTGGACTCTCTTTCTAAAACTATCTGCCGCCACTGTTGAAACCCCTATTACCAGTCTGTTCAACCTCTCTTTCGTATCGTCCGAGATCCCTAAAGATTGGAAAGCTGCCGCGGTCATCCCCCTCTTCAAAGGGGGAGACACTCTAGACCCAAACTGTTACAGACCTATATCCATCCTGCCCTGCCTCTCTAAAGTCTTTGAAAGCCAAGTTAATAAACAGTCACTGACCATTTTGAATCCCACCTTCTCAGCTGTGCAATCCGGTTTCCGAGCTGGTCACTGGTGCACCTCAACCACGCTCAAGGTACTAAACGATATCATAACCGCCATCGATAAAAGACTGCCAGAGGTCCGGACAACAGGCCCTCCGATTTGAACCAGGCGAGGCAGTCATTTGAGAAACCAAGGCTATTGAGTGTGCCAATAAGAATATGGTGATTGACAGAGTCGAGCCTTGGCCAGGTCGATGAAGACGGCTGCACGGCAGTCACTATGGGGGTACCACAGGGTTCAAATCTTTGGCCGACTCTTTTCTCTGTATATATCAATGATGTCGCTCTTGCTGCGAGTGATTCCCTGATCCACCTCTACGCAGACGACACCATTCTGTATACATCTGGCCCTTCTTCGGACACTGTGTTAACAAACCTTCAAACAAGCTTCAATGCCATACAACACTCCTTCCGTGGCCTCCAACTGCTCTTAAACGCTAGTAAAAACCAAATGCATGCTTTTCAACCGTTCGCTGCCCACACCCGCCCGCCCGACTAGCATCACTACTCTGGACGGTTCTGACCTAGAATATGTGGACAACTACAAATACCTAGGTGTCTGGCTAGACTGTAATCTCTCCTTCCAGACTCATATTAAACATCTCCAATCCAAAATCAAATCTAGAATCGGCTTTCTATTTTGCAACAAAACCTCCTTCACACACGCTGCCAAACTTACCCTAGTAAAACTGACTATCCTACCGATCCTCGACTTCGGCGATGTCATCTACAAAATAGCTTCCCATATACTACTCAGCAAACTGGATGCAGTCTATCACAGTGCCATCCGTTTTGTTACCAAAGCCCCTGCGACCTGTATGCTCTAGTCGGCTGGCCCTCGCTACATATTCGTCGCCAGACCCACTGGCTCCAGGTCATCTACAAGTCTCTGCTAGGTAAAGCTCTGCCTTATCTCAGCTCACTGGTCACGATAACAACACCCACCCATAGCACGCGCTCCAGCAGGTATATCTCACTGGTCATCCCCAAAGCCAACACCTCCTTTAGCCGCCTTTCCTTCTAGTTTTCTGCTGCCAGTAATTGGAACGAATTGCAAAAATCGCTGAAGTTGGAGACTTATATTTCCTTCACTAACTTTAAACATCAGCTATCTGAGCAGCTAACAGATCGATGCAGCTGTACATAGTCTGTAAATAGCCCACCCAATCTACCTACAGTACCTCATCCCCATATTGTGTTTATTTACTTTTGTGCTCTTCTGCACACAAGTATCTCTACTTGCACATCATCATCGTTCTTTTTTTCTATTGTGTTGTTGACTGTACGCTTGTTTATTCCATGTGTAACTCTGTGTTGTTGTTTGTGTCGCACTGCTTTGCTTTATCTTGGCCAGGTCGCAGTTGTAAATTAGAACTTGTTCTCAACTAGCTTACCTGGTTAAGTAAAGGTGAAATAAATCAAATAAATAAATAAATATATTTTTTCATTGTTTGCAAACTGATATGTGACACATACTAATGCCAAAGTAACATGTAAAACATGTTTGTTTTTTTGCTAAAAATGTGTGGCTGAATGACAGGTCACCACTGACACGATCTAATCTAAATGTCTGCCTTGTGGGATTCTATTCTTAAGGTTTTTCTCACAGATCCTAAATATGCAGAAGAGGAGGACCTCAGCTCAAAACTGGAAATGTTTAAAAGTGAGATTTCAAGTCTTTTAACTGCACATTGATCAGACAGTTATGGTTCCGTATTGAATGAATCAACAATAAAATAATAATTGTAATGTGTTCTATATTGTTTTATAGACAAATACATGGAATTTGATCTCAATGACCAAGGAGACATTGGTAAAATTGCCTTCTTTTTTTATGACAATCATGATGAATAACAAGATTAGGCTAATCATGAGGACAACATAGTTCACATGGATGGCTCAATCTTTGTCACAGCCTCTCTCTCTCTCTCTCTGTCACGCTCTGACCTTTAATATCTCTGTTTTCTTTATATTTTGGTTAGGTCAGGGTGTGATGAGGGTGGGTATGCTAGTTTTTGTATTGTCTAGGGTTTTTGTATGTCTAGGGGTTTCGTAGGTCTAGGTATTTATATGTCTATGGTGGCCTGATATGGTTCCCAATCAGAGGCAGCTGTTTATCGTTGTCTCTGATTGGGGATCATATTTAGGTAGCCATTTTCCATTTTGTGTTTGTGGGTTCTTATTCTATGTTTAGTTGCCTGTCTGCACTAGACGTATTAGCTCCACGGTTTGTTCTTTGTTTGTTCAGTGTTCATTCTTATATTGTTAAAGAATGTATGCATACCACGCTGCGCCTTGGTCTCATTCATATGATGAACGTGACACTCTCTCTCTATCTCTGTGTCACAGACATGATGGGGCTGAAGCGCATGTTGGAGAAGCTGGGTGTGGCAAAGACTCACTTGGAGCTGAAAAAGATGATGTCAGATGTGGTTGGCGGTGCTGCACGAGACACGTTCTGTTACACAGACTTTCTCAATATGATGCTAGGGAAGAGGAATTCCATACTCCGACTGTAAGTTAGAAGGAAACTGACACTACATTAATGAAGGCATTACATTTGACCTGAAATGAAACTTCTGAATACGATTCTGAACTTTTGTAATCCACTGTATTTCCTTTAAGGCTATATGTCTTTTTGCTACATGACTTGTGTAATAATTTGTTATTTTATTTTTCTCTGCTGAAGGATCTTGATGTTTGAGGAGAAAGGGAAAGACCAGGAGCCCAAAGAGAGTGGACCACCGCAACGCAAGACTTTTTCAGATCTGCCCTGAAGGCAATTATGTTATGGATCCAATCTGTTCATATAAAAACTGAATGTCAAATGAACTGGGTTATACAGGTTTCATTGTAAGGAATAAAGAAAGGTTTGATTGATCCATAGGCTTGTCCATTTGTTGGTGAAAAACGTGTGTGCAGCTGCAGAACCTCATATCAAGCTCTTGATCGAATATACTTAACAAAGTAAATCAATTGTCAGCATTTCTGATAAAATGATAGAATCCCATAACAGATTTGAGTGTTTGTGTAATGGTGAAAAACATCACTCAAAGTGAAAGGTAATCAAAGTGAAAAGTAAAATTATATATTCCATTCCTTTCTATGTAAGTGTTGAATAAAAATAGAGTAAACCTTGTTTGAGTAAGCCTCTCCTCTCCTCCAAAGAATGCAAAATTCTACATTCAGTTATGGCAGCACACAACGGGATAGCTACCCTGCCTTGCCTGTTGAACATGACAACAGGAAATCCTCAAATATCATCAGTGACCTGGGCAGAGATCAAGGGAGACAGTGAGATCCAAATACGTCAATACCCTACAGATATCTCCAACCAAACATTCCTAGGAAAAAGGGTGAGCTTTGGAGGGAATCTCAGTTCAGGAGATGCATCTTTGGCTCTCTCCATGGTGGAGTACAGTCACAGCCAATGGTACAGATGTAGGTTGCAGATGGGACAAAATGAACGCTGCTTTGAGGTCAAGCTACAGGTTAAAGGTGAGTATTTGCTAGTTCAGTTGTGGCCAAAAGTTTTGAGAACGACACATTAATTTTCCCAAAGTCTGCTGCCTCAGTTTGTATGATGGCAATTTGCATATACTCCAGAATGTTATGAAGAGTGATCAGATGAATTGCAATTAATTGCCAAGTCTGTCTTTGCCATGCAAATGAACTGAATTCCCCCAAAAACATTTCCTCTGCATTTCAGCCCTGCTACAAAAGGACCAGCTGACATGTCAGTGATTCTCTCGTTAACACAGGTGTGAGTGTTGACGAGGACAAGGCTGAAGGATCTTGATGTTTGAGGAGAAAGGGAAAGACCAGGAGCCCAAAGAGAGTGGACCACCGCAACGCAAGACTCTGTCATGCTAATTGAGTTCAAATAACAGACTGGAAGCTTCAAAAGGAGGGTGGTGCTTGGAATAATTGATCTTCCTCTGTCAACCATGGTTACCAGCAAAGACGTGCCGTCATCATTGCTTTGCACAAAAAAGGGCTTCACAGGCAAGGATATTGCTGCCAGTAAGATTTCACTTAAATCAACCATTATTCGGATCATCATCAAGAACTTCAAGGTGAGCAGTTCAAGGAGAGCAGTTCAATTGTTGTGAAGAAGGCTTCAGGGTGCCCAAGAAAGTCCAGCAAGCGCCAGGACCGCCTCCTAAAGTTGAATCAGCTGCGCGATCGGGGCACCACCAGCACAGAGCTTGCTCAGGAATGGCAGCAGGCAGGTGCACGCACAGTGAGGCGAAGACTTTTGGAGGATAGCCTGGTGTCAAGAATGGCAGCAAAGAAGCCACTTCTCTCCAAGAAAAACATCAGGGACCAACTGATATAGGACTGGGGTAAAGTAATTTTCTCTGAATCCCGTTTCCGATTGTTTGGGGCATCTGGAAAAAAGCTTGTCTGGAGAAGACAAGGTGAGTGCTACCATCAGTCCTGTTTCATGCCAACAGTAAAGCATCCTGAGACCATTCATGTGTGGGGTTGCTTCTCAGCCAAGAGAGTGGGCTCACTCACAATTTTGCCTAAGAACACAGCCATGAATAAAGAATGGTACCAACACATCCTCCGAGAGCAACTTCTCCCAACCATCCAGGAACAGTTTGGTGATGAACAATGCTCTTTCCAGCATGATGGAGCACCTTGCCATAAGTCAAAAGTGATAACTAAGTGGCTCGGGGAACAAAACATTGATATTTTGGGTCCATGGCCAGGAAACTCCCCAGACCTTAATCCCATTGAGAACTTGTGGTCAATCCTCAAGAGGCGGGTGGACAAACAAAAACCCACAAATTCTGACAAACTCCAAGCATTGATTATGCAAGAATGGGCTGCCATCAGTCAGGATGTTAATTGAGAGCATGCCAGGGTGGATTGCAGAGGTCTTGAAAGAGAATGGTCAATACTGCAAATATTGACTCTTTGCATCAACTTCATGTAATTCTCAATAAAAGCTTTTAACACTTATGAAATGCTTGTAATTATACTTCAGTATTCCATAGTAACATCTGAGAAAAATATCTAAAGATACTGAAGCAGCAAACTTTGTGGAAATTAATATTTGTGTCATTCTCAAAACTTCTGGCCACGACTGTACATTCTTATTCAGAATATACAGTGCATTCGGAAAATATTCAGACCCCTTGACTTTTCCCACATTTTGTTACATTACAGCCTTATTCTAAAATTGATTAAATTGTTTTGTTTCCTCATCAATCTACACACAATTCCCCATAATGACAAGTGAAAACAGGTTGTCAGAAATGTTTGCAAAAAAAAAAAAACTGAAACAGAAATACATTTACATAAGTATTCAGACCCTTTGCTGTGAAACCCGAAATTGAGCTCAGGTGTATCCTGTTTCCATTGATCATCGTTGAGATGTTTCTACAACTTGATTGGAGTCCACCTGTGGTAAATTCAATTGATTGGACATTATTTGGAAAGGCACACACCTGTCTACATAAAGTCTCCAGTCTATCAGGGCAGGTGGAACCCCACATTTTTAGCACAAAAAAACAATTGGGGGGGCTTGCCTGTTTCAAATGTTATTTTGGCATTAATACGTGTCACATATCAGTTTGCAAACAATGTAAAAAATATATATATATCATTGAGTTAATAAAGCCGCATACAAACATGGTCTCTTTTTTGTTTTCTTGAGTAAGGCAGCTCCAAAATGCAGGTGTTTCAGCCTAGTTCAGTGCTTTCTGTGGTGGGGCAAGCTAACAGAAAATATAGAGCGTTGCGCCGTGATTGGCTCAGTGTTCTGTCACTCATGGGGACACCACGTCACCACCAAGTCTAAGGGTAGAGCTCGAAAATTAGAAGTGCCCATCCAGGAAGGCTCAAGGTTATTGGCCACAGATAAAATGACATCAAATCACATTATATCTACAGTAGCTTTGATAGGACTGTCAACATCATACTTTCAACGTTTTAGCTAGCAGTCATCTTCACGAATCAAGTTGACAATGTACTGGCCAATCCTTTTAATCCTTGTCAAATGAAGAGAAATAATGAAGAGAAATTATAGATAAAACGTATCAGTACTCATCGCCCATTGGACATATACATTACACAACAAGTTGGAAATCTCAAATTCAACAATGAGTGGTTTGGAAGGAATCAGTAGCTAACTGTAAGCATTGCAAAACAACCACACAGCCACTCCTGCTATTCAGTGGAGTGGCTGTGTGGTGCTAAGTCTAAAATTAACAGTCTCTTTTGGTAGTTTAAAATGATAAACGTTCAACATTGGCCATGCTGTCAATGAAGCATGATTTGTGCCGCTCCCAAAACAACTGCTAACTTGGAACTGCAAAATCTGACTTTAGTGAGTTCAAGACAACTGGGAACTCTGGAAAAATGAGCTACGCCTGGGAAGATAAGTTTGGAACTTTCATTCAACTCAGAATTGTAAATTGGGAACTCGGGCCTCTTTCTAGAGCTACAACCTGAAGATCACTGACGTCATCATGACAACCTTTTTTTTGTTGATCTCCCAGCTGTCTTGAAAGCAGCATAAATCCAGAGAATTCCAGACTTTGATGACAAAGTTTGATGACAAAATTTGCCCATGAAGGCCCGCCGCACCACCTTCCTGTTCAAGTGAGCACAGCACAGCAAGGTGCTTATATGCCCCCTTCATTGTCTGCTTATGTCATGTACTGTCATGTTGTGTCTTGTCTCTGTCCTTTCCCTTCACCCTGTCTCCCTCTGCTGGTCGTTGTTAGGTTACCTTTTCTCCCCCTCTTTCCCCCAGCTGTGCCTTGTCTCCTCCTAACCACCTCGTCACCCCTTTTCCCACCTGTTCCCTTTTTCCCTCTGATTAGGTCCCTATATCTCTCTCTGTTTCTGCTCCTGTCTTTGTCGGATTCTTGTTTGTTGTGTTTCATGCCTGAACCAGACTGTCGTCATGTTTGCTGTAACCTTGTCTTGTCCTGTCGGAATCTGCCGGTCCGTCTGAGCCTACCTATGTTTGGTAATTAAAGAAGCTCTGTTTAAGTTAATTCGCTTTTGGGTCCTCATTCACGCACCGTAACAGAAGAATCCGACCAAGAATGGACCCAGCGACTTCGGATCCTCTCCACTCAGCCGTCGGGATCCAGGGAGCGATGCTAGGCAGACACGAGCAGGAAGTGTCTGCTGCTCGACATGCCGTTGAGACCCTGGCCACCCAAGTCTCCAACCTCACAGAACAGGTTCACCATCTCCGCCTCGATCCACCGGCCACTTCCAGGGCTTTCGAATCTCCGGAGCCCAGAATCAATAACCCGCCGTGTTACTCTGGGGAGCCCACTGAATGCCGCTCGTTCCTCACCCAGTGTGATATTGTGTTTACTCTCCAGCCCAACACTTACTCCAGGAGCACTGCTCGTGTCGCCTACGTCATATCTCTCCTTATTGGACGGGCTCGTGAGTGGGGCACGGCAATCTGGGAGGCAAGGGCTGAGTGTACTAACCAGTATCAGGACTTTAAGGAGGAGATGATACGGGTTTTTGATCGATCTGTTTTTGGGGAGGAGGCTTCCAGGGCCCTGTCTTCCCTATGTCAAGATAATCGATCCATAACAGACTACTCTATTGAGTTTCGCACTCTTGCTGCCTCCAGTGGCTGGAACGAGCCGGCTTTGCTCGCTCGTTTTCTGGAGGGTCTCCGCGCAGAGGTAAAGGATGAGATTCTCTCCCGGGAGGTTCCTTCCAGCGTGGATTCCTTGATTGAACTCGCTATTCGCATTGAGCGACGGGTTGATCTTCGTCACCGAGCTCGTGGAAAGGAGCTCGCGTTCTCCGTTGCCCCCCTCTCCGCATCACTACCATCTTCCTCTGCCGGCTCGGGTGCTGAGCCCATGCAGCTGGGAGGTATCCGCATCTCGACTAAGGAGAGGGAACGGAGAATCACCAACCGCCTCTGTCTCTATTGCGGTTCCGCTGGTCATTTTGTCACTTCATGTCCAGTAAAAGGCCAGAGCTCGTCAGTAAGCGGAGGGCTACTGGTGAGCGCTACTACTCCTGTCTCTCCTTCAAGATCCTGCACTACCTTGTCGGTCCATCTACGCTGGACCGGTTCGTCAGCTTCCTGCAGTGCCTTAATAGACTCTGGGGCGGAGGGCTGTTTTATGGACGAGACCTGGGCTCGGGAACATGACATTCCTCTCAGACAGTTAAAGGAGCCCACGGCCTTGTTCGCCCTGGATGGTAGTCCTCTCCCCAGGATTCAGCGTGAGACGCTACCTTTAACCCTCACTGTTTCTGGTAATCATAGTGAAACCATTTCTTTTTTAATTTTTCGTTCACCTTTTACACCTGTTGTTTTGGGCCATCCCTGGCTAGTTTGTCATAATCCTTCCATTAATTGGTCTAGTAATTCTATCCTCTCCTGGAACGTCTCTTGTCATGTGAAATGTTTAATGTCTGCTATCCCTCCTGTTTCCTCTGTCTCTTCTTCACAGGAGGAGCCTGGTGATTTGACAGGGGTGCCGGAGGAATATCACGATCTGCGCACGGTGTTCAGTCGGTCCAGGGCCACCTCTCTTCCTCCACACCGGTCGTATGATTGTAGTATTGATCTCCTTCCGGGAACCACCCCCCCCCCGGGGTAGACTATACTCTCTGTCGGCTCCCGAACGTAAGGCTCTCGAAGATTATTTGTCTGTAGCTCTTGACGCCGGTACCATAGTCCCCTCCTCCTCTCCCGCCGGAGCGGGGTTTTTTTTTGTCAAGAAGAAGGACGGGTCTCTGCGCCCCTGCATAGATTATCGAGGGCTGAATGACATAACAGTGAAGAATCGTTATCCGCTTCCTCTTATGTCTTCAGCCTTCGAGATCCTGCAGGGAGCCAGGTTTTTCACTAAGTTGGACCTTCGTAACGCTTACCATCTCGTGCGCATCAGGGAGGGGGACGAGTGGAAGACGGCGTTTAACACTCCGTTAGGGCACTTTGAATACCGGGTTCTTCCTTTCGGCCTCGCTAACGCTCCAGCTGTCTTTCAGGCATTAGTCAATGATGTCCTGAGAGACATGCTGAACATCTTTGTTTTCGTTTACCTTGACGATATCCTGATTTTTTCACCGTCACTCCAGATTCATGTTCAGCACGTTCGACGTGTCCTCCAGCGCCTTTTAGAGAATTGTCTTTTTGTGAAGGCTGAGAAGTGCACTTTTCATGCCTCCTCCGTCACATTTCTCGGTTCTGTTATTTCCGCTGAAGGCATTAAGATGGATCCCGCTAAGGTCCAAGCTGTCATTGATTGGCCCGTCCCTAAGTCACGCGTCGAGCTGCAGCGCTTTCTCGGCTTCGCGAACTTCTATCGTCGTTTCATCCGTAATTTCGGTCAGGTGGCAGCTCCTCTCACAGCCCTTACTTCTGTCAAGACGTGCTTTAAGTGGTCCGTTTCCGCCCAGGGAGCTTTTGATCTCCTCAAGAATCGTTTTACATCCGCTCCTATCCTTGTTACACCTGACGTCTCTAGACAGTTCGTTGTCGAGGTTGACGCGTCAGAGGTGGGCGTGGGAGCCATTCTTTCTCAGCGCTCCCTCTCTGACGACAAGGTCCACCCATGCGCGTATTTTTCTCATCGCCTGTCGCCGTCGGAACGTAACTATGATGTGGGTAACCGCGAACTGCTCGCCATCCGGTTAGCCCTAGGCGAATGGCGACAGTGGTTGGAGGGGGCGACCGTTCCTTTTGTCGTTTGGACTGACCATAGGAACCTTGAGTACATCCGTTCTGCCAAACGACTTAATGCGCGTCAGGCGCGTTGGGCGCTGTTTTTTGCTCGTTTCGAGTTCGTGATTTCTTATCGTCCGGGCTCTAAGAACACCAAGCCTGATGCTTTGTCTTGTCTCTTCAGTTCTTCAGTAGCCTCCACTGACCCCGAGGGGATTCTCCCTGAGGGGCGTGTTGTCGGGTTGACTGTCTGGGGAATTGAGAGGCAGGTAAAGCAAGCGCTCACTCACACTCCGTCGCCGCGCGCTTGTCCTAGGAACCTTCTTTTCGTTCCCGTTCCTACTCGTCTGGCCGTTCTTCAGTGGGCTCACTCTGCCAAGTTAGCCGGCCACCCTGGCGTTCGGGGTACGCTTGCTTCCATTCGCCAGCGTTTTTGGTGGCCCACCCGGGAGCATGACACGCGTCGTTTCGTGGCTGCTTGTTCGGTCTGCGCGCAGACTAAGTCCGGTAACTCTCCTCCTGCCGGCCGTCTCAGGCCGCTTCCTATTCCCTCTCGACCGTGGTCTCACATCGCCTTAGATTTTGTCACCGGACTGCCTTCGTCAGCGGGGAAGACTGTTATTCTTACGGTTGTCGATAGGTTCTCTAAGGCGGCTCATTTCATTCCCCTTGCTAAGCTTCCTTCTGCTAAAGAGACGGCACAAATCATCATCGAGAATGTTTTCAGAATTCATGGCCTTCCGTCAGACGTCGTTTCGGACAGAGGTCCGCAATTCACGTCTCAATTTTGGAGGGAGTTTTGCCGTTTGATTGGGGCTTCCGTCAGTCTCTCTTCCGGCTTTCACCCCCAGTCTAACGGTCAAGCAGAACGGGCCAATCAGACTATTGGTCGCATCTTACGCAGTCTTTCTTTTCGCAACCCTGCGTCTTGGTCAGAACAGCTCCCCTGGGCAGAATACGCCCACAACTCGCTTCCTTCGTCTGCGACCGGGCTATCTCCTTTTCAGAGTAGCCTCGGGTACCAGCCTCCGCTGTTCTCATCTCAGTTCGCCGAGTCCAGCGTCCCCTCCGCTCAGGCTTTTGTCCAACGTTGCGAGCGCACCTGGAAGAGGGTCAGGTCTGCACTTTGCCGTTATAGGACGCAGACTGTGAGGGCTGCTAATAAGCGTAGAACTAAGAGTCCTAGATATTGTCGCGGTCAGAGAGTTTGGCTCTCCACTCAGAACCTTCCCCTTAAGACGGCTTCTCGCAAGTTGACCCCGCGGTTCATTGGTCCGTTCCGTATTTCTCGGGTCATTAATCCTGTCGCAGTTCGACTTCTTCTTCCGCGATACCTTCGTCGCGTCCACCCGGTCTTCCATGTCTCCTGCATCAAGCCCGTCCTTCGCGCCCCCGCTCGTCTTCCCCCCCCCCCCCCATCCTTGTCGAGGGCGCACCCATCTACAGGGTCCGTAGAATTTTGGACATGCGTCCTCGGGGCCGTGGTCACCAGTACCTCGTAGATTGGGAGGGGTACGGTCCTGAGGAGAGGAGTTGGGTTCCCTCTCGGGACGTGCTGGACCGTGCGCTGATCGAGGATTTCCTCCGTTGCCGCCAGGTTTCCTCCTCGAGTGCGCCAGGAGGCGCTCGGTGAGTGGGGGGGTACTGTCATGTACTGTCATGTTGTGTCTTGTCTCTGTCCTTTCCCTTCACCCTGTCTCCCTCTGCTGGTCGTTGTTAGGTTACCTTTTCTCCCCCTCTTTCCCCCAGCTGTGCCTTGTCTCCTCCTAACCACCTCGTCACCCCTTTTCCCACCTGTTCCCTTTTTCCCTCTGATTAGGTCCCTATATCTCTCTCTGTTTCTGCTCCTGTCTTTGTCGGATTCTTGTTTGTTGTGTTTCATGCCTGAACCAGACTGTCGTCATGTTTGCTGTAACCTTGTCTTGTCCTGTCGGAATCTGCCGGTCCGTCTGAGCCTACCTATGTTTGGTAATTAAAGAAGCTCTGTTTAAGTTAATTCGCTTTTGGGTCCTCATTCACGCACCGTAACAGAAGAATCCGACCAAGAATGGACCCAGCGACTTCGGATCCTCTCCACTCAGCCGTCGGGATCCAGGGAGCGATGCTAGGCAGACACGAGCAGGAAGTGTCTGCTGCTCGACATGCCGTTGAGACCCTGGCCACCCAAGTCTCCAACCTCACAGAACAGGTTCACCATCTCCGCCTCGATCCACCGGCCACTTCCAGGGCTTTCGAATCTCCGGAGCCCAGAATCAATAACCCGCCGTGTTACTCTGGGGAGCCCACTGAATGCCGCTCGTTCCTCACCCAGTGTGATATTGTGTTTACTCTCCAGCCCAACACTTACTCCAGGAGCACTGCTCGTGTCGCCTACGTCATATCTCTCCTTATTGGACGGGCTCGTGAGTGGGGCACGGCAATCTGGGAGGCAAGGGCTGAGTGTACTAACCAGTATCAGGACTTTAAGGAGGAGATGATACGGGTTTTTGATCAATCTGTTTTTGGGGAGGAGGCTTCCAGGGCCCTGTCTTCCCTATGTCAAGATAATCGATCCATAACAGACTACTCTATTGAGTTTCGCACTCTTGCTGCCTCCAGTGGCTGGAACGAGCCGGCTTTGCTCGCTCGTTTTCTGGAGGGTCTCCGCGCAGAGGTAAAGGATGAGATTCTCTCCCGTGAGGTTCCTTCCAGCGTGGATTCCTTGATTGAACTCGCTATTCGCATTGAGCGACGGGTTGATCTTCGTCACCGAGCTCGTGGAAAGGAGCTCGCGTTCTCCGTTGCCCCCCTCTCCGCATCACTACCATCTTCCTCTGCCGGCTCGGGTGCTGAGCCCATGCAGCTGGGAGGTATCCGCATCTCGACTAAGGAGAGGGAACGGAGAATCACCAACCGCCTCTGTCTCTATTGCGGTTCCGCTGGTCATTTTGTCACTTCATGTCCAGTAAAAGGCCAGAGCTCGTCAGTAAGCGGAGGGCTACTGGTGAGCGCTACTACTCCTGTCTCTCCTTCAAGATCCTGCACTACCTTGTCGGTCCATCTACGCTGGACCGGTTCGTCAGCTTCCTGCAGTGCCTTAATAGACTCTGGGGCGGAGGGCTGTTTTATGGACGAGACCTGGGCTCGGGAACATGACATTCCTCTCAGACAGTTAAAGGAGCCCACGGCCTTGTTCGCCCTGGATGGTAGTCCTCTCCCCAGGATTCAGCGTGAGACGCTACCTTTAACCCTCACTGTTTCTGGTAATCATAGTGAAACCATTTCTTTTTTAATTTTTCGTTCACCTTTTACACCTGTTGTTTTGGGCCATCCCTGGCTAGTTTGTCATAATCCTTCCATTAATTGGTCTAGTAATTCTATCCTCTCCTGGAACGTCTCTTGTCATGTGAAATGTTTAATGTCTGCTATCCCTCCTGTTTCCTCTGTCTCTTCTTCACAGGAGGAGCCTGGTGATTTGACAGGGGTGCCGGAGGAATATCACGATCTGCGCACGGTGTTCAGTCGGTCCAGGGCCACCTCTCTTCCTCCACACCGGTCGTATGATTGTAGTATTGATCTCCTTCCGGGAACCACCCCCCCCCGGGGTAGACTATACTCTCTGTCGGCTCCCGAACGTAAGGCTCTCGAAGATTATTTGTCTGTAGCTCTTGACGCCGGTACCATAGTCCCCTCCTCCTCTCCCGCCGGAGCGGGGTTTTTTTTTGTCAAGAAGAAGGACGGGTCTCTGCGCCCCTGCATAGATTATCGAGGGCTGAATGACATAACAGTGAAGAATCGTTATCCGCTTCCTCTTATGTCTTCAGCCTTCGAGATCCTGCAGGGAGCCAGGTTTTTCACTAAGTTGGACCTTCGTAACGCTTACCATCTCGTGCGCATCGGGGAGGGGGACGAGTGGAAGACGGCGTTTAACACTCCGTTAGGGCACTTTGAATACCGGGTTCTTCCTTTCGGCCTCGCTAACGCTCCAGCTGTCTTTCAGGCATTAGTCAATGATGTCCTGAGAGACATGCTGAACATCTTTGTTTTCGTTTACCTTGACGATATCCTGATTTTTTCACCGTCACTCCAGATTCATGTTCAGCACGTTCGACGTGTCCTCCAGCGCCTTTTAGAGAATTGTCTTTTTGTGAAGGCTGAGAAGTGCACTTTTCATGCCTCCTCCGTCACATTTCTCGGTTCTGTTATTTCCGCTGAAGGCATTAAGATGGATCCCGCTAAGGTCCAAGCTGTCATTGATTGGCCCGTCCCTAAGTCACGCGTCGAGCTGCAGCGCTTTCTCGGCTTCGCGAACTTCTATCGTCGTTTCATCCGTAATTTCGGTCAGGTGGCAGCTCCTCTCACAGCCCTTACTTCTGTCAAGACGTGCTTTAAGTGGTCCGTTTCCGCCCAGGGAGCTTTTGATCTCCTCAAGAATCGTTTTACATCCGCTCCTATCCTTGTTACACCTGACGTCTCTAGACAGTTCGTTGTCGAGGTTGACGCGTCAGAGGTGGGCGTGGGAGCCATTCTTTCTCAGCGCTCCCTCTCTGACGACAAGGTCCACCCATGCGCGTATTTTTCTCATCGCCTGTCGCCGTCGGAACGTAACTATGATGTGGGTAACCGCGAACTGCTCGCCATCCGGTTAGCCCTAGGCGAATGGCGACAGTGGTTGGAGGGGGCGACCGTTCCTTTTGTCGTTTGGACTGACCATAGGAACCTTGAGTACATCCGTTCTGCCAAACGACTTAATGCGCGTCAGGCGCGTTGGGCGCTGTTTTTTGCTCGTTTCGAGTTCGTGATTTCTTATCGTCCGGGCTCTAAGAACACCAAGCCTGATGCTTTGTCTTGTCTCTTCAGTTCTTCAGTAGCCTCCACTGACCCCGAGGGGATTCTCCCTGAGGGGCGTGTTGTCGGGTTGACTGTCTGGGGAATTGAGAGGCAGGTAAAGCAAGCGCTCACTCACACTCCGTCGCCGCGCGCTTGTCCTAGGAACCTTCTTTTCGTTCCCGTTCCTACTCGTCTGGCCGTTCTTCAGTGGGCTCACTCTGCCAAGTTAGCCGGCCACCCTGGCGTTCGGGGTACGCTTGCTTCCATTCGCCAGCGTTTTTGGTGGCCCACCCGGGAGCATGACACGCGTCGTTTCGTGGCTGCTTGTTCGGTCTGAGCGCAGACTAAGTCCGGTAACTCTCCTCCTGCCGGCCGTCTCAGGCCGCTTCCTATTCCCTCTCGACCGTGGTCTCACATCGCCTTAGATTTTGTCACCGGACTGCCTTCGTCAGCGGGGAAGACTGTTATTCTTACGGTTGTCGATAGGTTCTCTAAGGCGGCTCATTTCATTCCCCTTGCTAAGCTTCCTTCTGCTAAAGAGACGGCACAAATCATCATCGAGAATGTTTTCAGAATTCATGGCCTTCCGTCAGACGTCGTTTCGGACAGAGGTCCGCAATTCACGTCTCAATTTTGGAGGGAGTTTTGCCGTTTGATTGGGGCTTCCGTCAGTCTCTCTTCCGGCTTTCACCCCCAGTCTAACGGTCAAGCAGAACGGGCCAATCAGACTATTGGTCGCATCTTACGCAGTCTTTCTTTTCGCAACCCTGCGTCTTGGTCAGAACAGCTCCCCTGGGCAGAATACGCCCACAACTCGCTTCCTTCGTCTGCGACCGGGCTATCTCCTTTTCAGAGTAGCCTCGGGTACCAGCCTCCGCTGTTCTCATCTCAGTTCGCCGAGTCCAGCGTCCCCTCCGCTCAGGCTTTTGTCCAACGTTGCGAGCGCACCTGGAAGAGGGTCAGGTCTGCACTTTGCCGTTATAGGACGCAGACTGTGAGGGCTGCTAATAAGCGTAGAACTAAGAGTCCTAGATATTGTCGCGGTCAGAGAGTTTGGCTCTCCACTCAGAACCTTCCCCTTAAGACGGCTTCTCGCAAGTTGACCCCGCGGTTCATTGGTCCGTTCCGTATTTCTCGGGTCATTAATCCTGTCGCAGTTCGACTTCTTCTTCCGCGATACCTTCGTCGCGTCCACCCGGTCTTCCATGTCTCCTGCATCAAGCCCGTCCTTCGCGCCCCCGCTCGTCTTCCCCCCCCCCCCCATCCTTGTCGAGGGCGCACCCATCTACAGGGTCCGTAGAATTTTGGACATGCGTCCTCGGGGCCGTGGTCACCAGTACCTCGTAGATTGGGAGGGGTACGGTCCTGAGGAGAGGAGTTGGGTTCCCTCTCGGGACGTGCTGGACCGTGCGCTGATCGAGGATTTCCTCCGTTGCCGCCAGGTTTCCTCCTCGAGTGCGCCAGGAGGCGCTCGGTGAGTGGGGGGGTACTGTCATGTACTGTCATGTTGTGTCTTGTCTCTGTCCTTTCCCTTCACCCTGTCTCCCTCTGCTGGTCGTTGTTAGGTTACCTTTTCTCCCCCTCTTTCCCCCAGCTGTGCCTTGTCTCCTCCTAACCACCTCGTCACCCCTTTTCCCACCTGTTCCCTTTTTCCCTCTGATTAGGTCCCTATATCTCTCTCTGTTTCTGCTCCTGTCTTTGTCGGATTCTTGTTTGTTGTGTTTCATGCCTGAACCAGACTGTCGTCATGTTTGCTGTAACCTTGTCTTGTCCTGTCGGAATCTGCCGGTCCGTCTGAGCCTACCTATGTTTGGTAATTAAAGAAGCTCTGTTTAAGTTAATTCGCTTTTGGGTCCTCATTCACGCACCGTAACAGCTTACATGCCTCCTATATTCTACGGTTCTGAGTTGGTGTACAGGGAGGATACCATAAGAACAAACCATGTTCTGAATTCTGTCACTGTACATTTCAAAAGTGCTGAACAAATAGTTATATTGACTACGTCCGTCCTAGCTCGCTCATTGTCTTAATCAAAATTACGGATTGACTCTTAAACACTTGTCGTCAGCTTATGCCATAGTTTGTACTTCTCAAATGTCAGTAGAAACCACATTTGTTTAAGCAAGTCAGCCACATCAGCTATGTTTTTTTTAAAGGCAGTAAACGAGGCTGAATGAACCGTTTCGCTGCCAAACAAGGCTCCGCTGATAGCCAGGTGTAGCTGTGGTAAGGTGTTGGGACTGCTGTTGGGGCTCTGGTGTTTGGACAGCTTTATGTAGGCCCTAACAGTTTGTGGGCACTTTTAAAGTGCAATTAGCGTATTGTTTCTTGTTGTGTTGTATAGTTGTGTTGTATGGGGGGTGTGGTTAGAGCGTTGGACTAGTAACCGAAAGGTTGCAAGATCGAGGTAAAAATCTGTTCTGCCCCTGAACAAGGCAGTTATAGCCCACTGTTCCTAGGCTGTCATTGAAAATAAGAATTTGTTCTTGACTGACATGTCTATTTAAATAAAGGTTAAAAAAACTATTATGGTTTTGCTGGCGTCCATTGAAGTAAATTGGGTGTTGAGATTGCCCCACCAATATTTACATACTAACATCACTACTAGTCACAGGGCTTTTTTGACGTTGCAGCTGTCAGGCAACTGCGACTGACTGATCTTCAAATCACCTTGCAATATTATTAATGACTTCTTATTATTTGTAGATCAATCAGTCACAATTGACCAATGACACATCACGGTTTTGATGCTCTTGAACAGGGCCACAAATGTGATGTTTTGAGACTCCATTTGGTTCAAAACAAAATAAGTAAAATAATCAGGACTCGACTTTGACAGGAGACTAATGACCGGAAAGACTTGATTTGAAGTCATCTGTTTTTGACAAGTATTTTATCAGCACATCTGCATGGACAGAGATCTGTATATAATGACGAGATGCTCATGTCTCCTCCCTTCATTGCCACTTCGTTTGTCCCTTGGTACGTTCCATCGTGAGGGAGCGCGAGTAGAGTTGCAGGCAGTGAATGGACCCTGAGAGCTTGTTTGAAATGGAAAAGTGTCGCGGTAGCTTTTGATAAAGAAGAACATCAAGACGAAGCAGTTGCATTATAAGTGGGATGCACTGTTGAGCGCTACATCCCGAGGTGTTCATGCTGACTGTACGGAGATTGTGACAGACGGTTAAATGGCGTCCCTTGAGAAAGCAAGAACAACATGTACAGTGCCTTGCAAAAGTATTCGGCCCCCTTGAACTTTGCAACCTTTTGCCACATTTCAGGCTTCAAACATAAAGATATAAAACTGTATTTTTTTGTGAAGAATCAACAACAAGTAGGACACAATCATGAAGTGGAACGACATTTATTGGATATTTCAAACTTTTTTAACAAATCAAAAACTGAAAAATTGGGCGTGCAAAATTATTCAGCCCCTTTACTTTCAGTGCAGCAAACTCTCTCCAGAAGTTCAGTGAGGATCTCTGAATGATCCAATGTTGACCTAAATGACTAATGATGATAAATACAATCCACCTGTGTGTAATCAAGTCTCTGTATAAATGCACCTGCACTGTGATAGTCTCAGAGGTCCGTTAAAAGCGCAGAGAGCATCATGAAGAACAAGGAACACACCAGGCAGGTCCGAGATACTGCTGTGAAGAAGTTTAAAGCCAAATTTGGATACAAAAAGATTTCCCAAGCTTTAAACATCCCAAGGAGCACTGTGCAAGCGATAATATTGAAATGGAAGGAGTATCAGACCACTGCAAATCTACCAAGACCTGGCCGTCCCTCTAAACTTTCAGCTCATACAAGGAGAAGACTGATCAGAGATGCAGCCAAGAGGCCCATGATCACTCTTGATGAACTGCAGAGATCTACAGCTGAGGTGGGAGACTCTGTCCATAGGACAACAATCAGTCGTATATTGCACAATCTGGCCTTTATGGAAGAGTGGCAAGAAGAAAGCCATTTCTTAAAGATATCCATAAAAAGTGTCGTTTAGAGTTTGCCACAAGCCACCTGGGAGACACACCAAACATGTGGAAGAAGGTGCTCTGGTCAGATGAAACCAAAATTGAACTTTTTGGCAACAATGCAAAACGTTATGTTTGGCGTAAAAGCAACACAGCTGAACACACCATCCCCACTGTCAAACATGGTGGTGGCAGCATCATGGTTTGGGCCTGCTTTTCTTCAGCAGGGACAGGGAAGATGGTTAAAATTGATGGGAAGATGGATGGAGCCAAATACAGGACCATTCTGGAAGAGAACCTGATGGAGTCTGCAAAAGACCTGAGACTGGGACGGAGATTTGTCTTCCAACAAGACAATGATCCGAAACATAAAGCAAAATCTACAATGGAATGGTTCAAAAATAAACATATCCAAGTGTTAGAATGGCCAAGTCAAAGTCCAGACCTGAATCCAATCGAGAATCTGTGGAAAGAACTGAAAACTGCTGTTCACAAATGCTCTCCATCCAACCTCACTGAGCTTGAGCTGTTTTGCAAGGAGGAATGGGAAAAAATGTCAGTCTCTCGATGTGCAAAACTGATAGAGACATACCCCAAGCGACTTACAGCTGTAATCGCAGCAAAAGGTGGCGCTACAAAGTATTTAACTTAAGGGGGCTGAATAATTTTGCACGCCCAATTTTTCAGTTTTTGATTTGTTAAAAAAGTTTGAAATATCCAATAAATGTCGTTCCACTTCATGATTGTGTCCCACTTGTTGTTGATTCTTCACAAAAAAGGCACTGTATGTCAGGAGAAGTGCAGTATTATCATAAGGATAATACTGGATGTATACTTGGAATACGGAGGAGGAACAGAGGGAAAAAGAGAGGCAGAGGAGGTCTAAGAGAGAGAGGGAGGAAGATGGAGAACTTGAGTCGGTTACAAATTGTGAGAATTGTTTTTAGATGGTTTGTTAAAGAAGAATGGTAGAAAGTGTAAGCAGAGTGAGCTGAAGACAGGAGGAGAAATGGAAGTGAATGAGGTCAAAGTATCAGAGGTGGTAGGTGTGGTGAAGTACTCGAAGCCCGAGGCTGGCACTGAGGGTCAAGATAAAGATGTTTTTTGGAAAAAGTGGACCGGTGCCTTTGGCTGATCCATTAGTGGTTTCAGGATAGGTGAAAACAGAGTTGGGTACTGTGGAATCGATGACGGTAACCAGAAGTACAGGAGTCTTGTGATAATTGCGTTAAACAAATGGGGGCAAGAAATGTGTATCGTGTCGCTCTCAAGAATAGGGCGCCATTGAAAGGAGTGATTACTGGGGTAGCAGTATTTTTAAAAGTTAACCAACTGAAGGGGAAGATTCCCGGTGTTTGTGATGCACGTCGTTTGGTGCGATGCAGACAGCGTGAAAAGAGTGGTGAAACAGAAGAATCATTGTCTGCTCTTTTGAGTTTTGATATTGAGTATTTGCCCGACAAAGTGATGTTAGGATGTAAAAGTTATCCTGTACAAGCTTTTATACCAAATACATTGCGTCGTTACAGGTGTCAAGCTTATGGGCATGTGGCAGCAGTGTGTATGAGGGAGGTTCCTAGGTGTGAGAAGTGTGCAGAATGGCACGAGACAAAGGAATGTGTAGCATTGGTGAAAGTAGTGGTGTGTGTTAATTGTAGGGGTGCTCATGTGGCTGGGGATCAGAAATGTCCCGTGCGAGAGAGGTAGGTTGAGTTTTCCAGGGTTAGAATAGTGCAGAACTCTTCATATGCTGAGGCAGTGAAGAAAGTAGAGGAAGATGGATCAAGGGGAGGGATCCTGAGAGGAGTGTTGTGAGTAGTAGATATGTACCAGTACAGATGGAGGGATCCTGAGAGGAGTGGTGTGAGTAGTAGATATGTACCAGTACAGATGGAGGGATCCTGAGAGGAGTGGTGTGAGTAGTATATCTGTACCAGTACAGATGGAGGGATCCTGAGAGGAGTGGTGTGAGTTGTATATATGTACCAGTACAGATGGAGGGATCCTGAGAGGAGTGTTGTGAGTAGTAGATATGTACCAGTACAGATGGAGGGATCCTGAGAGGAGTGTTGTGAGTAGTATATCTGTACCAGTACAGATGGAGGGATCCTGAGAGGAGTGGTGTGAGTAGTAGATATGTACCAGTACAGATGGAGGGATCCTGAGAGGAGTGGTGTGAGTTGTATATCTGTACCAGTACAGATGGAGGGATCCTGAGAGGAGTGGTGTGAGTTGTATATCTGTACCAGTACAGATGGAGGGATCCTGAGAGGAGTGGTGTGAGTAGTAGATCTGTACCAGTACAGATGGAGGGATCCTGAGAGGAGTGGTGTGAGTAGTATATCTGTACCAGTACAGATGGAGGGATCCTGAGAGGAGTGGTGCGAGTAGTAGATCTGTACCAGTACAGATGGAGGGATCCTGAGAGGAGTGGTGTGAGTAGTAGATCTGTACCAGTACAGATGGAGGGATCCTGAGAGGAGTGGTGTGAGTAGTAGATCTGTACCAGTACAGATGGAGGGATCCTGAGAGGAGTGGTGTGAGTAGTAGATCTGTACCAGTACAGAGGGAGTGATCCTGAGAGGAGTGGTGTGAGTAGTAGATATGTACCAGTACAGATGGAGGGATCCTGAGAGGAGTGGTGTGAGTAGTAGATATGTACCAGTACAGAGGGAGTGATCCTGAGAGGAGTGGTGTGAGTAGTAGATATGTACCAGTACAGATGGAGGGATCCTGAGAGGAGTGGTGTGAGTAGTATATCTGTACCAGTACAGATGGAGGGATCCTGAGAGGAGTGGTGTGAGTAGTAGATATGTACCAGTACAGATGAAGGGATCCTGAGAGGAGTGGTGTGAGTAGTATATCTGTACCAGTACAGATGGAGGGATCCAGAGAAGAGTGTTGTGAGTAGTATATCTGTACCAGTACAGATGGAGGGATCCAGAGAAGAGTGTTGTGAGTAGTATATCTGTACCAGTACAGATGGAGGGATCCAGAGAAGAGTGGTGTGAGTAGTAGATCTGTACCAGTACAGATGGAGGGATCCTGAGAGGAGTGGTGTGAGTAGTAGATCTGTACCAGTACAAAGGAATGGGCAGACATGGCTCTCAAGAGAAGACAGGCTATGTGCACACTGCCCACAAAATGAGGTGGAATCTGAGCTGCACTTCCTAACCTTCTGCCCAATGTATGACCATATTAGAGACACATATTTCCCTCAGATTACACAGATCCACAAAGAATTCGAAAACAAACCCAATTTTGATAAACTCCCATATACATAATATGACATTTGTAATGTTTTCATTCTTTTGAAACTTCTGTATGTGTAATGTTTACTGTTGATTTTTATTGTTTATTTCACTTTTGTTTATTATCTACCTCAGTTGCTTTGGCAATGTTAAGACATGTTTCCCATGCCAATAAAGCCCCTTGAATTGAATTGAATTGAGTTGGCTCGGCCCTCCCTCACGCATCTTTGGTTCATTGGTTGACACTACGTGTCTGATTGACAGGAACAACAGGTGAGGCTGTTAGTCTTAGCACAGTCAGAACGAAAGTATGCGCTTGAGCATTTAGGCCTATATAATACAAATAAAAATAAATGGTTATTTGAATTAGTTAATTCTATTAATTTAAATCTTTGGATTATTAATATCTTATTTTTAAAATATTTTTATAAATAGATTGGGCTCTTCTGATATGCTCTTAGAGCCGACTCGTTCGCGAACGACCCATCACTAATACTTTGCGGTTTGACTGGAACAACAAACTGTTCATCAACACAGGTAACTGAGCTAAACGACTACCACCCCGTAGCACTCACTTCCGTCATCATGAAGTGCTTTGAGAGACTAGTCAAGGACCATATCACCTCCACCCTACCTGACACCCTAGACCCACTCCAATTTGCTTACCACCCAAATAGGTCCACAGACGATGCAATCTCAACCACACTGCACACTGCCCTAACCCATCTGGACAAGAGGAATACCTATGTGAGAATGCTGTTCATCGACTACAGCTCGGCATTTAACACCATAGTGCCCTCCAAGCTCGTCATCAAGCTCGAGACCCAGAGGGTAGGCAACAACATCTCCACCCCGCTGATCCTCAACACTGGGGCCCCACAAGGGTGCGTTCTGAGCCCTCTCCTGTACTCCCTGTTCACCCACGACTGTGTGGCCACGCACGCCTCCAACTCAATCATCAAGTTTGCGGACGACACAACAGTGGTAGGCTTGATTACCAACAACGACGAGACGGCCTACAGGGAGGAGGTGAGGGCCCTCGGAGTGTGGTGTCAGGAAAATAACCTCACACTCAACGTCAACAAAACTAAGGAGATTATTGTGGACTTCAGGAAACAGCAGAGGGAACACCCCCCCTATCCACATCGATGGAACAGTAGTGGAGAGGGTAGTAAGTTTTAAGTTCCTCGGCGTACACATCACAGACAAACTGAATTGGTCCACCCACACAGACAGCATTGTGAAGAAGGCGCAGCAGCGCCTCTTCAACCTCAGGAGGCTGAAGAAATTTGGCTCGTCACCAAAAGCACTCACAAACTTCTACAGATGCACAATCGAGAGCATCCTGTCGGGCTGTATCACCGCCTGGTACGGCAACTGCTCCGCCCACAACCGTAAGGCTCTCCAGAGGGTAGTGAAGTCTGCACAACGCATCACCGGGGGCAAACTACCTGCCCTCCAGGACACCTACACCATCCGATGTCACAGGAAGGCCATAAAGATCATCAAGGACAACAACCACCCGAGCCACTGCCTGTTCACCCCGCTATCATTCAGAAGGCGAGGTCAGTACAGGTGCATCAAAGCTGGGACCGAGAGACTGAAAAACAGCTTCTATCTCAAGGCCATCAGACTGTTAAACAGCCACCACTAACATTGAGTTGCCAACACACTGACTCAACTCCAGCCACTTTAATAATGGGAATTGATGGGAAATTATGTAAAATATATCACTAGCCACTTTAAACAATGCTACCTAATATAATGTTTACATACCCTACATTATTAATCTCATATGTATACGTATATACTGTACTCTATATCATCTACTGCATCTTTATGTAATACATGTATCACTAGCCACTTTAACTATGCCACTTTGTTTACATACTCCTCTCATATGTATATACTGTACTCAATACCATCTACTGTATCTTGCCTATGCCGCTCTGTACCATCACTCATTCATATATCTTTATGTACATATTCTTTATCCCCTTACACTTGTGTCTATAAGGTAGTAGTTTTGGAATTGTTAGCTAGATTACTTGTTGGTTATTACTGCATTGTCGGAACTAGAAGCACAAGCATTTCGCTACACTCGCATTAACACCTGCTAACCATGTGTATGTGACAAATACAATTAGATTTGATTTGATTTGAGGTCCGAGAAGCCGAAGATTCCACCGGAAGTAGTATTCTTGTTTACAGCAGTTAGCTAAAGTGTTAGCTAGTTAGCAAAGTAGCAACCGGTAGATATATCTAGCTAACATAAAAGAGGGTGAGTAAACGTGTGCTGACACAACACATTTGGTTTTACACAGTACTAAATTCATTGTTTACTTTCAAATCACTATGTTTTTTCATGCGTGTGGAAAATGTCCGTTACCTAGCTAACGTTATTAAACCAATGTAACTAGCGAGTAAACACGGGGTTAGCTAGTGTTATCTATGTAGCTAACGTTAGCTAGCTAGAGTTCTTTATGCAGAATTTGACTAATAACAATAGGTTTTTGTTCTAGCCCAGTACTAACACATCTGGGCTTGGTGATTTAGCTAGCTAACATCTGGGGCAGAAATAAAGCCTGCTGTGTACACATACTTCAGGTCCCTGGATCAGAATGGAATACACCACTAGCTAATATCAAATTTTATTGGTCACATACACATGGTTAGCAGATGTTATTGCGAGTGTAGCGAAATGCTTAGCCCAGCTAGCTTTATATTCTAGTGCTACAATGGAAATTCTGAAATACATGTAATTTTTGCATGCCGTTGCACCATCACCCCCCACTTGTTCAGAAGATGAGCAGCTCGGAGGAGGTGTCATGGATCTCCTGGTTCTGTGGCCTGAGGGGGAATGAGTTTTTCTGTGAGGTGAGTAGATAGCTAGTTATGTCAGAACATCAAATAATGAGAAGGACAGACAGGGGAAATACTATTGCTCCGACTTAGCCAACTGTTTGTGAAGCTAGTTGATCCTTTGAAATACAGAATGAACTGTTACAACTACCAGCCAAATATACCCAAAACACCGATGGAGAATTACATGTGAAAGAGGACCAAAATACAGTGTTTAAAGTCGTGGGGTGGTTTTGTATTGATGCCATAGTGTGTAACCGTGACATACGCTTGTTATGGCGTGGTGGTAGCTTCAGATATTCCAACACCGTGTAGGCTACGTTGCTTAATTCTACCTTTAACTCTTCTGCTTGTCTTAATTGCCAATACTGAAGTAATCCCTTTAACCTGTTATGCAATTGACCAACCGTGGCCAATTCATAAAAAGTGGTAGACATTGTTTGGCAGCTGAAAGCTACTAACCATGTTGATCCATTCCACTTTATCAGGTTGATGAGGACTACATTCAGGACAAGTTTAACCTGACAGGGCTCAATGAGCAGGTGCCTCACTACCGCCAGGCCCTTGACATGATCCTGGACCTGGAGCCAGGTGAGCTCATCACTACACCGTCTGGCATGACTTCACACTGACACTTCCTATAGGCTAATTTATCAGTTCTGTTTGTATTTACAAGTGCCTTTCAAAAGACACAAGGACACAGTACTGTGACTACATACTTTGATTCAGTGCATCTATAGGTTGAAGTCTACCTTGTGTTGATCTGAAAGCCTCACATATGTGTGTATAAAGACAGGAAAGACATGCAGACGCTATAATGCTGCCTCCCAGTGCTTTATTCATGCACCATGTCAATATAGGCTTCTGTGTACCTTGTGTGTTGATCTGAAAGCCTCACGGTCATGTCTGTCTGTCAGATGAGGAGTTGGAGGACAACCCCAACCAGAGTGACCTGATAGAGCAGGCAGCAGAGATGCTGTACGGGCTGATCCACGCACGCTACATCCTCACCAACAGAGGCATCGCTCAGATGGTAATAAACCCTAGATCTGGATATATTGTTCTGGAGTCTGGATAATCTCTATATCAGTGGTCTCCAACAGGTAGACTGTGAACTACCAGTAGCTCGCAGCCCACCTAGGAGTAGCTCGCCAATTAATTCTGAAATTACATTACACTCAAATTAAAATGTGTTTGTTTTTTTCCTAGACCTCAAAAATGGTCTTCTCGTGTGATTTAAAGCTTTGACATGGACTCAGAACATCCATTTTCAGTCTTTCTCTATGAAGAATTGTAATATTGAACAAATGTTAAATTAAAATAAAAAAAATCCCAAACCAGGAGAAATAAAACAGTGAAAAGAGAATTCAGGAAAATGTGAAATATAATTTTATGGGGCCCACTTAGTTGTCTATTAACTTATTTTACCAGGTATATTGACAAAACAACTATTTGAAAGCTATAAAATAAAAATGTAGTTTGTGACATGCTTCATTTTTTTTGTTTTAAGTAGCTCGTGCTAGAAAAGGTTGGAGACCCCTGTTCTAAATTCTACCTGTCCGTTTATGTAGTTAGTTTGGCCTTCTTGGACTAGCTGTGTGACCATGTTACACACTGAAATAGTTTTTGGTTTGCAGCTGGATAAGTACCAACAAGGGGACTTTGGCTATTGCCCAAGAGTGTACTGTGAGAATCAACCCATGCTTCCTATTGGTGAGTTTGACTTTAATGTATTCATACTCCTGTTCACTTACAGAACATACCTCTTCTCTTTTCATGGAATTGAACCATTTCTCTCCAGTCACATTTTGAACTATATCACAGATTGTCAGCAGTATTTCACACAGGTCTGAGGGAATCGTCAAAAAGATTACTCTTGCTTGCACAGTAAATATATTTGATCAATATTTAATTGCCAGCTGACACCAGAATAGACATCTGTGCCCTCAGCGGTGTTACATAATGTTGATCTCTCCTCTCCCATAGGTCTGTCAGACATCCCAGGTGAGGCGATGGTGAAGCTGTATTGTCCAAAATGCATGGATGTGTACACCCCCAAGTCCTCCCGGCACCACCACACGGACGGGGCCTACTTCGGGACAGGCTTCCCCCACATGCTATTTATGGTGCACCCAGAGTACCGGCCAAAACGACCTGCCAACCAGTTTGTGCCAAGGTTTATTTCTATAATTATCTTTGCAAATTCATCAAGATGATCTGTTTGCCCCATTTGATTTGTTCGTGTTATTACATAATTCATGTTCAGCTGGGAACTGTAACAAAAACCATTTGCTTGATTTGAAGATTACATTTTTTCCCCTCGGTAAGGAGATTGAGACATGTTAGCATAATGGCAGCCTTCTACAATCCACACTGTTATTGAGTTGTAATATTTAGTTGTTGTTTTTTCTCAGGTTATATGGCTTCAAGATCCACCCCATGGCTTATCAACTCCAACTCCAGGCTGCCTCCAGCTTCAAGAGTCCTGTGAAGGCTATTCGCTAGAACTTAAACACTGGGAAATATACATTTGGACTTGGTTGGAATGAAAGCAGTGGATTATGTAGCTCAATAAAGGCTTGTTAAAAACACATTATGACAGATACAATACATACATGTAGATCAGGGATGGGAAACTCCAGTCATCGTAGGTCGCAGTATTACCCCATTCATAGCAAACACAGCTGATTCAACACATTGTATTCTAAACTGATGATCATGATTAGTTAATTATTCGAGTCAGGTGTGTTAGCTGCAGCAAAAATATGACACCAATCAGGCCCCAGAAGGACTGGAGTTGACCATCCCTGATGTAGTTAGATGTCGACGTCCGGACCAGGCCATCATCTGTTACACGGGATGCTCTTTGGTGATTGGCTCCCTCTGTGCTTTAGCCTATCACTACTGACTACAATCGTGCAACCTTTTTTCAGTTTGGCTCGCTAAGGCAGGGTTTTCCAAACTCAGTCCTGAGGCCCCCCCCCAGGTGCACGTTTAGTTTTTTGCCCAATTCTGATCTTTTGCCCACGTATTGTCAAAAGAGCTGATGTGATTGGTCAGAGTTGGGCAGCCTGTGTGAGCACATCCTAATACCTGTTGTCACACTATCATGCTGACCTGCAAAGTATTGGGCTGGCTCAGATACATTCTCTACATGGTTTCCTTTCCCGCATGGTTCCATTACCGAGGGTGGACACGTAACTTAGCAGTGTGAAAAGGGTGATGTACAACATTCTTCAATGTTTGTTCATATCCAGATGATTGGCTGAGAATCATATTAACAACCAGTTTGATATGTATGATAGATTCCCTAGAGAATGGATGCTGCACAAATTGAATTTAAGACGGAGTTTATTAGATGTATAAGATGTGTTCTCAGGGTGAAGGGCAACATGGGTTTGCTTTGTGCTGACATAAAATACCAGTGCTGGAACACTCACTGTCCCAAAGTGGAAATGTTCAGGCCACTTAAGCCATCATTAGTTGTGAACATGTCCATGACAGAGCAGAGTTGTCTCTTGACTGGACACTGAGACGCATGGTTTCTCTTGACTGGACACTGAGACACATGGTTTCTCTTGACTGGACACTGAGACACATGGTTTCTCTTGACTGGACACTGAGACGCATGGTTTCTCTTGACTGGACACTGAGACGCATGATTTCTCTTGACTGGACACTGAGACGCATGGTTTCTCTTGACTGGACACTGAGACACATGGTTTCTCTTGACTGGACACTGAGACACATGGTTTCTCTTGACTGGACACTGAGACACATGGTTTCTCTTGACTGGACACTGAGACACATGGTTTCTCTTGACTGGACACTGAGACACATGGTTTCTCTTGACTGGACACTGAGACGCATGGTTTCTCTTGACTGGACACTGAGACGCATGGTTTCTCTTGACTGGACACTGAGACACATGGTTTCTCTTGACTGGACACTGAGACACATGGTTTCTCTTGCATTGGTCTGTTACAATATGAAGTGGTATTGAACACAGGTGGATGTCTTTCATGTTGATAACCTATAGCTACAACCAGTTTACATTATGGTACTACATTTTACATTAAATATGTTTTTCTTTCAGTCTACAATTCCAGTGGTAATGCTATTATTGATTTTCTGAAGTCTGTATGCAAGCATCTGGAATTAAGAATTTTTAATAAAATTGTATTTCTTACAATTCTATTGGTCACCTTTTATTAAAAAAAATTCTTATTGTGACTGAAATCCTGCTCAGACAGACACTACACACCACTTGATAATTCATCCTGATTTTATTTAATTTTAAAGACAGGGATAAGTCACAAAAGCAATAAGTTTACATATCTAAAAACGAAGGACTCCGCTGAGATTCTAGTTTATGCCCTCAAGATCCTTCTAGCTAATAGTTTGTGCCACCTTCACAAACTTCTTCAGAGGGGAAGAAAGGTCTGCTACCAATTGTCATTCTCTAAAAGGGTTGTCATACAAGTATCTTTATCTGATCTACAAAAGGACAGGGTACACCAACTGGTAGAGGAATCTACTCTAAAACAGGTGGTAAGAAAGATTTACAAACTAGATGATTATGAATGTGACTTCTGTGTCTAAAAGCCTGCGAACAGGCTCGTGTTTTAAAAAACATCCCAGTACAAAGAATCACATGAAACAGTCTCTACTTTACAAAGAAATGATGGTAGAACATGTACAAAAGGACTAAATATGTTCCCCTGTATGAAATAAAAGCCACATACACTGGGACAGCTGCCTTTTGATAGTGATAAATACATCTTGCACAGGTTTAAGTGTTTAAGAGCTGAGAATCATTTGGACCCATCTGCAGGGCTAGAATGTACATTAAGACTGAACATTCTTCATACAATCATATACAGAGGGGTTTTGTCCTGCAGTATTGATAAAGACATAAAACCTGAGAAACAGACTAAAGCATTGTTTCATCAAATCAACCACATTTCTATCTAAAATAATTTTAAGGGACAAAACACAGCGGGACTTTCCATTGCTCTCACGTCAGACTGCATGGGGCAGTCCTAGAGGTCAATGGTGCGTTAAAAGAGGAAGAAAAACAATGGTGAATATGTACTGGGAAACATGGGGACACTCCCAAATTCAAGCTGTAAAAAAAAAAAGAAGACAATATTGATATGAGAAGCTACCATTGAGTAGGATATGAACTTCAATAACTTAAACACCTCATTTTGTACAAATACTATAAAACCAGTAATGCTATAAAATAGAGTAAACATTTCAAAACAGATAGTTGTCATCACGTCAAAGTTTATACCGAGGGTCATCGTGGCCTGACCTAGTAGTATTACACATGTTAACTTGGCTGGTTGAGAAAGAGAGAGTTTACCTGAGCAGAGAACAAATCCAAAACAGGCATGGTTGTTGGAGTATGCAATATCTTTGTTCAATACTTTTAAGTGAGGTATGTCATTTCAATTTGAATATTCAATCAAAAAAAAGACTATTCCTCAATTATAAACATAAACAAACTCAAAGGAGTTATCCCTTTCCAAAAATAGGTCTAGTTTCTGTCCGGCATCTTAATCTGATTGAAAAAGTCTGCTAATGTTATTACTTAAAGCCCAGTTGAAAACAGTGCATTTCTGTCAAAATGAGCATGTTAAAGGGAGACTCAGTAAAATGCCGTTGCCTCGACCAGCACCGCAGATACTGAGATGAGCCAGATGCAAGACTTGGCTCTCACACAGTATCTGGTTCACTTCACTCTGTTCACAGCGTTGGAACCATGGCACCAAAACAGCGGAGAAGTCGAGCCTCTCGCTTCAACGTTCTTAGTTGTTTGGCTGAAATTGACCCACTACGCTGTTTACTTTCTGCAGTACTTTCTGCAGTTTACTTCTTGCTGAGTCCACACTTAAACTCAATGACACAGTAGTAGCAATACAAACGACAGAAAAATATGTTGTAAATAAACATTTAAACACAAATGACCTAAATGCTCTTAGAACTGAAAAGGTTCATCTTTCCTACTATCATAATACAAAAAAAAAAGAGTAATTTGGCGAAATTTTAGGTTTGAGTGGAATAGACCAAAATGAAGCCAACATACAGTCAGAACAGCAGTATGGAAAGAGAGGACACAATAGGCTTTCTCCCTGGCCTGTTCATATCCCACTGGGCAGGGAGACACCAGGATGCATCCCAAATGGCACCATTTTCCCTTTATAATGCACTACTTTTAACCAGGGCTCTGGTCAAGAGATGTAACCACAGTGGTTCTGGAGGGGACAATGTCCGTATGGGTTGAGGAGGTGGGGGTGGCTCTGGGACAGGGAGGTTAGTCTGTACTACAAAGCTCTGGTGTCTTGAGCATCAGATCCATAGGGCTCCCTGACTGTGTGTTGAGCTGAATCACATTGCTGTTGCTCCGCCGTCGCTTCCCTGCAGGAGACAAAGCTTCAGTTAACCTCCACCTAGCTGGCTGTACACCTTATGACAAAAATGTGTCACAGAGAAGCATTGTGTTTGACCAGGCCTTGGTGTGTGTAGAAGGAGCCGTCATAGATACCGTACTGTACCTGGTCATCCTCTGAGTCGGCAGTGATGACGATCCTCTTCTCCACTCTGGTCTCTGACGCTCCTCCTTTCACCACCTGGGTCAAGAGAAATAGTCAGAGGCCATGACACAGCTGAGGTGTGTGTGCGGTCTATGGTGTGCCCTTACCTTGGAGATGTGAGTGGTGGTGGTAGTAATGGAGGTGCCACTGGTTTCCCTGCTGCTCTCTGAGGTAATGGACTGAATGCTGCTCAGTGCTGTGGCCTCTTTCCCCCCGTCTGTCCCACCAACTGACACCTGAGAGGAAACAAACAGAAATAATGGCTCCATGGTAACACTTCAGTCATCGGTGCACTGTACTGAACGTTTCAGAAAGAAATGCCATGTATAGATCCCTGAACACGGCCCTGATTGTACCCTGTGGAGGTGGAACCACAGAGTTCCCCAGCTGTAGCATCATCTATATGATCATGGGGTGGCTACCTCTGCAGACTCGTAGCTGATAGTCTGGGTCTGAACGATAGGGACATCCTTAGTGGAGACGTCAGTAGGGAGGGAGTTGGACACGTCTGTGATGGTGACTGTCTGGGTCTGCACCAGAGGGGGCTGGGGTGGGAGGAGAACACACTCCAGTCAGTTTGACTGAACGTTGCACATCGACATGAGAAGAGCCGACATGGTTCCTTTCTTCTATACATGTCAAACAGAGATATAGGCTCTATATCACATCATTATATCTGAACCTTACATGATGTTGTGTCCAGTGTTTATATACATTATTGGTTGTGCCCATTTGAACATTGCACAGCTGTAACTTTCCAATGTTTCATCAACCACACCCCTCAAACCACACCTCTCTTTTCATTCACAACTGATTGGGTCCCTCGTTCCCACTCCCCTAGTTTTACCAAGATGTCCTTCCCACCACCACAAGGTCAGAGAGAGAAAGACGATTCATCTAGTGTGTCATAGAGAGAAAGACAATACATCTAGTGTGTCAGAGAGAGAAAGACAATTCATCTAGTGTGTGTCAGAGAGAGAAAGACAATTAATCTTGTGTCAGAGAGAGAAAGACAATTCATCTTGTGTCAGAGAGAGAAAGACAATACATCTAGTGTGTCAGAGAGAGAAAGACAATTCATCTAGTGTGTGTCAGAGAGAGAAAGACAATTCATCTTGTGTCAGAG
Organism: Oncorhynchus mykiss; assembly: GCF_057628025.1. Lineage (NCBI taxonomy): Eukaryota > Metazoa > Chordata > Actinopteri > Salmoniformes > Salmonidae > Oncorhynchus > Oncorhynchus mykiss. The sequence goes on from NC_143024.1 coordinate 14,297,781, forward strand.
AGAGAAAGACAATTCATCTTGTGTCAGAGAGAGAAAGACAATTCATCTTGTGTCAGAGAGAGAAAGACAATTCATCTAGTGTGTGTCAGAGAGAGAAAGACAATTCATCTAGTGTGTCAGAGAGAGAAAGACAATTCATCTAGTGTGTCAGAGAGAGAAAGACAATTCATCTAGTGTGTGTCAGAGAGAGATAGACAATTCATCTTGTGTCAGAGAGAGAAAGACAATTCATCTTGTGTCAGAGAGAGCGCTTGAAAGAGAAGAATAGCGACACGGTCCTTCCCATCGCCCCCAACACCAGAGAAAACACCATCACTGTGCACCACCTCTGCAGCCAGCTCTAGCAGAACTCAACCATCCATCCAGTATGACTACAGTACAGATTCAGTGTTTACAGTTTGGATTCCTTGTAGCCATGCTGCAGAAGGGTGAGTGTACACTGTCCCCCATGGAATCACCCAGACAGAGCAGAGGACAGGCAGAGTACAGGTAGAGGACAGGCAGAGGAGTCAATCAACAGGAGCTGGTCAGGGCAGAGGGAGGGCTACCTGGAAACAGCGTATGACATGGGGAACACCGCTCACGAAATAGGAGGTGTGGGAGGCTCCAGTTATCCTCCCAGACTGCTCCCCCCTTGACCCTGGGTCTGCCGGCTCCTCCTCCTCCAGCACTGTACCCTGGAGCTGATAGGAGTGGGGCAGCTGTGCCCTCTCCACCTCAACGACAGGTACGTGGCTAGTGGTGGTCCCAGAGCTAACATGCTCATCATCCTGAACATATGGCCCTGCCACCCCAGGTGCATCATGGGATTTGGAGTCAACCCTATCAGGCCCAGTTTCTGTGCTAGCAGGGCTGGGGCTGGGCCCCCCAGATGGTCTTACAGTGCTGCTGGACTCGTCCTGTTGTAGCGCTGCCTTAGTGTCCAGCTCTTCCCTTATAGGAGTAATACACACACTCTAGAGGAAAGACACAGCACACATATATCCACTGTGTGAACAACAGCAGGGAATGAAACAATGTTTTCCACCATCAAACATGTTCAGCAAGAATTTATTGCATTTTGATTGTCAAAGGGGCATGCAGCAGGACAAAATATATTGCAGTTGACAAGTGTTTTACCAAATACCAGTGAACGAAACGTAGGTCATGTATACTATAACATTTGATCAAGCTGCCCCAAAGTTACCTCGTCAGTGTTAGATGTGCATACAAAAAATAACAGTGAATTGTGATGAGGTATACACTGTATACTCAAAAATACACTGTAGCTGTCCACTAGTGCTGGGTTAATGTGCTTCTATAGAAGACTTCATACATGAAATACCACAACACGCCACTAACTAATCCTACGATGACATATGACAACATTGATGTCTGTCTGGATGTGTACAAAAACACCTTCTATAACCTGCACATATCAAAACTGTTCCTACTGTAAAAAGCCACCTGTCAACTGTCATTGTCAGACGCACCTCGTCTAGTCCAGATAATCAGATATACAAAAACAGAAGTGGGGTCATCGTCAAGTCTTTCAACTTTTTAGGAAGGAGCAACAGTCTGTAGGAACAGTCAGGAAGAGTTGGGGAGGGGGGGACTGAGCAAGATACACAGGAAGTAAGAGTCACATGACAGGAAGCAGCTTCTGAAGTAGAAGAAGATGATGATGAAGAGCTGTGATGAAGAAGAGAAGAAGAAGGAGCTAGAGGTTGATGGCCTGCCTACACACATCCCTCTCTCTGGTCCTCTCCCTCTGGGCTGGCTCGAGGGGCCCCTAGGATGCCACCTCAGCTGCGTTTAGAGTAGAAGTCTTGCAGGGGGCCACGCGGAAGGCGGATGGCGAACTGAGGGGAGAAGGGTGAGGGTGGAGAGGGGGAGAGAGATGAGAGAGGTAGGGGATGTTGAAATGTCTGATGTAGGGTAATGGATAGGAAGGCTATGCAAAGCTGTGTCATGGTCTAAGAGAGGAAGAATGGAGAACGCATGTCTGAGTTGGACTAGGTGGTTATGGGTAACCTGTGGGCCTTCAGACTTCAGTTGTGGGCTTGGGGACAGGAGTATCAGTACACGGAATAACAAAGCAAAGTGAGAAAAAGGAAGTGCGGGAAAGCAGAGTTAGGGAAAGAGGGGCAGTATTTGGGAGAAGGAGGCAGGATGGAGGACATGAAGCAGAAAACAAGCACATCACTGAGGGAAAGAGGAGACAGGAGGACGAGCACACAGCTCAACTCTTCTAATCCAAGGTCATGATCTTCAAGTCACAGGGTCATGCAGTTTCTCTGTCCAATCAGGTCTGGTTGTCATGCACTGAGGGGAGGGTCAGACTAAGGGACAGCCAATGAATGAGGAGGTAAAGACAGAGCTGGGCTTAGAAACCTGACCAATAGGCTCAGACACCACATGCCCAAACCATAAGTCCCTTCCCCACAACAAACAGCTGAACATTCAGACAGACTGGGCCACAAGGTGAACAGACTGATCTGTTCCAATCAGTCTGGACAAGGTGTTCTTCAGTTGGCCCATGCAAACAGAAATCTTTCCATTTTAGTAGGGTAGTAATGACAGAAAGCCTTTCATAGACTAGATGGGTCCGGTTGAAGACAAAAGGCCTTGTTCAAAGACATGCAATAAGTGTTTGCATCGCATCAACACAAACCAAGAGGAACAAAAAGTAGAACCACAGGATGGTGTTGTGGTTCTCCACCCCAACACATCAACTCAGAGAACACAACAGACAGCCATACAGAGGGAAACGTGTGGTGGGCTACTTCCATTCAGTCAATTCAGGAATATATTCACACATTTCAATTTCTCCTCATCTCCCAAATTGACTTGCATTGAAATGGAACTGACCCCGACAGTGTGTGCTAACATCCATTCCTTCTCTGTGGAATGGGAGAGCTGGGAAGCTGGCGTGAACTACAGAGAACTGAGGGGAGGGGTGTGTGGTGGGGTACGGCACAGTGTCTGGTCTGAGATGGTACTCACCCCGTCGGCATCAGGTAAAGGCTGTCCGTTGATGCCCAGGCTGCGGAAGGGGGAGTGAGTGGACAGGCGCTTGTCCCATTCGCTGGGCCCCCGGGACTCTGGGACAGATGCCATGAAGTTCCTCTTCAGCTCACTGATACTAGTATGATGCCTGATGAGATCCTCCTGGGGCTTCTCAAAGTCCTGGAGGGAGGGAGAAGTGGAGAGGGAGGGAGGAAGGAAGGAGAGGGGGAGTGGGAGAGAGGTAGGGAGAGAGGAGAGAGAGGAAAATGGAGGGGGGAGAGAGAAGAGAGAGGGAGGGAGAAGAGGGGAGAGAGAGAAGAGAGAGGGAGAGAGAGAGGAGAGGGGGAGTGGGAGAGAGGTAGGGAGAGAGGAGAGGGAGGAAAAGGGAGGGGGAAGAGAGAGGGAGGGAGAAGAGGGGGAGTGGGAGGGAGGAAGGAAGGAGAGGGGGAGTGGGAGAGAGGTAGGGAGAGAGGAGAGGGAGGAAAAGGGAGGGGGAAGAGAGAAGAGAGAGGGAGGGAGAAGAGGGGGAGTGGGAGAGAGGTAGGGAGAGAGGAGAGGGAGGAAAAGGGAGGGAGAAGTGGAGAGGGAGGGAGGAAGGAGAGGGGGAGTGGGAGAGAGGAGAGAGAGGGAGGAAAAGGGAGGGGGGAGAGAGAAGAGAGAGGGAGGGAGAAGAGGGGAGAGAGAGAAGAGAGAGGGAGGGAGAAGAGGGGGAAGAGAGAGAGAGAAAAAGAGAGAGGTAGAGTGAGAGAGAGCGAGGTAGAGTGAGAGGTAGAGAGAGAAGTAGAGTGAGAGGTAGAGAGAGAGAGGTAGAGAGAGAGAGAGAGAGAGAGAGAGAGAGAGAGAGAGAGAGAGAGAGAGAGGTATAGTGAGAGGTAAAGTGAGAGGTAGAGTGAGAGGTAGAGAGAGAGGTAGAGTGAGAGGTAGAGAGAGAGAGAGGTGGAGAGAGAGGTAAAGTGGAAAATGACAAACATTTGGTTTGGAAAATAGGTGTGGAGAAGAGGAGTGACAGAGTAGATGTGTAGAAGGTGGAGAGAGAAAGCAGGTGTGTCAGAAACAATGTCACTCATATGAACATGTTTAGATCATAAACAATGTCAACCAAGCAGCAGGTGACTTTTGCTGTTCTATTTAACTCAAAGCTACAGCGTTAAAGCAGGCAGGAACTCAGTTCATCAGATCCATTCAAAATCAAATGGATTCTCTGAGCTCTCATTGATAAATCCACCCGTTCAATTAGTGAGCAGCACTACATAGAATCTGATCAGGTTACAAATCACAGCGGATGAGCGCGAGGTGATGTTAGCACACATTACTTTAGGTCACAGACGCAGGTGGTCACTATGCAGCGACAGCAGCATCCTGTTTCTGTGGCTGGATGAATCTTATGGTGATGAGAGCAGTGGAACTCTTAGATGTCATTTATTCACAATGACATCAATATATGACTGGGAAGACATCACAAACTAGATTCAGAAAGGGCCACAAATAGTGGACGAGCTGGTGAGTGGAAAGATATGTGATGGCAGAGTGGTGGAGAGGGAAGGTTGGTGGTGGCCTGCCCTATATGGAGTATGGAGATGGCAGAGTGGTGGAGAGGGAAGGTTGGTGGTGGCCTGCCCTATATGGAGTATGGAGATGGCAGAGTGGTGGCCTGCCCTATATGGAGTATGGAGATGGCAGAGTGGTGGCCTGCCCTATATGGAGTATGGAGATGGCAGAGTGGTGGAGAGGGAAGGTTGGTGGTGGCCTGCCCTATATGGAGTATGGAGATGGCAGAGTGGTGGAGAGGGAAGGTTGGTGGTGGCCTGCCCTATATGGAGTATGGAGATGGCAGAGTGGTGGAGAGGGAAGGTTGGTGGTGGCCTGCCCTATATGGAGTATGGAGATGGCAGAGTGGTGGAGAGGGAAGGTTGGTGGTGGCCTGCCCTATATGGAGTATGGAGATGGCAGAGTGGTGGAGAGGGAAGGTTGGTGGTGGCCTGCCCTATATGGAGTATGGAGATGGCAGAGTGGTGGAGAGGGAAGGTTGGTGGTGGCCTGCCCTATATGGAGTATGGAGATGAAGCACTTTTCTACTGTATACCGAGGAGAGACAAAGCTGAAACAAGATGTCAGGAATGTAATGGTAATGCTTCTACTAACACTCAAATGGCCGAGCTAGGAGACGGAACAACATCTCAGCTGCATAACGTGGCCGATCAGTAACGGTATCTACAAACACCCCAAATGAAACACTCCTGGCTCCCTTTCATGGAACGTGAATGGTGTGATGTCTGGGGAGAAGAGACCACAATCCCAATCATATACTTTGCGAGAAGCAATCAGGAGATATCTAGTACTCAACAACATTCCCCTGAAACAAGTAGCTAGTTGTGTTGAGTTAATATCGCCACACACAAAGCAAATTAGAGGTTACACAGTCAAAATCATCTACTAGCAAAAGCAAAGACGCCTATGTAATACACAAGATGTGAATCAGTAATGTCACATGCAAAGCAGCCTGTTGTATTATAGCAGCCAGTAGCCAAAGAGCAAGAAAACAGTGTACAGAGACAGATCTCCAGAAGACAGGGAAACAAACCTCCAACATTAAAAGACTATGTCTGATATAAATTGAGTCACCCTCAGTTCTCTTAGCTCTTTTCTGTGAAGGAACAAAAAAGGAGAAAGGTGTGGGTTACACAGGTTCCACGTGACATCATAGCAGACGTCACAACGTGGACATGCATTGTTGCATGGGGAGGGGGGTGGTGAGGGGTCTGCATGCAGAGTGGCCTGGAGCCTCTGGGGGCCACAAGGGCCCTGGAATCCCAGATGTGCAAAGCAGGGGACACAAGACAGGGCTATTAGAGTGGGTGTCTTGAAGGGGTGGGGGGGTAAAGGTGAAGGGTCAGGCAGGGATACAGAACTCAATAGAAACACTAGTCATCATGAAAACCTAGTCCTGTGTCATGCAAGTAAATGCAGCAGCCAATGAGGAATCTTCTTTCAACATTCATTCTTCAAAGGCCCTAACTTTTCTTCCTGTCTGGACTGATGTACAAACCAAAAGCATATGTAATGTATCTCATATACGTCATCTGTCTGTGCACATGACCAATACCAATGCTGTTGTCATAGACAATGTCTGACTTGAACATGAGGTCAACTCAAAGACCTTGTAGTTTGTGAGCAGTATTCAAATGAAACCAGGAGAATAAAACGAAGAGAGGGTGAAGTTAGTCTTATGGATGGGAACCTTGGCAGTGGTGTAAGTTAGAATGGGAGTGGAGTGACTACAATACTAATATAATGCACAAGCAGGACTCGGGACAAGGTCAAAGGTCTGACCTTCCTCATTTGAACCGGCTCCTCAGTGTCCGTCTGCTTAGACTGGAGTTACCCCAGGCATGGAGGAGAGAAGGCATAATGATGTTAGAATCCTCCACTAGGAGCCTCGTCCCCGTCCATAGCAGAGCCATCTGAGGAACTTGTGATCTGAGGTGTGTCTTTGTTACACTATCATTACTGTGACCAATGGAGGGCAGAAATGATGATGCACAGCTATTCTATTTATAACTATAGAAAAATCAGCATTTTATACTTCTCTTATAAATAATACTATGTGATGAATATAGCAATATCGCTGCTGAGACCAGTCTATCTGTAACTTCTATGACCAGTATATCTGTGTGTGAGGGGTGAATGATGATGATCCCTGTACGGCAGGGGATTGTGGGAGTTGTAGTTCCTAGGTGCAGTACCTTGACCTCGGCTGAGCCCTCGTCCACTGCCTCCACGGTGACCTGCAGCTTCCTGTCGTCCTGGCGGGCTGGCAGCCTGATGGGGGTGGAGGTCTGGGGCTGCTGGAGGTCCAGGGGGGCCATGGGGATCCCTGCCTCCATCAGTGCTGCCTGGGAGAAGACTGGGGCGCTGACCGGACGGGCGGCCTTGTGGGTGGCCACCACTGGCAGGAGAGAGACAGGACAGAGGGAGTGTTAGTATTTAGATAGTGGTTTTGTATATAGGGCAGGAGAGAGACGGTCTGCGTGCTTTGAGACCATCAAACCCGGTGTAGTGAGAGGTAAACACACTGACAGAGCGCAGAAGAACATCTTGAACATCCACATATACAAAACAAACTTATAATCAACTCCACACACACACACACACACTCTGAGGCCAGGGCACACACAGACTTCAGGTACACACTGTACCTTCACGAGCCAGCTCAGTCTAGTCTAGAATGAGACTAGCAAGGGGAAAAGCTTGGATGAGTTGTAGGAAGCAACTGTTCACAATATAGAACAGGCAGCAAAGCATGGCCATTACTTCTCAACCGTAGCCAATGATGCAAACAGCAGAAGTTGTCCTGACTCATTGAGTTAATAACCAACGATACAAACAGCAGAAGTTGTCCTGACTCATTGAGTTAATAACCAACGATACAAATAGCAGAAGTTGTCCTGACTCATGGGGTTAATAACCAACAATACAAACAGCAGAAGTTGTCCTGACTCATGGGGTTAATAACCAACGATACAAATAGCAGAAGTTGTCCTGACTCATGGGGTTAATAACCAATGATGTAAATAGCAGAAGTTGTCCTGACTCATTGAGTTAATAACCAACGATACAAATAGCAGAAGTTGTCCTGACTCATGGGGTTAATAACCAACGATGCAAATAGCAGAAGTTGTCCTGACTCATGGGGTTAATAACCAACGATACAAATAGCAGAAGTTGTCCTGACTCATGGGGTTAATAACCAACGATACAAATAGCAGAAGTTGTCCCGACTCATGGGGTTAATAACCAACGATACAAATATCAGAAGTTGTCCTGACTCATGGGGTTAATAACCAACGATACAAATAGCAGAAGTTGTCCTGACTCATGGGGTTAATAACCAACGATACAAATAGCAGAAGTTGTCCTGACTCATGGGGTTAATAACCAACGATACAAATAGCAGAAGTTGTCCTGACTCATGGGGTTAATAACCAACAATACAAATAGCAGAAGTTGTCCTGACTCATGGGGTTAATAACCAATGATGTAAATAGCAGAAGTTGTCCTGACTCATGGGGTTAATAACCAACAATACAAATAGCAGAAGTTGTCCTGACTCATGGGGTTAATAACCAACAATACAAATAGCAGAAGTTGTCCTGACTCATGGGGTTAATAACCAACGATACAAATAGCAGAAGTTGTCCTGACTCATGGGGTTAATAACCAACGATACAAATAGCAGAAGTTGTCCTGACTCATGGGGTTAATAACCAACGATACAAATAGCAGAAGTTGTCCTGACTCATGGGGTTAATAACCAACGATACAAATAGCAGAAGTTGTCCTGACTCATGGGGTTAATAACCAACGATACAAATAGCAGAAGTTGTCCTGACTCATGGGGTTAATAACCAACGATACAAATAGCAGAAGTTGTCCTGACTCATGGGGTTAATAACCAACAATACAAATAGCAGAAGTTGTCCTGACTCATGGGGTTAATAACCAACGATACAAATATCAGAAGTTGTCCTGACTCATGGGGTTAATAACCAACAATACAAACAGCAGAAGTTGTCCTGACTCATGGGGTTAATAACCAACGATACAAACAGCAGAAGTTGTCCTGACTCATGGGGTTAATAACCAACGATACAAATAGCAGAAGTTGTCCTGACTCATGGGGTTAATAACCAATGATGTAAATAGCAGAAGTTGTCCTGACTCATGGGGTTAATAACCAACGATGCAAATAGCAGAAGTTGTCCTGACTCATGGGGTTAATAACCAACGATGCAAATAGCAGAAGTTGTCCTGACTCATGGGGTTAATAACCAACGATACAAATAGCAGAAGTTGTCCTGACTCATGGGGTTAATAACCAACGATGCAAATAGCAGAAGTTGTCCTGACTCATGGGGTTAATAACCAACGATGCAAATAGCAGAAGTTGTCCTGACTCATGGGGTTAATAACCAACAATACAAATAGCAGAAGTTGTCCTGACTCATGGGGTTAATAACCAACAATACAAATAGCAGAAGTTGTCCTGACTCATGGGGTTAATAACCAACGATACAAATAGCAGAAGTTGTCCTGACTCATGGGGTTAATAACCAACGATGCAAATAGCAGAAGTTGTCCTGACTCATGGGGTTAATAACCAACGATGCAAATAGCAGAAGTTGTCCTGACTCATGGGGTTACTGAGCTCACGCCTCACTGTGGTATAGTATTCCTAAAGCCGTTAGAAGTTGTCCTGACTCATGGGGTTAATGAGCCTCACTGTGGTATAGTATTCCTAAAGCCGTTAGAAGTTGTCCTGACTCATGGGGTTAATGAGCCTCACTGTGGTATAGTATTCCTAAAGCCGTTAGAAGTTGTCCTGACTCATGGGGTTACTGAGCTCACGCCTCACTGTGGTATAGTATTCCTAAAGCCGTTAGAAGTTGTCCTGACTCATGGGGTTAATGAGCCTCACTGTGGTATAGTATTCCTAAAGCCGTTAGAAGTTGTCCTGACTCATGGGGTTAATGAGCCTCACTGTGGTATAGTATTCCTAAAGCCGTTAGAAGTTGTCCTGACTCATGGGGTTAATGAGCCTCACTGTGGTATAGTATTCCTAAAGCCGTTAGAAGGAAAACTAAATATGTATTTCTTCTATAAAGCAAAGCATAACCAACGACCCATTGGTTCGTCAAACAACATATTTTTCAGGGGAAAATCCCATGACAAAGCACAACCACGTTGTAAAAGTGTTGGACAAATGTTAGTCAGCTTTTCTGGTAAGTTGAGGTTGGAGAGCGGGTGTGAGATCAACATATTGTTTTAGGGCAGCACGCAAAAACTCAAGACGCAAAGTACCTGCAACCGATTTTTTATCCCGCAACACAAACCAATGGTCATCCACATCTCTCTGGGGTTGTGCTGGTCTCTTCTCCTCCTCAACCACCACTCTGGGCTTGGGCTGAACGGCTGGACCTTTGACCACAGTTATGTCAGTATAGACCTGGAGACGCTCACGGAGAGCAACTGATACAAACACACAAACAGAGCTCTTATCTAAGACACAGCTTACATGCATCGTTAAAGTATCAGTAGAAGACCATTTTGCAATTCTCAAAAAAATTCAAACTAGCAATAGTGATCTCAATCTGCGATTGAATTGAATTCCAAATAGATATGCCGGACAAAATGAACTGATGTTTTCGGTAGTTTCAGTCTTTTGGTAGTCTCAGTCTGCAGCTAAAATGAGCAGGAAAAGCAGGGGGATAGGGAAATGAAGAGATGGGGGGGTACCTAATTCTTTAGGGGCAGCATCCAGCAGGACAAACCAGTCATCGTCCACCTCTCTCTGTCTCTGAGGCAGTCTCTGCTGCAGGGTCCTCTCCTCTCTCCACCTCTCCTCCACTATCGTCACCCTTTTCTGGGTTCTCTGCTCTGTGCTCGTCACCATCACGTCAACCACAGGGGCAGGTCTAGTTACCACAGCAACTGATACAGACAGACACAGAGTACCCAGGAGACTCGACTATGATACTCTTACCATTCACAAATTATAACACAGAATCTGATTGTGGCCAAAGCTGCACATATCTGATTAGAGACCCTTTACGACACATCATTATAAAAAATATATAGGGTAATGTGAAGCACAACCGAGCTCAGGATGATGCGGGTAGTGGGTACCTGTTGGCATTTTCACAGGCTCTTGGCGAGAGGCTTCAAAGAGCGTGAACCAATCATCACCCTCCCCTCTCTCTTGGGGAGGCAGTGTTTTCACCAGTTCAACCTCCGGTTGACGTCTGTCCTCCACCACTCTATGTGGTTTCCTAGTTTCCTCCACCACAATCACTGTTCTCCGGGGTACCAGCTCTATAACCTCTCTGTCTACATGGAACGCTGAAATAAAACAAGGATAACAGGCTTATCAATGCCAAGTAATACACAATCTGGGTTCAGCGTTTTACCAAACAAAAAGGGGCAGACGGTGGTCAAGCAGCAATACCCTTGGGTGTGGTCAGTATCTTGGAGGGAGCGCGGTCCCAGAGCACAAACCAATCATCATCCACTTCTTTAGGTGTTACCACAGGCCCCTCCTCCATCTTAACAGTCTCTTCCATGATCCTCACGGTCTTTGGTGGTTTCTGTTCCACTGTCTCCTTCACCACCGTAACAGCTGTGGTGCTCACACCAGAGTAAATCACCACCACTGGTGCAGCTGATAGAGACAGAAACACAGCCCAACAGTCCACAAGGGATCAAGTCTTTTACTACAACATGTAAATATAATAGTGTAATCCTTGCCAAAAGCTTTTGTGGATAGTCAATAGGCTCACACAACAATTGAGAGCCTTTGGATGCAAGAGAAGGGTTGGTATTTGTATTTCGAGTGGCCAACAGCAAGCTTAGAATGGTCAAAGTACCTGCTACTTTAGGGGCAACATCCAGCTGCAAAAACCAATCATCATCCTGCTCTCTCTGCGGTTGTGTTGCCTTACCCTCCAGGGCAAAGTCTTCAGGAAGTGATCGGACTGCTTCCACCACAAACACTCTTGGTTCAGGCTCAATGGTCAGATGTTTGGCGGGCACAACCTCTGGGTATACCCTATCGCTAACAGCCAGGGAAACTGGAGCAAAAAGACACACAGAGAGCTTGATATACCACAACTACTATTTGAGGGTCCTGTTGATGATTGACCAGTCATAACCCAAGAGATATCATGTTCCTAATTCACACAAGAAAAACGCGTAGGTTTGGTTAGTTAGCTTGTTGGCAGTACTGTATGTCTGAGGTACCTGGTGGAACCCCAGCACGTTCTTCACGGACTGCATCCAACAGAACAAACCCCACTGGTGGTACAATGATCGGCTCCTCACGGACATCAGCAAACAGTGTAAACCAATCATCATCTCTCTCTGGTTGTCGCTGCCACTCCTCTACTTCCCGTTCCTGTTGTGGCCTCATCTCCTCCACCAGAACCACCACTGGCTTCTGCTGTTCAGCCTTTACCTCAACCACAGGGCTGATCACATCTGGAGAAACCGGTGTTGGCTCTGCTGGAGCGACTGATACAAACACACATAGTACATACCCTTCAGATTCAGCTAGATGTGTGGGCTCACAAAAAGCCATGTCATCAAAGATCATATTCCCAGATAAACATTCCAAAGTTCATATGGGAAAAGCACTACGGTTAGTCTGTGAGTTTGGTGAGTTGAGTTGGGTATATTTTTGATGGAATCAGGGGCTGAGGCGCAAAGCCTTGAATTGTATGGGGTACCTGGTGGTATATAGGATGTTTCTCTGGGCACGACATCCAGTTGCACAAACCAGTCATCGTCCATTTCTCTTGATGGCTGTGGTGGAAGTATAACTTCTTCTTGACGTCGCTCCTCTTCCATTACAGTCACCCTTCTCTCCTCTCTCTGCTCTACTGTCGTCAACTCAACCACAGAGGAGACGCTTTCCTCAGGGTATACCGGAATACGCTCTTCCACAGAAGCTGATACAAACACACATTCCTCAGATACTGGAAGATAATTGAAATTACTACACAAAGCAATGTATCTGAAGCCCTTCTCTTGGTGGATAGTCAAATGTCTTGTTAGTTATTCTTATTTGAAAGTTTTCTGCAGCATATGAAGCACAGGCTCAGGGGAGATGTTGTTAATATTGTGGTGGGACTGGGAAGCAGTGCATGAAAATCATGGAAGTACCTGACGGAATCACAGATGGTTCTCTGGGAACAATGTCCAGCAGAACAAACCAGCCATCTTCCATCTCTCTCTGTGACAGTTTCTGTTCCAGACGGCTCTGGTCTTCCTGTAACTCCATCTCCTCCACTACAGTCACCCTGGTCTCCTCTCTCTGCACCACTGTCATCACTTTAACCATGGAAGAGATGGTTTCATCTACGTACACCTGAACTTGCTCTTGCAAAGAAGCTGATAGATAAAGACACCATGAACCGTGAGAGACATGAAGTTCACAGCCTAGCTCGATGATTAATCAGTCATTGTAGGCCAGTTTCAATCCATAAAATACCAATATTTGAGGCATAGCACAAGCAGCAGGGCTTGATGAAAGTTCTTCATACCTGAAACTGGTGTGGTTGGTACACCTGAAGGAACACGATCAACCAGGTCCAAGAGCATAAACCAATCATCTTCCTGCATTTGCCACAATCTCCTTCCTTCCACCAATCCCCTTTCAGGCTGTTGCTGTGTGGCCTCCACTTCAATGCATTCCCTCTCTGGTGCTCTCTGCTCGACCGTGTCTACTAACACCACAGAGAATCTTGTGGAGACCACAGGCACCAGAGCGGAGTCGGCTGGCATGACTGACAAAGTAGAGACAGCAGTTCTCTCAGCCACACAAATCTATACTGCACCAAAGGTTTATCTTTCAATTGAAATGGCAATTGTTGTAAAACACACAATAGCTGGTTAGCTTTGCGGAGGGAATGTTCGAGATGGAATTGTCGGTAATTGTGTGGGTGGTGGTAAAGCAAGCGTTTCCATAACGGTTTCAAAGGGGAGAAGCAAAGCTGATCGGTTGATGGGACGTACCTGGAGGCTTATAAAGAGTCTTGTGTGGGAGGCTGTCCAGCAGCACAACCCAATCGTCCTTGTCTTCTGGCTGGGATGGCTGCATATTCACTTCCACTACCTCTTCTTCTTCTTCTTGGGGCTTCTCCATTTGTCTGACTCTATGTGGAACCCTCTCCACATCCTTTCTGAATTTCACCAAAACTTCCCCCTCTGTATAAAAACCATCTCCCAGCCTTTCCTCTGATAAAATGTCCTCTGATGACTTTTCCTCGAGTGTCTTCTGTGTTCTCCTCATTTCTTCCACTATTCTCACTGTTTTCTTGGTTTTCACCACAGTCTGCTCTCCCTCTCGCAACCTTTCCTCCGACATCTGCCGCATCCTATCCTCTAGACCTCCTTTCACCTCTATCAATCCCTCGCCTGAAATCTTCACCTGTTCCACTCTCTCCTCCTGTTTCTCCTCCCTGACCTTTTCCTGTTCTTGGAGCCACTCCTGCTGAATTGTAACTATCGGTAACCCTAACTTCTCTGCCGCAAATAGTTCATTGAATTTCACCATAAGTTGTCCCTCTTTATAAAAATGGCCTCCTATCTGGTCCTCTGACAACTTCTCAGATGCTTTCTTCTCTAGTTCATCTGGAAGACTCTCATCCTGTGTCACTATAGTCACCTTCTTCCTCCTCCTTTCCACTCTTATCTCTCCTCTCCTTTCCTCAAGCCCCTCTGGCAACCCTTCCACCAAAGCCTGATGCTTCCTCTCCTCTAACCATCCTTCATCCTCTTTCAATCCCTCGTCTGAAACCGCCACCTGTTCCAGCGTCTCCTCCTCCATCCCTCCTTCTTGTTGCCTCATCTCTTTCACTATAGTCACACTATTCTGGGTCCTCAAATCTACTCTCCGTACCACAGAGGAGGTGCTTGCCACATTTGACCACCCTTTTTCAGATTCCTCTGCCTCTTCCATACTCTCCTCTTTTAGTCCCTCATCTTCCCCTGACTCATCTGGCAGCAATCCTTTGAGAAACACCTCCTTTATCTGCTCCTCCAACTCATCTACTTCCTCCACATTCTCTTCCGCTGCCTCTACCACCTCCTCCTCTACCTCCCCCTCCTCTTGTTCTACCCCTCCCTCCTCCTCCTCCTGCCTGGCTTCCACCTCCTCCTGTATCCTCTCCTCCAGCTCATCCACCTCCTGCAGCCGTTCTTCCAAAACCTTCACCTCCCTCAGTCTCTCATCCAGCACCTCTACCTCCCTCAGCTTCTCCACCAGGAACACCCCTTCCTGGAGCCTCTTGATCACCTCCCTCCTCTCCTGCCTAGTCTCCTCCTTCTCCAGGGAGACTGGGGGAGAGACTGAGGAGGGGCAGATTGGGGTTATCAGTAGAGGAAGAACAGGAGTGTGGCCTAATCAGTGTGGTGAAACGTTCAGAACGTTAGACAGAAATTGTGATTCCCTGTTCTACCAGACAGACAATCATGTCTGTTCTGCAAAACTCTATTTCTGTGCTAATGAACAACCGCTAGTGAATGTATGTAGTGTGACGACTCACATGGAGGTGTGTCTGCAAACTCAAAGCTGCGGTCCAACTGCATGACCCAGTCATCACTTTGTTCCTGCCTTGGCTGTAGCAGCCTCTCCAGAATTTTGGCCGTGGCCACCTTTGCCACCTGGGCAGAGCGGTATTTGACTGAGGACGTCACAGAAACATTTAGAACAGATCGGATCCCTTACATATGGAAAAATAACGTAGCACGTGAGCACACTGCAAACAGAGGATCATCAGCAAAGCATACTTACCACAGTATCACAGCTCTACATCAATGAGGGCCAAGCACCATTGATAAGATAGCAACATTAAATAAGCCAGTACATGACAGAGCAACATCTTTAAAGATGTCATCACGGTCGGTGGCGAGCTTAGCAGGTTCACCTTCCATCACTGTCAACTTCTAAAGCACACCTCAACGGAGGATTCATTGTCAAAGTGAGGATGCACACGGTGACAGCTACACCATGTACAGAATGAGGTTAACAACAGATACCTGGCGGTTTCATCATGGGGTAGGGGACATAGGGAAGGGAGGGTCGTCTGCCCAGCAGGACAGACCAATCCTCCTCTTTCTCCTCCTCCAGTCTCCCCTGCTGCTGTTCATCAGACACTCGTCCCTGCCATGTCTGACTGACAGTCCGACTGACCGTCTGGCCTGTCTCAGTCTCCTGCCATGCCTGTCTGACTGTCTGGACAGACTTGCCATCATCCCAGCTCTGAGTAGAAGTCTCCACAGAGAAAGTCTCCCTCCCTCTGGCTGTTGATAGAACATGAGGTAATGGTGTTACTGCAGTAGTTAATGGTGAAGTTAGATGGAGGAGAGAGTAAGGCAAAGCTCCCCTCCACAGCTCTGCATTTTAAGGGCTTTCAGAGCAAAGCTCCCCTCCACGGCTCTGCATTTCAGGGGTTTTCAGAGCAAAGATCACTGATTTAGTAAGCAAATGGAATTCAATGTATCTGGCAGGCAGATAGCAAATTAAGTTAGTACGAGACTACCACACAATTCTCAGATCTGCAGAGCTAGACGTTTAGTTTCAAGCACAGGAACGGCAGTCTCCTGGACACAATGATGTCCATCATCAAGCACGGACCAAAGAACTGAAGGCTCTCTTTAACAAGCAACACAACACAGACCAAAGACTCTCTTTAACAAGCAACACAACACAGACCAAAGAACTGAAGGCTCTCTTTAACAAGCAACACAACACAGACCAAAGAACTGAAGGCTCTCTTTAACAAGCAACACAGACCAAAGAACTGAAGGCTCTCTTTAACAAGCAACACAACACAGACCAAAGAACTGAAGGCTCTCTTTAACAAGCAACACAACACAAACCAAAGAACTGAAGACTCTCTTTAACAAGCAACACAACACAGACCAAAGAACTGAAGGCTCTCTTTAACAAGCAACACAGACCAAAGAACTGAAGGCTCTCTTTAACAAGCAACACAACACAGACCAAAGAACTGAAGACTCTCTTTAATAAGCAACACAACACAGACCAAAGAACTGAAGACTCTCTTTAACAAGCAACACAACACAGACCAAAGAACTGAAGGCTCTCTTTAACAAGCAACACAACACAGACCAAAGAACTGAAGACTCTCTTTAACAAGCAACACAACACAGACCAAAGAACTGAAGGCTCTCTTTAACAAGCAAAACAACACAGACCAAAGCACTGAAGACTCTCTTTAACAAGCAACACAGACCAAAGAACTGAAGGCTCTCTTTAACAAGCAACACAACACAGACCAAAGAACTGAAGGCTCTCTTTAACAAGCAACACAACACAGACCAAAGAACTGAAGGCTCTCTTTAACAAGCAACACAACACAGACCAAAGGACTGAAGGCTCTCTTTAACAAGCAACACGGACCAAAGAACTGAAGGCTCTCTTTAACAAGCAACACAACACAGACCAAAGAACTGAAGGCTCTCTTTAACAAGCAACACAACACAGACCAAAGAACTGAAGGCTCTCTTTAACAAGCAACGCAACACAGACCAAAGAACTGAAGGCTCTCTTTAACAAGCAACACAACACAGACCAAAGAACTGAAGGCTCTCTTTAACAAGCAACACAACACAGACCAAAGAACTGAAGGCTCTCTTTAACAAGCAACACAGACCAAAGAACTGAAGGCTCTCTTTAACAAGCAACACAACACAGACCAAATAACTGAAGGCTCTCTTTAACAAGCAACACAACACAGACCAAAGAACTGAAGGCTCTCTTTAACAAGCAACACAACACGGACCAAAGAACTGAAGGCTCTCTTTAACAAGCAACACAACACAGACCAAAGAACTGAAGGCTCTTTTTAACAAGCAAAACAACACAGACCAAAGCACTGAAGACTCTCTTTAACAAGCAACACAACACAGACCAAAGAACTGAAGGCTCTCTTTAACAAGCAACACAACACAGACCAAAGAACTGAAGACTCTCTTTAACAAGCAACACAACACGGACCAAAGAACTGAAGGCTCTCTTTAACAAGCAACACAACACAGACCAAAGAACTGAAGGCTCTCTTTAACAAGCAACACAACACAGACCAAAGCACTGAAGGCTCTCTTTAACAAGCAACACAACACAGACCAAAGAACTGAAGACTATCTTTAACAAGCAACACAGACCAAAGAACTGAAGGCTCTCTTTAACAAGCAACACAACACAGACCAAAGAACTGAAGACTCTCTTTAACAAGCAACACAACACAGACCAATGAACTGAAGGCTCTCTTTAACAAGCAAAACAACACAGACCAAAGAACTGAAGGCTCTCTTTAACAAGCAACACAGACGAAAGAACTGAAGGCTCTCTTTAACAAGCAACACAGACCAAAGAACTGAAGGCTCTCTTTAACAAGCAACACAACACAGACCAAAGAACTGAAGGCTCTCTTTAACAAGCAACACAACACAGACCAAAGAACTGAAGGCTCTCTTTAACAAGCAACACAACACAGACCAAAGAACTGAAGGCTCTCTTTAACAAGCAACACAACACAGACCAAAGAACTGAAGGCTCTCTTTAACAAGCAACACAACACAGACCAAAGACTCAAGAGCTCTGAAGCTGCTGTTAGTCAGTCATAAGCTGTTAGAAGTGAATGGAGCATCAATGTAACTGTAGCTGTGATTGATTGGCAGGTCATTCTGAGCTGCCCTTGGTGAGTCACCAGCGTTGACCCAAGCTGGCCTGAGATTAGGCCTCAGCATAAGGGTTGGAGCTAATGAGATGATGAGAGGACCGACAGAGCGCATGGTTAGATCAAGCTGACTCAAAGCTACAGTACGTAGTTCTCTAGCAAGGCTGAACTGAGGTTGCTCTTTGTAAGCTGAGTCAAAACTTCAATGATGGTCCACATGGTTCCTGATTGGCTACCTGGTGAAAAGAAAGTCTGGGGTTGGTCAGATCCCAGCATGAAGAACCAATCGTCATCCTCGGTCTTGTTTGGACTAGCAGAGAGCTGCGAGGCTTGGAGATCATCATCTCCAGCTACAAGAGTGGGACAAGTTGGTGAGAGACTGATCCTGAAGTCGTGCGCACTGGCACGAACACACACATTCCCACACACAAAAAAGCACATACTGTAATACACGCATACACACACCCACACCTTCGTCGATGGTGCGGGACAGCCTCTTGCTGGCGGACCGTGTGAAGCGAGGGGCGGGCCGGGCGATCATGGAACTGGCCTGGCGGGTCTGGGCCTGGGTACGGCCACTGTACCTGAACTTTGACCCCAGCGCCAGGAACCGGGAGCGGGACGACGGGGGCTCCACGGACGACACCCTGAGGGAGGAGAATCACAGTCACTCACAGTTTATAGACATGCTTATTATAATGATTTAGTTTCATAGTTCATAATAGCTTGCCCAGTGATGTGATGAATCAATAAATCACATCACTGGGCCAGCCGAACTCCAGCTTTAGTAAAAGCTTAGTCATGTTCCTCCAATGGCATACGGCCAGGTGATTTAGACCAACCTCATGTTACCTGAACCATCTTAATCCAGAGCTCCTCCTGTATGACGGACTTGTCACGTACAGTCCTGTGAAAAGGTTTTGTCCCCTTCCTAATTCTCTACTTTGTATATTTTTGATACTGAATGTTATCATATCTTCAAACAAAACATAATATTAGATAAAGGTAACCTGAGTGAACAAATAACACAACAATTACATACTTATTTCATGAACAAAGTTATGTAACACCCAATGTCTGTGTGTAAAAGTCATTGCCCCCTTACACTCAATAACTGGTTCTTCCACCTTTAGCTGCAATGACTCCAACCAGACGCTTCCTATAGTTGTTGATCAGTCTCACGTCTCTGTGCAGGAATCCCCCACCCCCTCAGATGTGGTTGAAGATCTGATAACATTCAGTATCAAAAATATGCACAAATAGAGAAAATCCGTAAGGGGGCAAATATTTTTCACAGCACTGTAGCAGAGTTAAACTACCACCGGTGCTAATAGAGTTACTCTCAGAAAGGTTATGCTGCAGGGGCCAATTAGAATGCACAAGGGATTGGTAACCTGAGAATAGCCCCCTGTTGTCGGGCAGTAATGGGGTGCAGATGACAGAATTAAATAGAACACTTTTATTGTATCTCTATGGAGCAGATGATCCAGGAAGTGGAGTAGGTAGAAGTTGATATGGGATCAGATATTGTTTTAACGTCCTAATGGTTAAGGTCAGGATTGGGGAGTAGGATAATCTGATCCTAGATCTATGGTTAAGGGTAACTTGTTAGTTGGAAGCAGGGTGAGCAGTGGTGTAGCGGAGGTTAAATGCACGTTGGCTCGACTGAACATTTTAGAAGAAGAGAAACGTTTGCATCTATAAGCCAATTTCCTGAAATTATACAAATTTCTCCATGGAGCTAAGAGACATTTTTGCAATTGTAAGGCTAACTTCCTGCAATCCTATGCATTTTGCCATGGCTAATGCTGTGTTCTTTCGCTCAAACATAACAAAATCTCTACTGTTAAATGAATTGTTTAGGGCTTTTTCAATTCTCCCTGACTATCTAGTTTTGTTTTGCTGATTGTTAGTTCTCAAAGATAATATTATTAGACCATTACAGTCAAAGCCCTGTCTAACCCGGGGGGGGGGGGGGGGTCTACTAAGCTATATGGAATTGTTTTAAGAAGATCATACCTAGGATCATTTAGCTATTTGATTTTTAATTTGAAGACCCTTGATACATATTTTTATTATTATGAATGAATGATTTGATGAAAATGTGTACTTGGCCTTACTGCTATTAGCACATACAACACATAGAATAACAGATACATGGAGCAACAGATAGTCCCCCCCCCCCAGAACATCTAAAGGAAGGTTGTTCTGAAGTGTCTGTGCTATATCTGAGAGATAGAAGATAGATCAGGAAACTTTATTTTACATGTATTTAACCCCTAAACAGTCTCAATATAGAGTTCCATTCATTTCTTCAACTTAAAGTATAGGGAAATGATTTGACTCACCGTGAACGGCGATCACAGTTTACCCACCAGCTATTTATTCACCACTGTATCACTGAGGGACAGTGAGTTTCTCACCTGAAGAAGGTATGGTGTTCCACTGAGGCCTTCCACAGCTTCTTGGAGGCCTTGTAGTTGGGCAGCTTGAAGCCGATTGTGCTCTCATACTGTTCTTGTTCAGAGGGACGGACCTTGATGAAGAAGCTGCTTCGCTTGTAGGAGATCTTGAGGACTTTGGGCCAGGGGAAACGATTGATCCTCAGCTTGTCCTTATATACCATGAGACCACCAGAACACACCCCTAGAGTGATGTCCACACCCTCAAGATCCTGT
Organism: Oncorhynchus mykiss; assembly: GCF_057628025.1. Classification (NCBI taxonomy): domain Eukaryota; kingdom Metazoa; phylum Chordata; class Actinopteri; order Salmoniformes; family Salmonidae; genus Oncorhynchus; species Oncorhynchus mykiss. Next base: position 14,318,704 of record NC_143024.1, read on the forward strand.
GAGCATGTAGGAAAAGTACATTTGGTAAAGATGATCAATATGTTCTATATACCCTCATCATATATAGGCATCTTTCTGTCACTGTTATTCCTGCATTTACCTCAACATGCCACTAGGAGGCAGCCTCTGCTACACTTTCAGCAGCACAGATTCATCTCTTGTTTGATGATGACAGCGATTTTGTCATTCAAAATCTGTGGCTGCTAGAGTTGCCTAACCTTGTTATTCCCAAATCATGCACTTCGATTTGATAGTTTTCTACTTTTTCTGACCGCTCTTAAAAATATATATATAAAAAAATGTTCCTTCTGTAGATAGAAGTGTTCCAGTCCTAGATTCCAGAACATTCTAAAGTGTACCTTGGCTTGGTGCAGATCCACTCCATACATAGACAGCTTCTTGGCATTCTCCAGAAACAACATGTCTGCCTGGGCTGGACTCATGGATCTGGAGACAAACACAGAGATGGGTACAGCAGGTATCCTAGTGGTCAGAGGGTTGGGCCAGGAACTGAAAGGTTGCTGGATTGAATCCCTGAGCTGACAAGGTTGTCTGTTGTTCTGCCCCTGAATAAGGCAGTTAACCCACTGTTCCCCAGTAGGCCGTCATTGTAAATAAGAATTTGTTCTTAACTGACTTGCCTAGTTAAATAAAGGTTACAGAGAAGAAGAGGTAATGTAAACAGGTCCGGTGTAGAGCATGGTGCTTGCAACGCCAGGGTTGTGGGTTCGATATAGTCTGGTCCTCCCTCGTCTTTCCTACATTACTCCAGTATATAGTCTGGTCTTTTCTACATTACTCCACTATATAGTCTGGTCCTCCCTGGTCTTTTCTACATGACTCCAGTATATAGTCTGGTCTTTTCTACATGACTCCAGTATAAAGTCTGGTCTTTTCTACATGACTCCAGTATATAGTCTGGTCCTCCCTGGTCTTTTCTACATTACTCCAGTATATAGTCTGGTCCTCCCTGGTCTTTTCTACATTACTCCAGTATATAGTCTGGTCCTCCCTGGTCTTTTCTACATTACTCCACTATATAGTCTGGTCCTCCCTGGTCTTTTCTACATGACTCCAGTATATAGTCTGGTCTCTTCTACATTACTCCAGTATATAGTCTGGTCCTCCCTGGTATTTCTACATTACTCCAGTATATAGTCTGGTCCTCCCTGGTCTTTTCTACATTACTCCAGTATATAGTCTGGTCCTCCCTGGTCTTTTCTACATTACTCCAGTATATAGTCTGGTCCTCCCTGGTATTTCTACATTACTCCAGTATATAGTCTGGTCCTCCCTGGTCTTTCTACATTACTCCAGTATATAGTCTGGTCCTCCCTGGTCTTTTCTACATTACTCCAGTATATAGTCTGGTCTTTTCTACATTACTCCAGTATATAGTCTGGTCCTCCCTGGTCTTTTCTACATTACTCCAGTATATAGTCTGGTCTTTTCTACATTACTCCAGTATATAGTCTGGTCCTCCCTGGTCTTTCCACATTACTCCAGTATATAGTCTGGTCTTTTCTACATTACTCCAGTATATAGTCTGGTCCTCCCTGGTCTTTCTACATTACTCCAGTATATAGTCTGGTCTTTCCTACATTACTCCAGTATATAGTCTGGTCCTCCCTGGTCTTTTCCACATTACTCCAGTATATAGTCTGGTCCTCCCTGGTATTTCTACATTACTCCAGTATATAGTCTGGTCCTCCCTGGTATTTCTACATTACTCCAGTATATAGTCTGGTCCTCCCTGGTCTTTTCCACATTACTCCAGTATATAGTCTGGTCTTTCCTACATTACTCCAGTATATAGTCTGGTCCTCCCTGGTCTTTCTACATTACTCCAGTATAGAGTCTGGTCCTCCCTGGTCTTTTCCACATTACTCCAGTATATAGTCTGGTCCTCCCTGGTCTTTTCCACATTACTCCAGTATATAGTCTGGTCCTCCCTGGTATTTCTACATTACTCCAGTATATAGTCTGGTCCTCCCTGGTCTTTTCCACATTACTCCAGTATATAGTCTGGTCTTTTCTACATGACTCCAGTATATAGTCTGGTCCTCCCTGGTATTTCTACATTACTCCAGTATATAGTCTGGTCCTCCCTGGTATTTCTACATTACTCCAGTATATAGTCTGGTCCTCCCTGGTCTTTTCCACATTACTCCAGTATATAGTCTGGTCTTTTCTACATGACTCCAGTATATAGTCTGGTCCTCCCTGGTATTTCTACATTACTCCAGTATATAGTCTGGTCCTCCCTGGTCTTTTCCACATTACTCCAGTATATAGTCTGGTCTTTTCTACATGACTCCAGTATATAGTCTGGTCCTCCCTGGTATTTCTACATTACTCCAGTATATAGTCTGGTCCTCCCTGGTATTTCTACATTACTCCAGTATATAGTCTGGTCCTCCCTGGTATTTCTACATTACTCCAGTATATAGTCTGGTCCTCCCTGGTCTTTTCCACATTACTCCAGTATATAGTCTGGTCTTTCCTACATTACTCCAGTATATAGTCTGGTCCTCCCTGGTCTTTCTACATTACTCCAGTATAGAGTCTGGTCTTTTCTACATGACTCCAGTATATAGTCTGGTCCTCCCTGGTATTTCTACATTACTCCAGTATATAGTCTGGTCCTCCCTGGTCTTTTCCACATTACTCCAGTATATAGTCTGGTCTTTTCTACATGACTCCAGTATATAGTCTGGTCCTCCCTGGTATTTCTACATTACTCCAGTATATAGTCTGGTCCTCCCTGGTATTTCTACATTACTCCAGTATATAGTCTGGTCCTCCCTGGTATTTCTACATTACTCCAGTATATAGTCTGGTCCTCCCTGGTCTTTTCCACATTACTCCAGTATATAGTCTGGTCTTTCCTACATGACTCCAGTATATAGTCTGGTCCTCCCTGGTCTTTCTACATTACTCCAGTATATAGTCTTGTCCTCCCTGGTCTTTTCCACATTACTCCAGTATATAGTCTGGTCCTCCCTGGTCTTTTCCACATTACTCCAGTATATAGTCTGGTCCTCCCTGGTATTTCTACATTACTCCAGTATATAGTCTGGTCCTCCCTGGTCTTTTCCACATTACTCCAGTATATAGTCTGGTCTTTTCTACATGACTCCAGTATATAGTCTGGTCCTCCCTGGTATTTCTACATTACTCCAGTATAGAGTCTGGTCCTCCCTGGTCTTTTCTACATGATAGTTCCAGTATATAGTCTGGTCCTCCCTGGTATTTTGTACATGATAGTTCCAGTATATAGTCTGGTCCTCCCTGGTCTTTTGTACATGATAGTTCCAGTATAGAGTCTGGTCCTCCCTGGTCTTTTCTACATGATAGTTCCAGTATATAGTCTGGTCCTCCCTGGTCTTTTGTACATCATAGTTCCAGTATATAGTCAGTCCTCCCCTGGTTCTTACCTGTATGTGCGGTGCAACTCCATGACCTTGTCCTCCAGCTCTTTGCCCTGTCCCGGGGCCAGCCTCAGCTCCTTGGTATAGTGAGAGCCGTGGACCTCTGGATCATACTCCCCCAGCTCAGACTGGGCCGTGTAGGAGCCTAGCATGGCCAGAGTTACAAAGGAGCATGGCAGCAGGCCACTCAGGATGTCTTTACGCAGCTGTAGACACAGGTAGTACCTGCGAGAGGGAGTGAGAGAGAGGGAGGGGTAGATGGAGAGAGAGAGGGAAAGGGGGGGTGGAGAAAGAGAGAGGGGGTGGAAGGAGAGAGAAAGGGGGTGGGTGAGACAGAGGGGTGGAGAGAGCAGGAGCAAGAGAGCAGAGGGGGGGGGGTGAAGAGAGGAGGGGTGAAGGGTGAGAGGAAAGAGAGAGAGAGAGAGAGAGAGAGGAGAGACGAGAGGTGAAGGGTGAGAGAGATATTGCGAGGGGGTGGAGGGTGAGCAAGAGAGGGGTTGGAGGGAGGGAGAGAGCAAGGGGGTGGAGGAGGGAGGGAGAGAGAGCGAGGGGGTGGAGGAGGGAGGGAGAGAGAGCGAGAGCGAGGGGGTGGAGGAGGGAGGGAGAGCGAGCGAGGGGGTGGAGGAGGGAGGGAGAGAGAGAGAGCGGGGGGTGGAGGAGGGAGGGAGAGAGTGCGAGGGGTGGAGGAGGGAGAGAGAGAGTGCGAGGGGTGGAGGAGGGAGAGAGAGAGCGAGGGGGTGGAGGAGGGAGAGAGAGCGAGGGGGTGGAGGAGGGAGAGAGAGCGAGGGGGTGGAGGAGGGAGAGAGAGCGAGGGGGTGGAGGAGGGAGAGAGAGCGAGGGGGTGGAGGAGGGAGAGAGAGCGAGGGGGTGGAGGAGGGAGAGAGAGCGAGGGGGTGGAGGAGGGAGAGAGAGCAAGGGGGTGGAGGAGGGAGGGAGAGAGCGAGGGGGTGGAGGAGGGAGGGAGAGAGCGAGGGGGTGGAGGAGGGAGGGAGAGAGCGAGGGGGTGGAGGAGGGAGGGAGAGAGCGAGGGGGTGGAGGAGGGAGGGAGGGAGAGCGAGGGGGTGGAGGAGGGAGGGAGGGAGAGCGAGGGGGTGGAGGAGGGAGGGAGGGAGAGCGAGGGGGTGGAGGAGGGAGGGAGGGAGAGAGAAAGAGGAAGGGGGGGTTAAGGGAAAAAGAGAGAGAGAGGGGGGCGAGGGTGGAGAGAGAGAGAGAGAGTGAAGAGAGAGAGGGAGGGGAATGGGAGTTAACCACTGACACCCTGAAATTGAGTTACCGGCAGATATTTAGATGTGTGTGTAGATTAACCTGGTGAGGTCTTCTGTGAGCTGAGCTGGATCAGGAGGGTAGAACTTCACGTTGAAAGTGAACTCGTATGTATAATCTGGAGATGAAAATACAGTGTGAGTATTGTTGGTAATTTGAGTTAGAAACATGTATTTACTGTAGGTCATCGTATTGACATCACCCACCTGCCACCTGTTTCCGGATCTCTTTGGAGGCGTCCAGCCATGTCTGTAAATGACAGCGGGAGAACAGACTCAATGAACGCCACCGTACTGTAAGAAAGTCATTTTGCCCTATGTGGTGAAACTGCACCTTCCATCCTATAGGTACTGTTTCTCTAATGGGCAAGAACATGCAGTCAAACTACACTCAAAACAACCCACTCACTGAACATATCTTTCTCTCCCAAAGGAAATCTCCACAGATGAGATGCCATCTACCCTCCTTTCACTTGGAAGGTTAAGATTACTGTTCCCCACTTCACCCTAGATGAGCAGCCCATTGTTAAACCAGACAAAGTGTACTCTACCCTGGAGGTGGGGGTATCCCAGACGGCCAGGCCACAGTAGTCTCTCTCCAGCAGGTTGAGGTGGTCACACACCTTCACAAACAGATCTGAGCCCGTCGCATGTTTCTACACAGGGAGACAGAGACCAATCACACAAACATTCAGTAAGGAAGAAATATTACTGGTTGTACTCACAAACGATCACAGCTATGCATTCAGTAAGGAAGAAATATTACTGGTTGTACTCACAAACGATCACGAATAACCATTCAGTAAGGAAGAAATATTACTGGTTGTACTCACAAACCATCACGAATAACCATTCAGTAAGGAAGAAATATTACTGGTTGTACTCACAAACGATCACGAATAACCATTCAGTAAGGAAGAAATATTACTGGTTGTACTCACAAACCATCACGAATAACCATTCAGTAAGGAAGAAATATTACTGGTTGTACTCACAAACGATCACGAATAACCATTCAGTAAGGAAGAAATATTACTGGTTGTACTCACAAACCATCACGAATAACCATTCAGTAAGGAAGAAATATTACTGGTTGTACTCACAAACGATCACGAATAACCATTCAGTAAGGAAGAAATATTACTGGTTGTACTCACAAACCATCACGAATAACCATTCAGTAAGGAAGAAATATTACTGGTTGTACTCACAAACGATCACGAATAACCATTCAGTAAGGAAGAAATATTACTGGTTGTACTCACAAACCATCACGAATAACCATTCAGTAAGGAATAAATATTACTGGTTGTACTCACAAACGATCACAAATAAGCATTCAAAAAGATTAAGTCAGAAACAGCGTTGATGGGCAATTATTTGAAGTGTAGAAAAGACTAGAACAAGGCTGAAAAGACAACGGTGTATTTGAGAAGTGTCTTACACCGAGCTCACACTCAAACAGAGTGTCGTCCAGGAGGGTGACTTTACACTGCATGATCCGCGGACGCTTGGAGGGTTTGGCCTCCTCTGCTAAAGCCATCTTGTCTTCTCCATTAGTGTTCTCCCCTTCCCCTCCGTTTGCCTCTCCCTCCTCCATCTGCTCGGCTGGCTCTTCCTCTGTTTCTTCTTTCTTCTCTTTCTCCTCTACTCCCGCCTCCTTCTCTTCCCCCTCTACCACCTCCTTCTCTACCTCGGTGTTCACCTTCTGCTCCGCCTGTGCTGGCTAGGGGGTCACAGAAAGGTCATATGACAGACATGTTGTCAGGATTTTTCATTTCTAATTAAAGACAGTTACATTTATGTAATAGACAGAGTGACTCAAAATATAATGCAGTCATTATCCTCAGGAAATAAGGACAAGTGACTTTCAGTGTAGCTGTCAGAGAGAAGAGATGGCGCGCACTGCAGTCCTTCTTCTGTGTTAGAACAAACAACTTTCACACCGCCATGCTCTTCTCTCTTCCATCTACACTTCAACTCATGTCCTTGATTATAGTGCTGAGAATTGGTTTGTTTTTTTAAGTCGGTCCGGTTTTGGTTCGATTATTAAAAAATAATCTCAGTTTTTGATTTCGGTTTCTATAAAACATTTTTTTACAATAAATGCAGCATGTATTATGTGGGTTAAAGGTTGTAACAACACAGAATCAAACCATTAATAAAAAGTCCCATGATGGTAATGACTGACCTTTGCTTATCACCTATTAACCATTTCTTCACAGTAATTTACTTTAATAAAATATTTATTTTATTTGATGACTTTATTATTTCATTCCAAGTCATCATCTCATCTGTACAGAGCTGCTGCCTATGCTGTCTGACAAAATCACTATTTTAGTAGTTCTTTAAAGTAAATAAGGCATACTTTTATGCTTAATACCAACTATCAATCACTTAGATGATGTATTTTCAGGTAGAGATACCTCGCGAAGCAACTGCTCTCTATCCCTCTTGTTCTCTCCTCTCTGCTCCACACAGACCGAGACCGGACAAGCAATGGATTACGTTCATTGTAGTTAATTACCACATTTCTGCTGTAAACTATGTTCAATTTTGGTCTGTTGGAAACTTCAACTCCCTACTACATCGTCACACAAACTGAGCATCAAGTTGTTGTTTTTTCGCTCAGCACTACTAGATTAGTAGTACTAGATTACTATGTAACAGCAATGTTACTTCAGTTATTAAATAATAACTTGAAGCGGTACTTTTCCTAACACAGACTAGATCTAGGCGGCTCTAGACCTGCACAGACCAGCCTAGTCAGTTCTACTGAGTCAGCAGCCCACCCCAGTCAAGCACCAAACTAGTTGATGTTCTGTCCTGTACCTCTCTCTCCTGCTACGCTGTGTGTCTTCAGTGTAGCTATTCTCTGAATGCTATGTTGTTGATCAGACTCTGGGTAACATGTTCCTTCAGTTTCTGTGCTTGATGTTCACTTCACTTATTTTTACTCCAGTCTCTCACTTGAGACTCATTGGCCTACATCTTCAGTCTGCTGCAATGCAGCCCCTCAATGTGCAAAATAATAACAACATTGTAAAAAAATATATAAAAAAATGGGAAGGCAACTCATTGACACGTTTAATAATATACTGATCAAAAATATAAACGCAGCAATTTCAGTTACAGTTCATATCAGTAAAAAAAAAAAAGTCAATTAAAATAAAGTCAATTCAGCATGGCAACAGCACACTCCCTCAACACGTGAGACATCTGTGGCTTTGTGTTGTGTGACAAAACTGTACATTTTAGAGTGGCCTTTTATTGTCCCTAGCACAAGGTGCACCTGTGTAATGATCATGCTCTTTAATCAACTTCTTGATTATACCACACCTGTCAGGTGGATGAATTATCTTGACAAAGGAGAAATGCTCACTATCAGGGATGTAAAACCAATTTGTGCATACCATTTGAGAGAAAATAAGCATTTTGTGCGTATGGAACATTTCTGGGAGCTTTTATTTCAGCTCATGAAACATGGGACCAACACTTCACATGTTGCGTTTATATTTTTGTTCAGTGTAGGTATGATAATTCTGCATTTTTGTTTTTTGCGCACTGCAAAAGCTGTCTCCCACAATCTAAATCAGAACAAAAAAAACCCAGCAGGATAGCATTCCCCAAGGAACAGAGTTGTGCACCCATGCCCTAGGTGAGAAGTTCACTGTGTCTGTCTCCCTCACTCACCTGTGTCTCTGCACTGCTGATGGAGTGATGGTCCTGGTCCTCTACCGGCTCCTCCTGCCTCTCCTGTTCAGCCTCCCCCTCCGCCTCTGCTCTGAGCTCTGGCTCCGGGGCCGCGATGGGGGCTTTCACCTGCACCTCTGTTGTGGACTGCTCCCCTGCTTTGTGCTCCTCCCCTGCTTTCTTTTTGCCCTTCCGTTTTTTCTTCTTTAACTCTTTATTCTCCTCGTTCTTCTTTACCTCTTTATTCGCCTCGTTCTTCTTCCCCTTCTCCTCCTCTTTATTTTCTTTCTCTTTCTTCTTCCCCTTTTGCGTTTTTTTTGTTGTCTTTTCCTCCCCTTTCTTCTTCTCCTCTTTCTTTGCTGACTCCTCTTCGTCTTTCTTCTTCTTCTCCTCTTTCTTCGCTTCCTCCTCTTTCTTCTTCTTCTCTGCTTTCTTTGCTGCCTCTTCCTCCTCTTTCTTTGCTTCCTCTTCCTCCTTCTCTGCTTTCTTTGCTGCCTCTTCCTCCTCTTTCTTCTTCTTCTCTGCTTTCTTTGCTGCCTCTTCCTCTTCTTTCTTCTCCTCTGCTTTCTTTGCTTCCTCTCCCTCCTCTTTCTTCTTCTCCTCTTTCTTTGCTGCCTCTCCCTCCTCCTCTGCTTTTTTTGCTGCCTCTCCCTCTTTCTTCTTCTTCTCCTCCTCCTTTTTCTTTGCTGCCTCTTCCTCTTGATTCTGCTGCTCTGCCTCTTTCTTCGTTACCCCTTCCTCTTCTTTTTTCTTCTTCTCTGCTTTCTTTGCTGCCTCTTCCTCCTCTTTCTTCTTCGCTTTCCTTGCTGCTTCTTCCTCCTCTTTCTTCTTCTTCTCTGCTTTCTTTGCTGCCTCTTCTTCCTCTTTCTTCTTCTTCTCTGCTTTCTTTGCTGCCTCTTTCTCTTCTTTCTTCTTCTTCACTGCCTCTTTCTTTGCTGCTTCTTCCTCTTCTTTCTTCTTCTTCTTCTCTGCTTTCTTTGCTGCTTCTTCCTCCTCTTTCTTCTTCTCTGCTTTCTTTGCTGCTTCTTCCTCCTCTTTCTTCTTCTCTGCTTTCTTTGCTGCTTCTTCCTCTTTCTTCTTTGCTTTCTTTGCTGCTTCTTCCTCCTCTTTCTTCTTCTCTGCTTTCTTTGCTGCTTCTTCTTCCTCCTCTTTCTTCTTCTCTGCTTTCTTTGCTGCTTCTTCCTCTTTCTTCTCTGCTTTCTTTGCTGCTTCTTCCTCCTCTTTCTTCTCCCCCCTTTCCTCTGCCTCTTTCTTCTCCTCCCCCTTGGCCTGCTCTAACTTTTCCTCCTTTGTTCCAGCCTCTGCCTTCTCTTTCCTGTCCTTCTCTGCCTTCTCGACCTCAGCCCACTCTACGTCTGAGCACTGCGAGCGCCGTTTGAGGAAGGAGGAGAAGAGGCGTGAGAGGCCGCGGCTGGCTGAGGTGCGCTGGCGGGGCTTCACTAGCTGCTCCTCCTCAGTGGTGGTGGTGAAGATGGGGCTCTCTGTGGAGCCAGGCTCTGAGTCCTGCTCCTGGGTCTTCTGGCTGGGCTTCTCCCTCTCTGGCTCCGGTGCTGCTGCCTCTGGGCTCGGCTTGTTCTCCGGTTCTCTCTCTGTTTCTGGCTCTGGGCTCGGCTTGTTCTCCGGTTCTCTCTCTGTTTCTGGATCTGGGCTCTGCTTGTTCTCCAGTTGTATCTCTGCCTCCGAGCTCTGCTTGTTCTCCGGTCTTCTCTCTGCCTCTGCTACACTGGGCTTCGGCTTGCCCTCTGTGTCCGCCTCGCCCACCGCGCTAGCCTCTGTTGTCATGGTACACACTGCAGAACATGACATGGAGTAGTTAGCGATAGGAAAGAGAAAGCTTTGTGTGTTGTCATGTTGGATGATGCACAGCAACATACACACAAGCAAGACATGATTATGGACAGTCAACAGTGATGCACTGGTGCCATTCTATAGCATGAGCTACTACTACGTTTTCTCAGACTGGAGTACTCGATCAAATATGCCACAAACACGTTTTCATATGGAGTTATGAGTGTATCCCACTCCACAATGGCACCTCTTGTTGAATGAGTGTGTGTGTGTGTGTGTGTCTGGGAGGACCTCTTGGGAGACAGGCAGCTCACGACAGTGTGTGTCTATCAGAGGCTCATTAGAAACACACACAATGTAGTCTTTCTGCTCCGTAGCAGCCTGGAAGTCTATTAGTACAGCTCCAGTCAGTATCACCCTCAGCACTAACCCAACACGGCTCTTTCATCCGTCCGCTGTGGCCCCGCCGGCTTCATACGGTGGGCCAAGATGTCCCAATGTAACATTGCATGACAATGCATCACTAAATTGGTTTAGAAATTCACAGGACATACAGGGCTTCTGAGAAGTAAATGGCCAGTTACTGTGTTCACTTCACTGTGTGAACTTGTCTTGCAATTGTGAGGCTGTCATTGAAAGAGTTGCAGCAGCATCAACGTACTTGTGTTAGATCATAGCAGTTCATCATCATATGTCTAGTAGCCCTCCATGCAGTGTTAACAGAGATTGCATCTACTTAGCCCACTGTTAGCATCTAGGCTAGTCTGATGCTGCTAATTGTTGTCATTGCTCAACATCTAGGCTAGTAGTTCATTAAATGTCTAGGTCTGCCATACAGTGGGGGGCAGGGAGACACTTCGCTAGACAGGATGGCAGATCTTCCAGCTGCACACACACGGCTGTCCTTACCCCAGAGGGTGCCTGACACACACACAGTGCTCCATCGCTATAGGGACAGCAGGGGTATGGGGAGGAGAGGAGGGGAGGGGGGACCACAGAGACCAAATCCTCTTTAGTCCTCCCATTGTTTGTGTCTGGTGACCAATAACTGTGGTGCACTCTAACTAATCCAGCCCTTCCCTTCCCCCACCGCAACAACACCCCATAGGCCTGTTCCCTAGGTCAACCCAAACACACACACACACACACACACACACTGAGCCGCGTGGTGTACGCCTCAGTGCTCAGGATCTCCTCTGGGTCTTTTAATGTAGCGTAATCTCAATGGTAATAGTCAGGAAACAGACATGGTGTTAATGGACCAGATGAGACGTCTTGTGTCTGCTGCTGCCTCCTGCATGGCTGCCTCCTCCATTGTCTTCACTAGGTAACATCTAGATTCTCTGCTAAAGGCCAGGTGAGCAGCTCTGGTCTGGCTTCTAACCTGGGGAAGTAACAGGGACTCTCACAACCACACTGTGTCCCAAATTGTACCCTATCCACTATGTAGTGCACTACTTTTGACCAGGGCCCAACTACTTTTGACCAGGGCCCAACTACTTTTGACCCGGGCCCAACTACTTTTGTCAAAAATAGAGCAATATACAGGAAATAACGGTAGTTCTGCCAATCTTCATCAAACTGGTACCCTTTTGAAAACACTTTTCCATAGTGCATAGAGGCCCTATCATTTCTCACGTCTATAATGTTCTACCTCCAGTAGGCCAGCTGACATCCCGATCATCATTACTACTGTATAAATCAACCATCATTACTCCTGTATACCTCAACCATCATTAGACTAACTAGCTGCCAGAGATAAAGATTGCCCTGCAGAAATGGGTGAACAGCGTGTTCAGCTGTTGGGTCAGGTGCACGTCAGATGCTCCGACCATCTGTGTGTCTCCCAAATGGCACCCTATTCCCTTCATAGTCCACTATGGCCCTGGTCAAAAGTAGCGCACCATGTAGGGAATAGGATGCCATTTGGGGTGCACATATGACTAAAGAAAGGGAAGGGGGGTTTGAATAAGATGCTATAGGAAAGGAGTTAAGATGACGTCGGAGAAGAAGGCTGACATTTTACGTGTTTCTATCCAATTGTGTTTTTGTTTGTTTCTTTGTATTGTTTGTAACTTATTTTTTTACTTATTTTGTATATACTGTTGCTACTACCGTCTCTTATGACCGAAAATAACTTCTGGACATCAGAACTGCGATTACTCACCACGAACCGGCAGACAGATTTTTTTCTTTAACGAGTCCGACGAGCCCGATGTGAATGACATACTGCTTTCCCGGGAACAGGCCCAGATCCCTGTCATTTGCGTGAAGAGAAGGCTGAGAAAAAGGGGCCGGAAGGGTGGGCTGCCTTCTGAGAATTAGTAGGCGATCGAATAAACCCCCACTGCCTTCCATTCTGCTAGCAAACGTGCAATCTTTGGAAAATAAAATAGATGACCTACGCGGAAGATTGAACTACCAACGGGACATTCAGAACTGTAATATCTTTGCTTCATGGAGTCGTGGCTGAGCGACCACATTATCAACATTATTGTAAATAACAGCTGGTTCACGATATCTAAAGAAGTCTCAAGGTTTTGCTCGCCTGAGGTAAAGTATCTCATGATAAGCTGTAGACCACACCATCTACCTAGAGAGTTTTCATCTGTATTTTTCGTAGCTGTCTACATAACACCACAGACTGATGCTGGCACTAAGACCGCAATAAATTAGCTGTATTTGCCATAAGCAAACAAGAAAACGCTCACCCAGAGGCGTCGCTCCTATTGGCCGGGGACTTTAATGCGGGGAAACTTAAATCTGTCTTTTTTTATCAGCATGTTTCTATCAGCATGTTAAATGTGCAACCAGAGGGGAAAAAATCTCTGGACCACCTTTACTCCACACACAGAGATGCATACAAAGCTCGCCCTCCATTTGGCAAATCTGACCATAATTCTATCCTCCTGATTCCTGCTTACAAGCAGATGCTAAGCTACATGAGTGTTCTGCTAGCACAGACTGGAATATGTTCCAGGATTCCTCCGATGGCATTGAGGTGTACACCACATCAGAACGGGACTGTACGGGACTGTATAACCCGGAAGCTTATAAGAAATCCCGCTATGCCCGCCGACGAACCATCAAACAGGCAAAGCGTCAATACAGGACTAAGATCGGATCGTACTACACCGGCTCTGACGCTGGTCGGATGTCGCAGGGCTTGCAAACCATTACAGACTACAAAGGGAAGCACAGCTGGGGGCTACCCAGTGACACGAGCCTACCAGATGAGCTAAACTACTTCTATGCTCGCTTCGAGGCAAATAACCCTCAAACATGCATGAGAGCACCAGCTGTTCCGGAAGACTGTGTGATCACGCTCATGATGTGAGAAAAGCCATTTAAAACAGGTCAACATACACAAGGGCGCAGGGCCAGATGGATTACCAGGACATGTACTGCGAGCATGCGCTGACATGCGTCTTCACTGACATTTTCAACCTCTCCCTGTCCGAGTCTGTAATACCAACATGTTTTAAGCAGAAAACCATAGTGCCTGTGCCCAAGAACACTAAGGTAACCTGCCTAAATGACTACCGATAAGATGCTATAGGACAGGAAAGGAGGATGATTGTGGACTTCAGGAAACAGCAGAGGGAACACCCCCCTATCCACATCGATGGAACAGTAGTGGAGAGGGTAGCAAGTTTTAAGTTCCTCGGCATACACATCACAAACAAACTGAATTGGTCCACTCACACAGACAGCATTGTGAAGAAGGCGCAGCAGCGCCTCTTCAACCTCAGGAGGCTGAAGAAATTCGGCTTGTCACCAAAAGCACTCACAAACTTCTACAGATGCACAATCGAGAGCATCCTGGCGGGCTGTATCACCGCCTGGTATGGCAACTGCACCGCCCTCAACCGTAAGGCTCTCCAGAGGGTGGTGAGGTCTGCACAACGCATCACCGGGGGCAAACTACCTGCCCTCCAGGACACCTACACCACCCGATGTCACAGGAAGGCCATAAAGATCATCAAGGACATCAACCACCCGAGCCACTGCCTGTTCACCCCGCTATCATCCAGAAGGCGAGGTCAGTACAGGTGCATCAAAGCTGGGACCGAGAGACTGAAAAACAGCTTCTATCTCAAGGCCATCAGACTGTTAAACAGCCACCACTAACATTGAGTGGCTGCTGCCAACACACTGACACTGACTCAACTCCAGCCACTTTAATAATGGGAATTGATGGGAAATGTAAATATATCACTAGCCACTTTAAACAATGCTACCTTATATAATGTTACTTACCCTACATTATTCATCTCATATGCATACGTATATACTGTACTCTATATCATCGACTGTATCCTTATGTAATACATGTATCACTAGCCACTTTAACTATGCCACTTTGTTTACATACTCATCTCATATGTATATACTGTACTCGATACCATCTACTGTATCTTGCCTATGCTGCTCTGTACCATAACTCATTCATATATCCTTATGTACATATTCTTTATCCCCTTACACTGTGTACAAGACAGTAGTTTTGGAATTGTTAGTTAGATTACTTGTTGGTTATTACTGCATTGTCGGAACTAGAAGCACAAGCATTTCGCTACACTCGCATTAACATCTGCTAACCATGTGTATGTGACAAATAAAATTTGATTTGATTTGATTTGAAAGGGAAGGGGGGTTGGATAAGATGCTATAGGACAGGAAAGGGAAGGGGGGTTGGATAAGATGCTATAGGACAGGAAAGGGAAGAGGGGTTGGATAAGATACTGTAGGACAGGAAAGGGAAGGGGGGTTGGATAAGATACTGTAGGACAGGAAAGGGAAGGGGTTTTGGATAAGATGCTATAGGACAGGAAAGGGAAGGGGGGTTGGATAAGATGCTATAGGACAGGAAAGGGAAGGGGGGTTGGATAAGATGCTATAGGACAGGAAAGGGAAGGGGGGTTGGATAAGATGCTATAGGACAGGAAAGGGAAGGGGGGTTGGATAAGATGCTGTAGGACAGGAAAGGGGATGGATAAGATACTGTAGGACAGGAAAGGGAAGGGGGGTTGGATAATATACTGTAGGACAGGGAAGGGAAGAGGGGTTGGATAAGATACTGTAGGACAGGAAAGGGGGATGGATAAGATGCTGTAGGACAGGAAAGGGAAGAGGGGTTGGATAAGATACTGTAGGACAGGAAAGGGGGGTTGGATAAGATACTGTAGGACGGGAAAGGGAAGGGGGGTTGGATAAGATACTGTAGGACAGGATAGGGAAGGGGGGGTTGGATAAGATACTGTAGGACAGGGAATTGAAGAGGGGTTGGATAAGATACTGTAGGACAGGAAAGGGAAGGGGGGTTTGATAAGATACTATAGGACAGGAAAGGGAAGGGGGGTTGGATAAGATGCTATAGGACAGGAAAGGGAAGGGGGATTGGATAAGATGCTGTAGGACAGGAAAGGGGATGGATAAGATACTGTAGGACAGGAAAGGGAAGGGGGGTTGGATAAGATACTGTAGGACAGGAAAGGGAAGGGGGGTTGGATAAGATACTGTAGGACAGGGAATTGAAGAGGGGTTGGATAAGATACTGTAGGACATGAAAGGGGGGTTGGATAAGATACTGTAGGACAGGAAAGGGAAGGGGGGTTGGATAAGATACTGTAGGACAGGATAGGGAAGGGGGGGTTGGATAAGATACTGTAGGACAGGGAAGTTATGATCCCTTATTGATGTCACTTGTTAAATCCACTTCAAAATCAGTGAGACTTGTGTATGTGTGCTATGCAGAGGATGAAATGGCAAGACAAAAAATGTAAGTGCCTTTGAACGGGGTATGGCAGTAGGTGCCAGGCACTCCGGTTTGAGTCAAGAACTACAACGCTGCTGTTTTTATTTTATTTTACACTCAACAGTTTCCCCTGTGTATCAAGAATAGTCCACCATCCAAAGGACATCCAGCCAACTGGACAACTATGGGAAGCATTGGAGTCAACATGGGTGTGTGCAACTGTGTGTTGAGCAGAGCTTGTGGAGAACGGGTATAAGAGCTGCAGGTTCTCAGGATGTTGTCGACTCATTAGGATATCTCATGTCACTGACTGCAGTGCGCACACACGCATTCCCTCACAATTTCGCTCTCAATCAGACGTAGACACACACAACACTAAGCAGTGTAATCTAAATTGGTGGTATCAGGCCGAGGACATTTCTTCATTCATTCATTCATAGTTGGTGTGAATCTGAGTAGCAGCCATCCCCATCTCAACCACATCCCCAGCACCAACACTAATACCGCCGGCCCTTAAGCACGTTGGATCATATTTGCCCTACAGGGGAACTGAGAAACAGAAACATGCGTGGTAGGTGCTGAGAGTGAATTTAGTGAGTGGGATTTAGCCTGGAGTTTAGTGTTAATCAGGCTCCAAGTGAGATTATCTCTCTTCCTCCCCTCCCTCCCTCTCCTCTTTCTATTCTCTCTCCCCCATCTCCTCTTTCCCCCCCTCTTCGCTCTCTCCCTTCTCTCCTTCTGTTCTCGCTTTCTCTCTTTATCTCGCTCCCCTCTCTCTCTCAGAGAAAATCTGGCAGGTTCCGATCAGCTGTGCTGATTCATGGCTTATGCTAAGTCCCGCCCACCTATTAGCCCCTCCCACCTGGCCGAAAGTCCAAATTAAAGGAAATAAATGCCAAAGATATCTGTAAACACATGCGCTTGCACAGCGGTATACAGGCAGGCTCTCACATGCCCACACAGATACTCAACGATTCACGGCTGCAGTCATTCACATAGACACACACAAAAATGGAATATGCAAATTGTTTCAAAAGAACATCCACAATGCTCTCAGCAACGTTGATATAGAAACCTCTAACACTAACCCATTGATTTAAAACAAAAAAGCAGTGCAAAGGGCTTTACACTGGTTAGTTCTTAAACTCTCAGCTATAATGGGTACTGTGCCATGTAGGTCTGTTGGTCTTCTAGTGTGTAACTTTATCTCCAGCTCTCTGTTTCAACCTAATCAATACCCCCACAGATGGTTCTGATGTTGTAACGTGAACCGCTTGGGGACCAGGCTGAATGGAGTTATCCCATTGATCGACTGTGGTTGGGCTGAAGGAGCAGACCAAGCCTACACTTAAATTCAATCCAGTTTAAACCAGACTTCAGCCAAAGCCAATTGATTGAAGGTGAAATCTGTATATTAGTGGAACATTATTTCAGAAGTGTTCATGTCTGTGTGTCTTACGGTACCAGAGAGAATTCATATTTGTAAATGAACAGTTTCCATGACGTGTCTGTCAATAGGGCGACAGGTAGCAGGCGGTTAAAGTGTTGGGTAGTAAGCAAAAGGTTGCTGGTTTGAATACCCGAGCGGACAAGGTGAAAAATCTGTCAATGTGCCCTTGAGCAAGGCACTTAATTAGCTCCAGGGGTTAGACCCTGTAAAACAACACATTTCACTGCACCTTTCCAGATTTATGTGACAATACATTTTATTTGTTATATGCTGTAATTGTCAATGGATAATATCGATGTGTTTGTCAATAATACATCATTGTAAATGTAAAGTATCGATGACATGTCTGTCAATGATGGTGCCTATAACAGTATCTAGACATGCTGTGGATATACAACAAGTTCACAGTCCACTCCAGTCACATGTGGAATAAAGACATAGTGTCAAGAAAAAGTATGTGAACCCTTTGGAAATACCTGGATTTCTGCATAAATTGGTTATAAAATGTGATCTGATCATCTACGTCACAACAATAGACAAACACAGTCTGCTTAAACTAATAAAACACAACGAATTACACGTTGTCATGTCTTTATTGAACACACATTCACAGTGCAGGGTGGGAAAAGTATGTGAACCCTCAACCAAACCTTTTCTGTAGTTGCGGATCAGAACTGCACAACGTTGAGGAGGAATTTTGGAGGAATTTTATAAAACGGTTTCAGTTCAGCAATATTCTTGGGATGTCTGGTGTGAACTGCTCCCAAAGTCATGCCACAGCATCTCAAAATCATGTTGAGGTCAGGACTCTGACTGGGCCACTCCAAAAGGCGTATTTTCTTCTGTTGAAGCCATTCTGTTGTTGATTTACTTCTGTGTTTTAGGTCACTGTCCTGTTGCATCAGCCAACTTCTGATTCAATTGGCCGACAGATAGCCTAACATTCTCCTGCAAAGTGTCTTGATAAACTTGGGAATTCATTTTTCTGTCGGTGGTAGCAAGCTGTCCAGCAAAGCAGCCTCAGGAAAGCAGCCCCAAACCTGTTTTTTTGGACAGCAGTGGCTTCTTCCGTGGTATCCTCCCATGAACACCATTCTTGTTCAGTGTTCTACATATCGTAGACTCGTCAACAGAGTTTAGCTGACACTAGGATTCTTCTTAACATCATTGATCAATCTGCGCTGTTCTCTTGCAGTCACCTTTGCAGGACGGCCACTCCTAGGGAGTAGCAACAGTGCTGAACTTTCTCCATTTATATAGACATTTTTTCTTACCGTGGACTCATGAACAGCAAGGCTTTTAGAGATATTTTTGTAACCCTTTCCAGCTTTATGCAAGTCAACAATTCTTCATCTTAGGTCTTCTGAGATCTCTTTTGTTCGAGGCTTGGTTCACATCAGGCAATGCTTCTTGTGAATAGCAAACTCACATTTTGTGAGTGTTTTTATAGAAGGCAGCTCTAACCAACATCTCCAATCTTGATCAGACTCCAGGTTAGCGGACTCCTGACTCCAATTATCTTTTGGAGAAGTCATTAGCCTTGGAGATTACATACTTTTTCCAACCCACACTGTGAATGTTTAAATTATATATTCAATATAGACAAGAAAAATACAATAATTTGTGTTATTAATTTAAGCACACTATGTTTGTCTATTGTTGTGACTTCGATGAAGATCAGATCAAATTTAATGACCAATTTACGCAGAAATCCAGGTAATTCCAAAGGGTTCACATACTTTTTTCTTGCCACTGTACAATTGGAAACTCTAGATCTTATCAGAGAAAAAAACATCACTCTTAAAAAACAGAGAGTATCTTGTTCTGTGTGCAGAGTGTTGGCCCTTGGCACTAGGCTTGGGCGTTAGACTGTATACACCGTATACCAGGGTATTTGGAAATAGCCATGGGATGGCTTTTCAATACCTCTTTGAAGTTGTAATATTGGTGGCTACTTTAAGTAGATACCTGCAGTCAACTTGTGCAATGTGTTAGGAGATCAAGCAGCTCGCTTTCTTCATTTCACCTGTCACATTATGAAGCTCACCGTAGTTCCCCAGAACAGTTGAGCCAGTCACCTGTTTGTTCGTAAAACAACAGGAGAAAACGGGAGCAGGTGAGTCCAGCTGTGTGTTGACAGTGGTTGTGTTTTATATTGAAAGTCAAGTCTTTTTTGCTTCAATAGAGTGATCAGGGACATTTAACTCTAATTTTCCTTCACAGAAAATACATTGGTGCAACACATTCAGCAGAAAATAGCTTCATTTTCCTCAGATGACAACAGAAGTGCAACGCTATCTGGCTGGCAGCCACACAAGTAAATGAGCTTACAGTGAAAAAGTCAAATCCCTTTGACTGAGTTATTTACTTGCGTTTTTTCCTCCTCTCTGTTCTCAGCCCGTCTCCTCCTGCCCCCTATTCCCTGAGCAGGCCCTAGCGACTCCAGACTCCACACAGACACAGCATGTAGCCTACACATGCTGCTCCAGAGCCAGTACTGTTCTTCCTTCAGACAAGCATGTGTCAAAACTTTGTTCATTTGCACAATGTCTCTCGTTCACAATCACTTGGAAATGTCAAAATTCCATTCGGAAGTTCCTACCTATATATGTGTAACTTTATGAGATGGATTGCCTGTCTTTGCAATTTGTTTATTTTCATTTCTGCATTTTAGCATATTTAGCTAGCAGCCTCCATAGAAATAAGCTTTTACTAGTGCTAATTATGTTAGCATTCTGGTAATAGACGCCCAATAGGTTTGTTTTGGCGTCCCCTTGTGTACTAAACCAGTAATACCATAAATCCCAGGACGACAGAAGGAAGGTATGACGACATGAAAATCTAGATAGTGCCCAACCCTACTTGGCACAAACAAACCACACAGTAGTAATTTACTAAACTAATGCAACGTCACTCTTTCTCCTTCCTAACTCTTCTTCACCAGTCCACTCTCACTAATACACTAAAACTTTCTCTCTCTCACTAATACACTAAAATGTTTTCTCTCTCACACACACACTTGCTCTCTCTCAGATCTCCCTCTCGTTCAGGTGTCTCTCTCAGTGTTCTCTTGCCCCTCCCACATCATGTTTTCATCCCTTCATAACAGATTATCTTGCTATATATATATATATATATATATATATCCCAGCAGTATCAATGGAGGATGGGTTTACTGGATGAGTTCCCCTTCAGTGTGTTACAGGCAGCAGCAGCAGATACACATTACTGTACTCAGGCTAGCCTCCTGGCTACTGCAGAGATGGATTCATACTTAACATGCTGAAGAATGAATCATGTCAATCACATTTAAACCAAAAGCTCAAATAACTGACAGCATGAACGATACCAGAGCAGAGGTCTTCTCAGACATAGTTGTGTTCTGAAAGACGATTGCAGGCAGAGCACACAGAGAACAACATGGTGAATGGTGGTGTATTGGCTACGGTGTTAAAACAAAAGACACTAAGGTTGTGGGACACTTTCCTAGACACAGAATAAACCAATTAGTCTGTTCTTGTCATTTTAGCAACAAGGCCAGGCTCAATATTTTACAAACACAGGGAAAATGGAGTAATGTTTAAAAGTCTTTAGTCTGATTTTTCCCCCCACAAAGTTATGTCAAGTGCAATGGTAAGGTGTGATGACTGTCGGCATGGCCCGGACTGCTTCTGAGCTCTACATAGGACCTTTTCCTGCCCATGTTTTTGTGTTGAAAATCTGCACACACAAAAGCCATTTAACTTCTCATCAAGAGATTGATAGTAGTCTAGTGATGGCCAATGGGATGAATGACTATTGAGCACAGTTAACATACAGTAGTAGATCACTCCATCTTGCTAAAGAAAAGTCAAAAGAAGAAAAGGAACCAGAAGTGTTTGAAACATTGTAATATTTGAATAAATGCATGTCCTCATTGTCCTGATTTTAATCCAAAAACACTGCACTACAAATAGCCGTCTAAAAATGTTAGGAAATTGTATTCAATTATTGTAAGAAAAATGTTTAATTAGGTCGAGTTATTTATTTCACATTCATTGGGCCACAAACAAATGCCACACGATATGGATAAAAGACCCTGGAGCAGTGAGCGGCCAGGCAAATGAAATACCCTGGCGTGCCCATTCTAATCATCATGACCATTCATTCACTTGTTTTTAACTGAAGATATTGGAATTTGGAGGTAGTCCAAACGCAGATTTCTTTCAACTTTTACAAAACATTGATTTATTTAAGGTGTGATTTTTTTTAACACTATCTCCCGTGTGCACGTCAGCTACACTGTGATGCCTATAGCGCAGGCATTTAAATCATCTTAGTATGAAAATGGCGCCGAATGTAGAAAACAAATAAACACCGACTCTAAATCCCATCAGCCGCCAGAAATACATTCAAAAGTGCGCTTACCTAAAATAGAAATACCATCAATGAAGAACTATAATTAGTTAAATCCAACGCAACCGAATATTCCGTACATCCAGTGAAGTTACAATAATGAAGTTACAACGTTGCAGAAACCGGACACATGCTTTGTTGTGCTGAAGATGCTTATCCGCGCTAGTAAAGGGGAGGAGTCACCATACTGAAGTATCGAACTTTGTTAACCGTATGCACCAATTGAACACTGCTAAATTCTAGATTAACCTATGGGAAGTGGGGGAGATGTTGAATCATATGGTCCATTTCGATAACGATGTTTGAATTGAGTGCTTCATAATTAATCACCAAATTCTCAGAAATTATCCTGAGAGTTTGGTCCAACACCTATGACAGGATGAAGCGCCGAAACAATAACCTATTCTATTTCTCGGGTTTTTCTTATCTATATTATTTTATTACTGCATTGTTGGGAAAGAGCTCGTAAATAAGCGTTTACTGTTTTACACCTGCTGTATCCTGTGCACGTGACAAATAAACTTTGAAACGTGAAACTACAGACGATTGAAAAAGACTTAGAGCCTAAGCATAAAGAAATGATTTATCATGGTCCTACAAAAAATATGAATGCAAAGTTATGCTAATTCGAGAGCTAGTCTCCATCACTCACTCAATTATTTCCCATTGATGAACAACAATTCATTATAACACCATATAATGAATAGCCTATAGTGCTCCAGAGTGGCGCAGCGGTCTGAGGCGTCACTACAGACCCTGGTTCTTTCCCAGGCTGAATCACAACCGGCCGTAATCGGGAGTCCCATAGGGCGGTGCACAATTGGCCCAACGTCGTCCGGGTTAAGGGAGGGTTTGACCGGGGAGGTAGGCCTTCATTGTAAATAAGAATTTGTTCTTAACTGACTTGCCTAGTTAAATAAATAAAAGGCCTATAGCGATAATTCATCAGCATTATCCTCCCAGCCTCTCACTTCTCAATTAATCACCTAATTTTAATATGCAGTAAATCAATTACACTATCAAATGAATCCACAGCAGCACATGTATCCACCATCCTCCCACTAGGCAGGGCTGGCCAATGAATGAGCCGGCCTAGGTTAGTGCTGTGTCATTTGGCACAGCACGCAGCCCAAGAACAGGAGGGAGGCAGATAGAGAAGCATCAGGAGAACTGGTCTACACTACACAACCCTCCATCCAAGTCCTTTTCAGGCAGCGCCCCAGCACTTTTCTTTCTGCTGTAGGCTACCATGCTGTGTGAGAGTCACCACCTAGAACTCCCACTGCTATTGGCTACCATGCTGTGTGACGGAGTCGCCCCCTAGAACTCCCACTGCTATTGGCTACCATGCTGTGTGAGAGTCACCACCTAGAACTCCCTCTGCTATTGGCTACCATGCTGTGTGAGAGTCACCACCTAGAACTCCCTCTGCTATTGGCTATCATGCTGAGTGAGGGAGTCACCACCTAGAACTCCCTCTGCTATTGGCTACCATGCTGAGTGAGGGAGTCACCACCTAGAACTCCCACTGCTATTGGCTATCATGCTGAGTGAGGGAGTCGCCCCCTAGAACTCCCTCTGCTGTAGGCAACCATGCTGTGTGACGGAGTCGCCCCCTAGAACTCCCACTGCTATTGGCTACCATGCTGTGTGAGGGAGTCGCCCCCTAGAACTCCCTCTGCTATTGGCTACCATGCTGTGTGAGGGAGTCGCCCCCTAGAACTCCCTCTGCTATTGGCTACCATGCTGTGTGAGGGAGTCACCCCCTAGAACTCCCTCTGCTATTGGCTACCATGCTGTGTGAGACAGAGACACATAGGATCTGCCTCCAACCAATCCTCAGAAGTGTCTCCCCATTTTCAAGTGTAATGGGCCAGCACGGCTCATTTTATGTAGTGCCCCCCTGCTACACACACACACACACACAGACTCTCTTTATTGGGGATGACATGGTCCCCACCCATCTGTCTGACCCCATTAGTGCCATACGGCTCATGGAGAGGCTGGGGTTGGGGAGGCAGGGGGAGTGGGAGGGGGTAGTCATATTCTCTAAACAACCCATAGAGGAAAAGAGTACAGGGTACAGGTTTTGTTTTTTATATATATATATATATATATATATATATATATTATTTAACCTTTATTTAACTAGGCAAGTCAGTTAAGAACAAATTATTATTTACAATGACGGCCTACCCCGACCAAACCCGGACGACGCTGTGCGCCGCCCTATGGGACTCCCAATCACGGCCGGATGTGATGCAGCCTGGATTCGAGTTAGGGTACAGGATACAGGGTTAGGGTACATGGTTATGGTACATGGTCAGGGTACAGGACAACAATATTCAGTTTCTGTATCTATCATTATAACGTTGTTACTGACCTCAAGTGCAGAGCTGGAAACAAGGGGGAATGTTGAAATGGCATTAACAAGCCTCTGGTGTATATACGGATACAGTATACAAGAATATTGTTATTTTTTACTCTGATGTCGTACTGTAACATAATCCAAAATAATTACTGGACATGGTCACAACATGACAAGGGCAGAAGGAATGTAGACAGACAGATAGGTGTGTTTTACTACACACACCCCTCCCTCCACCCCCCAGTTGCCTAGAAACCCCTCCCTTCCCCTCTCCCTAATGCAGGGAGCAGGTGCTGGGCTGGACCCCAGAGAGATGAGGAGAGGGGAGGGCACTACTCACAGATGCACCCTCCCCAGAGACTCTGACAGACACAGACAACCAAGACACAAATCCACTCACTCTAAGAAAGTCATCACCACACACACACACACCTTTAGTTGGGCACATGGAGTGTGTTTATATCTCTCGTCTTCATCCCTCTCTTTGGCTCCATCACGGATTACATAACGGCCCCTATACCCCTCCCCCCCCCTCCCGTTGCCTTCCTTCCTCTGTTCTGTTGCCTACTGCATCATGGTTAGAGACATCTAACACCTTGTTTTGCATCACACAATATATCTATAATACGTAAAACAATATTTGCGGCTGTGAACATCTGGTATTAATAAAACAATGCCAGTCGGCACATATAGTACTGTCTGTAGCATGCTTTAGGAGACTTAGTTTGTGGTTGGAGATCTAAGCTCTAGAAAGCACTAAGGGCATGGATGGATGGATGGTAGGCTAACCGCACATTAATATTCATACTGCACCATTATGGTATCAAGTATTTATGAAGCAGGAATGTTCCATGTTTCTGCAGTATTCTCCCAGTAGATAGCATACTATAGGAGCAGTAGCTGTGTTGCCCCTCCCCGCTCATGCCCAGTTTGGATGCTTCAGGGAGACGTGCTAGTCTAGTTGCACAACATTAAGGTCATCATGTTCAGTAGGAACCAATGAGAGAAAAACATTTGAAGGGGGGAAAAATAAAATAAATTGTTATTGAACAAGCTCAGGTAGTATCTGCTCTGTTTCAGTAAGTTTTCTCCCGGTTCACACCCACTGAACGCACCCGAGGTTTTCTTACAGAGCTAAACATTTAATACAGACAAGTGAGATGACTGTGAAAATAGCCACGCCAATGAGAACGTCTGCATCACTGAGATCAGAGGGTTTCTAAAACCTTGGTGATGATGCACGCTCTCAGATTCAACAACAGTCAAAGACACGGGCCTGTGTCAAGGCATTGCTCCATCTATTATGAAACAGCTTGATCCACTTTATAGGCATTAAGAAGCTATGTGCACCACAGCCTTTGTGTTTATATCTCTTCATGTTCTTGCTGTATTCAGTGTTCATCCTCCTGTATCTGTGCCAGTAGAATCATCCCTGAGTTTGTGCTTCCACCTGGTGGCTAAAGAGACAACGACAGTTCTTGGCTCAACCACATACAGAAAGCTTCCCCCAAGAGTATTCCTGACAGGGTTGTCTTTGAAAGTGGTGTTGGCCTTCTCCAGCAGAAATGCTCCATTGCAGGTTATGTTCTGGTCAGTTATATGTGATAGTTATTACTACTCTAGAACACAGTTATTTAGATGAAATCCACATTAGTTAAAGACCAAAATTCTGGCACGTTGTGTGCTAACAGCACCAGTTGAGAGTCATAGGGGAAACCAATAGAAGGGAACACTTTTTCCATTACGCCACGATGCCGCAATGCATGTTGGGACGGCAAGTGTTTGGGAGAGATAAAGACGCCAGAAGGTCTCAGCCAGATGTGATGCCACCACTCCCTAATTCAGCCTGGGTGAGCAGCACCAAAGCACAGGCATGCCAGAAGACATACTCACACATCAGATCAGTTGTAGCAAACTGGCTCAAATTAAGATCCTACATATGTAGCTCTATGCTTGGTGGGATTAGAGCTCAAATATTCAAACAAGGGGATATTGTATTTCTGACTCCCATAGACCAAAATACAGGCCCTTCAGTCATGTTCCTGTCTGCCTACAAGTAAAACCTTTAGCACATGATGTAAAATAAACACCTGAAACAGCCTACTCCAATGATTCTAAAGAGCAGCTTTTAGCAGCGCTGAAAATAGAATTGGATACTCACCAAACATCAGCATGGAAACACAGGAGACATCCCAGACAGGACGAGGTACAGGGATCCAGTCCAGAGGAGTGAAAGAAAGGAATAGCATCAGTAAAATAGATCAGGAAGGGTTGAAATATATATTATAGCTCCCTATTCCCTGTGCACTACCAGAGCTATGGGCCCTGGTCAAAAGTAGTAACTATATAGGGAATAAGGTGCAATTTGGGACATATTCGGCATATTCCTTCCCGATGAATTCTATTTCACAAATGTTCACAGTTTTATATATGAAATACATATAATATTACAAAACTGGCCATCTTGCATTGCATAGTTGTATTGGTCAGCTTTTCTCTGTGAAAGTCAGTGCCTTTTAGAATGTATTCACACCCCTGGACTTTCACATTTTGTTGTGTTACAAAGTGGGATTATTCTTTTTAACCTCTATTTAACTAGGCAAGTCAGTTAAGAACAAAATCTTATTTTACAATGACGACCTTAAAATGTATTTAATTGTCTTTTTTTTTGTCGACGATCTAAACAAAATACTCTGTAATGTCAAAGTGGAAGACAAATTCTGACATTTCTAACAAATTAATGAAAAATAAAACACTAATATATCTTGATTTGATAAGTATTCGCCCCCTGAGTCAATACATGTTCGAATCACCTTTGGTAATGATTACAACAATCATTACAACAAACGATTACAGTCTTTCTGGATAAGTCTCTAAGAGCTTTCCACACCTGGATTGTGCAACATTTTCCCATTATTCTTTTCAAAATTCTCCAAGCTCTGTCAAATTGGTTGTTGATCATTGCTAGACAACCATTTCCAGGTCTTGCCATAGGTTTTCAAGCAGATTTAAGTCAAAACTGTAACTCAGCCACTCAGGAACAGTCACGGTCTTCTTAAGCCACTTCAGTGTAAATTTGGCCTTGTATTTTAGGTTATTGTCCTGCTGAAAGGTGTATTAATCTCTCCTCTAGGAATTTCCTCCATTTAGTTCATTTTTTTTTATCCTGAAAAACTACACGGTCTTTAACGATTACAAGCATACCCATAACATGATGAAGCCCCCACTATGCTTGAAAATATGGAGTGACACTCCATGTGTTGTATTGGATTTGCCCCAAACATAACACTTTGTATTCAGGAGAGAAAAGTGAATTGCTTTGCCACATTTTTTTGCAGTACTACTTTAGTGCCTTGTTGCAAACAGGATGCATGTTTTGGAATATTCTGATTCTGTACATGCTTCTCTCTTTACACTCTGTCAATTAGGTTAGAATGGTGGAGTAACTACAATGTTGTAGATCCATCCTCAGTTTCCTCCTATCATAGCCATTAAACTGTTTTAACGTCACCATTGGCCTCACGGTGAAATCCCTGAGCGGTTTCCTTCCTCTCTGGCAACTGAGTTAGGAAGGATGCCTGTATCTTTGTAGTGACTCTGTGTTTTGATACAACATCCAAAGTGAAATAAATAAATTGACCATGTTCAAACAGACATTCATGTCAGTTTTATTTTTTACCCATCCACCAATAGGTGCCATTCTTTGCAAAGCATTGGAAAACCTCCCGGGTCTTTGTGGTTGAATTTGTGTTTGAAATTCACTGCTCGACTGAGGGACCTTACAGATAATTGTATGTGTGGGGTACAGAGATGAGTCATTCGAAATCATGTCAAACACTATTAGTGTAAGCTAAAATCCACGCTAAGCAAATTTTTACTCCTGAACGCATTTAGGCTTACCATAACAAAGGGGTTGAATAGTTATTGACTCAAGACATTTCAGCTTTAAATGTTTAATTAAATTGTAAAACTGTCAAGAAATAAAGTCTATGGCTCCTCTGCTCGGTGGGTACTGGACTCTGGGTAGGGTAAAAAAATATATATACAGACACACCAAAGAGGCCTATATTATATATATATATATATATTAAATCAAATAGCCTAATACAAATCAGCAAAATATGAAATAACAGTAATAACAGGTATTATTGTATTAAACGGAGGTATTCCAAATATAAGCAAGTGGACTGTCTTGACAAGGCCAAGCGCAAAGGCTTTCTGTGGTAGGCTCGGAAACACCTGTTCAACATCAATGTAGAAATAGGCTAGTAAAGCAAAATTCGGATCTCAAAGGGAGGCAAGTCTGATAAATGTAATAGTTATTATTGAAATAACACAACGTCTAGGGCTAAATTTGGATCAATTGCAACGCTGTTTGTGAAGAAAAGCGAAATATTTTGACTAAACGGCTGAGTAGTCAGACACCATCCCAATTGTAGTCCACCAATGACACGTTTGGACACCGATAATTACACCAATTATTAACATTCTTGTTGTCTCTGTACGGGTCTATGGGCCAGATGTCAAACAAGATCAGTCCAAACAACGAATAAAAATCCCAGAACAGCAGTCCACCATTCTTTGGATGGGAATAGCATTCGATCATTTATACGTGTAATGTCCATATATTTTTCATTTCCTTACTTACATTTAGAAAATAAACTGCAATATCCCTCTGGTGTTTGACATAGTCTCACCCCCCCATTCCCACAAACACGGCGCAATTTGAACTTCAAGCGAACTGAATTGACGGCTGCGCAAAAAAAGAAACCGATTTTTGCCTTCCATATTAGATTATATTAGACTTTCGATGTTTCCCTAACATGGCACTCTCGTTTTTATTTACCTGAGAGGTGAGACGTTTCTTCCTGTTTTCTTCCTGGTATTATTCCGCCATCATAATTCAAGTGTTTCCCGACGCCTTCAGAAGTTACAGCATATTGATCCGAGTATTCCAGTGACGCGTCTTGCAATGACGAAGCACGTCTCTGCTGGTCGCAGGCAGCTGAGGGTGGGTGGGGATACCCCTGTGGACTAGGTCAGGTGCTCACTCCAATAGAAACCAAACCTTGAGCGATACTAGATGATATGCGCTCTACTTGCGGGGTAAATAAAATAGATGGTAACCTAATGTTGCTGTTTGGGAGCATTGGAGCAGGTAACTTTTCTTGTCAATGCTGGGATACTATTTACCTGACCACCGTGCCATCAGGTTTATGCAGTGGAGTGCGTAACAGGTTTGGAATGTGTGGTCAAAGAACGCGTTGTTCAACTGGGCCTTGTGCCAGCGTGATTTCTCTCTCTCTCTGTTGTGGGATCTTCAGTTTTAATCCCGCTGTGTATACGGGGTATAACACACTTGCACGAATCTACATGTCAAGGAGACTTTTTGACTTCAAACTATCCTGGATTCCGCTACCCTCGTATATTTTAATAACCTTCGTAATAAGGCTAGTGTATTCATCTAAAATAAAATGTTAAACTTTTTTCATTCACAATTAATATGATGAAAAATGTATGACAGTCAGATGCACTCCTCCTCAAAGAGGTATGCATTTGAAAGCCCTCAAAGAGGTATGCATTTGAAAGCCCTCAAAGATGTATGCATTTGAAAGCCCTCAAAGACGTATGCATTTGAAAGCCCTCAAAGATGTATGCATGTGAAAGCCCTCAAAGAGGTATGCATTTGAAAGCCCTGTCTCTGGATAAAGCAGTGAGCACTAAGCACAGTTCAAGCAGCTTTAGGGACATTTCATTTAAACAGCTGTGCTGTCTGAGCATCTGTCCCAATATTACTACTAAGTCCCAGTGGCCATTCCTGGCACATTCTCTTGGTACAAAAATAACACAATGACATAACCTATCTGCCTGGTTCAGCACCATAGTATATGGTATTTAATCTGACCTGAGTGACCACATTAATGCTCTCTTTTCCCCACCTGACCACAGAAATGCTCTCTTTTCCCCACCTGACCATATTAATGCTCTCTTTTCCCCACCTGACCATATTAATGCTCTCTTTTCCCCACCTGACCACATTAATGCTCTCTTTTCCCCACCTGACCATATTAATGCTCTCTTTCCCCCACCTGGCCATATTAATGCTCTCTTTTCCCCACCTGACCATATTAATGCTCTCTTTTCCCCACCTGACCACAGAAATGCTCTCTTTTCCCCACCTGACCATATTAATGCTCTCTTTCCCCCACCTGGCCATATTAATGCTCTCTTTTCCCCACCTGATCACATTAATGCTCTCTTTCCCCCACCTGACCACATTAATGCTCTCTTTTCCCCACCTGACCACATTAATGCTCTCTTTTCCCCACCTGATCACATTAATGCTCTCTTTCCCCCACCTGACCACATTAATGCTCTCTTTTCCCCACCTGACCATATTAATGCTCTCTTTCCCCCACCTGGCCATATTAATGCATTCTTTCCCCCTCATCTGCTTTTGTCCTAAACCTTCTTGTTTTCTCTATGAATTATCTGAGTAAGATTAAGGCCTCATTCTTATTTTCCACAACTCTTTGAGAATGCTATCGTTTAGAAATATACTACTAGTAATATACATATCTTATATGCGCATATATTATCAACTGTTGATAACTGTTATAGTTTCATAAAATAAGATATACATTTTCTAATATGAGTTTTCAGAGGTTTCCGGTATAGGTTACATTAGTTGTTTTTTTTACTAACAGGAAAGATGTCATACAGTGAGTGACCTTTTCAAAAGCCCTCATTAGAGAAGATACACCTCTCTCACTTGTTTTTCAGTACAGTGAGAAAATGTGTGTGTGTCATGACGGTTGCTCTTATCTCTGTGTGTGTTTGTGTGTGTGATTGTGTGTGTGTGAGCTCCAAAAGGGCTGGTCAGTTTAGAAGCTAATCTACCCAACACAAGGGCGATTCTCCCCTGCTCAACACGATAATGGTGAATGGGGCGGTCCCTCCCATTGACTCCAGAGTGAGTAATATTGTAATGTTGAGAATGTTGAGCCCCACAGTGGAGGTGTCATAATACCCACGAAAACCTAGCGGTCAAACAGGGACAGGGAAAGGCAGATACCTAGTCAGTTGTTCAACTGAATGCATTCAACTGAAAAGTGTCTTCTGCATTTAACCCAACCCCTCTGAATCAGAGAGGTGCGGGGGGCTGCCATAATCGACATCCACGTTTCGGGTGCCCAGGAAATGGTTCCAATCATTTTCCAACCATTCATTTTTACTATAGGGGATTTTAGAAACAATAAAAATAAGGCCTGTGTTACGTGTAGGCTTTTAAACATCTTATTTAACCGTTATTGAACTAGGCAAGTCAGGCTTACCCTGGCGTGATGTTTTGACAACCATGTAAATCTTTTTCAGACAAGGTGACTTTTATCAATATATTCGGCTTTATTTACACTCAGATTCCAAAGTGCTAATTAGCATCAAATTAGTCATCATGCAAGACTACAAATCCCTGCAAGCTCCTGCACGTCATCCATCTGTAGCTGACATCTTTGCTAACAGGTATTATGTCAAATACAGGCAAATATGACAAAAGTAACTTTGTCATAGAGATATTTACACTGTTATCAAAACATCACACCAGGGTAAGCCTACACAAAACACATGCCTTATTTGAAGTGTTTCTAAAATCCCTTATGGGGAAAATGACTGGTAGAAAAACAATTGGAACCATTTCCTTGTTTGTTATGGGTATTATGACTCATACTGTGGTACTCTATAGAGAGCAATAGTACATGGTGTCTTTTTGTAGGCACTAACTCCACAATGTCTCATTGGCCCAAACCTATGTGGAAATTCATGTTTGGGGGGGTTGGATAAACGCCGAAAATAATGTCTGTGGTAAACACAAGTTTAGGAGCTCTTATACTTTTTGTTCTATGAGATAATCTCAGCTAACATCACCTTTTGTGAATTTTGAAGCATTTATGTAATCAAAACAAGCACATAAAGGCTTCATAATTCATAGTCACGTTAACTGACTGATATCTCATAAAACAAAATGTAGAAGATCTTCTGCTTCTGAATGACCAAAATGTAATTGTAAAAAACAAATACTTGCAAACTGGAGATTATACTAATGAGCTTCGGCCCCCAAACAAGTACAAATGTGGTTGCTCCGGACCGGACCAAATCTGAACGAATCATAGACGTCTAGGCTATGCTTCACAAGTTTGAACAGCACAGTATGGCACAGTTCAGTACAGTAGAGCACAGGATAATACAGTACAGTACAGTAGAGTTTGATTCAGTAGAGTACAGTAGTATACAATTCAGTACATTATACTGTACTGAACTATACTGTATTGTACTGTACTCTACTTTTTTAATGTAATGTACAGTCGGTTACTGTATAGTTCTCTACTGTACTGTGCTGTCCAAACAACATTTAGTCATCTGTGTTGGCGGGCAAATGGACCAGACCAAATCTCAACCAATTATACCCTTACAAAAAAGAGTACAGTTTTGAAACAGCCGTAAAAGTGCAGTAACTTCAGTCAACTTTGGTATTTTGAAGGCAGTAATTGCAGAATAACCAGTGTACTGAAGTTGAACTGCAAATACACTGCAAAATTACTGCAGTAAAAAAACGGTGTTATTTTGGACGCGGTATTTGCAGCATACACCAGTTATACTGCAATCTTTTTTCGTAATGGTAGACGTCTATGTGGCTGTTTTCCATAAACACATCCCCAGCCAGAGACTTTCAATCAGTCAAAACTCAATAAAGATATTTAATTTGAGACCTTTAATCCACACAGCATTACATCTGAGATCAGCATACAGTGAACAGTGCCACTGGTCGCGGTTCTTATTGATTTTGCTTTAATTATGAAGCTTGAGAAGTACATAATCTGCTGTTATATCGCACTGCAATGATGTGCAATGATGTCCGAGGGGGAAAAAACAGTGTTCGTTGTTTGAAGCAGCTAGGCTAACGTGGCAGTTTCACAGCTACGGATTCCAGCTTTAAACCCATATAGCTAGGTTGTGGAAATCAGAAAGGCACATAACGTTTTTCTGTCTCTTTGAAAATGATACTATAGGCTAAACAATGGCGCACACCTGAAACGATGTCTTGTATGTGGACTGGGTTGAATTTGTCCTCCTCCATTGTATTATCACAATCCCAGTCTCCCACGTTTGTAAATACCCAGCACAGGAACCAGGAAGAGAAGTTTGAATGCAACACGCGTCCTATTTTTTTGTTTTGGGCAACAATTCTGATGCGAGTTTTATAATGAGGATTATTTTTAAGTGATCGGCAATGTCTGATAAGGGTCCTGTATTAACGTCAGGTATCATTTTTTACCTATCGATCGGGGCAGCAATATTTCAAATACTTGAAGAACCCAATTGGAAACTGGCCAAATCCGAATATTCCCGTCAAAAGGAAAACATTCTTAAAACATATCCGTGCTTGACTAAAGAAGATCTGAACTATATTTTGGGGGTATGTAGGGATTCAATTTAGAATACATGTATTATATTCCCAATCGGCGTTTTAATGAATATCATTACTGTGTTGTCAGCTTGGTCAGCATTGGAACTTTATTATGTCTCTTAAAACTGTATTTTACACTATGGGCGATTCCAAGGTGTAACAGCTATTGCTGAAAGTCGGATTTTTCACTTCCAAATGTATGTCAAACAATAAACAATAATTGCAAAGTTAAACAAACCGTACAACTCTATGCACCTTTGTTCTTCAAGCAAATGTATTGTAAACATTTCAGTGAAAGTTGTTAAAAGTAGTCCTTGTGTATGGAGTTGTGTGGTTTGTTGAACTTTTTTGCAATCATTGTTTTTTGTTTATTTTAAAGTGAAAAAATCCGAGTCTCAGAATCCCTCTGTTACCGTAGAATTGGCACTATGTTTTAGGCCTACTGTTCGACAACTATTTAGTCCCATGGACGTTGTCCCTGGATAATAAACCTACCCAGGGCATTTCAGGTGCTGAATGAAAGCTTAGACCTCTGGGACCTCGAAAATAAGTGTTATGTGGATGTCACAAATACTTATTTTCTGGACGTTGAAATCAGGTCCGTTTTAGAGGCTGAATGAATGCAAAAAATATGTATTTTCCAGACGTTGAACATATGTATTTTTCAGACATTGATTCTATTGCAAAAAATTAAATGCTATACATGTTCTATTAAGTAAGAAACCAAATATGTATTATTGCTCCCATCTATCACATGCAGTAATGTTAGCTTTTTCAAATCCTTTAAAACTGGCAGCAATGATGATCAAAGTAGGCCAGCATACAGAATGAACCAACTGACCACTTTAACTACAATAACATTCCGAGTAACGTTTACAGAATATTTTTTTCTTGCTGTGACTGTGATATGTTGTTGTTTATCTACCTTAGTTGAATACACTGACTGTAAGTCACTCTGGATAAGAGCATCTGCTGAATGTCCAAAATATACATGGAAAAACAAACACTAGCTGGGTATTGTTCTAATGATAAAATACACATCTGGTCTGTGTGGACCAGATCCATGTCTGCGTTTGGGCCAAATATAGGCCGGTCTGGACAACTATGATTGGTTCAGATTTGATCCGGACTGGACCAAAAATCCACGTTCGTGGACATTGAAATCGGGGGTCCAAAAAAATACCCCCAAAATATGGAGGATCAGAAAAAGACGTCCAAAAGGCATCGCCTGATGTCAAATGCTTTGTGGGTAATTTTACATGAAAAAATAACATTGTAGATCATCTGAAATTATTTAATCTAAACAAAGCTTGTCAAGTTAGGACATTTCAGTCCTTGGCAGTACTGACATGGCTGTGTTATTGATAATAGATGTGCATATTTGTATTTTTATATGTTATTATGAATAGATTATTTTCACTGTTGCAGTAAAAGCTTGGAGCACTACTACACTTATAAATCAAGTTTCAATTATAGCAACAGAACACATCACTGATGAGCCTACATGCGTTTTCATCATCTCTGTGCTCTTCAACGAAGGAGCCAAGTCAGCATGTTGGGACAGTTCAGAAGAACTGGTTTGCCATTTTCTTTGCTCCGATAACAGTGCAGATGCTACGTTGGTAACAGAATGACGTCAGAAGATTGCAGTCATTATGTTGCCAAACTTTGCGTCTGCACTGTTCTTCAAGCCAATATGTTTTCAGTGGAAATTGTTAAAAGTAGTCCTTGTGCAGAGTTGTATGTTTTGTTTAACTTTGCAATCATTGGTTTTCATTTGACATACATTTTATAGTGTCAAATCAGAGTCTCAGTGCCACTCTGCTACCGTAGAATAGCCAAGGGGCAGCATATTTTCAGAGGGCGTTGTCTCTCTAGATATCCGGGTTGCCTCCAATGTTTCAATGCCACTGCTGTCCAGGGTCGTGTTTACGAGACTACAGAGGGCGTTGTCAGTCCATTCATTACGGTTGTGTCCTTCTATTTGAAGGTTCTGGAAATATATAACAGGGGTCTATTGTTTGTGTGTAATGACTAAAATATATTTTTCAAACAAATCAAAGTGGGAACATATTATATTTTTATTTGCTCAATCTCAGTGGATTTAGATTCCCAAAGTAACTCTGTGTTTACCTAGAGTGTGAAGACTCCTGAAATGAATCCCAATGAAACCCGTTATCGTTTAAGATAACCCCAATCAGCTCTGTTTGTACAGTGTGATAACCCACTCTGTTCCCTAGGTGGTGTCAGACGCTGCTGGACAAGGTGTGACCATCACTGGAGAGAATACCTACAACAACTGGGACTGGACCAATTCAGTTGTCTTTGCTGCCACTATTGTCACTACCATAGGTGGGCAATATCTTGAATACAACACTGGAAACATTGAAACATGTTTATCTCTCTCCGATAACAGCTGCTAACTCAGTTACCCAATGTCTAACCGTAGCAGAAATGAAGCTGCCACCCCCGTCTGAAAGCCTATACGTTTGTGATTTGCAGGTTATGGTAATGTTGCCCCAAAGACTGCTGGCGGCCGTATATTCTGCATCCTGTATGGCCTGTGTGGGATCCCTCTCTGCCTCACCTGGATTAGTGAGCTGGGCTCGTTCTTCGGAGACAGAGCCAAGCGCCTGGGACAGGTCCTGGTACTCAAAGGCCTTAGTGTGGTAAGACTCACTGGGAGTCTCTCAGCACGTCTACTGTACTGATACGGATTTCTATCAACGACTTTTGGGGAGGTGCAATACATGACTTAAGCATTTATTAACAGCGGATTAGCCAATGGTCAGCCACGTTTAGCCACTGTAGCTGCGTACTAATGACTGAATCCCGTATGGTCCAACTAATGGAAAAGTGTTAGCCTACAAGACATGTTAGCCTTGTCACCAGATCTGGTGGAACACTCAAAAATGGCAATTGACATGGTCAAATCAAAGGGATTGGTCTAACATTGTCACTTGTGTCACATGCCGTTGCTTGTTCTTCTCACTGTGCTTTAGCTGCTGCTTTGGTTGCTCTCTGGGGTCTAGGCCGGCTCACTGTAAAGCCCTTTTTACATCAGCAGTTGTCACAAAGTTCTTTAAATACATTTGAATGATTGATTGATTCTCCCCGTGTGCCGTCTGCAGAAAAAGGTCCAGTTGATCTGCACGGCCATCTTCCTCCTGTGGGGTCTGCTGGTACACCTGGTGATCCCCCCGTTTGTGTTCATGTCCCTGGAGGGATGGTCGTACCTGGAGGGCTTCTACTTCTCCTTCATCACCCTCACCACTGTCGGCTTCGGGGACTACGTCGCAGGTAGTTACATAGGCTTTTCATGAAGTAGATGGCATTCCTCAGAAAATATTAGTTTATATTTAAGAGATCATGATATCACCTAATTCACATTAGAGGATCATAAAGTTATTTGGAGTTGGATTCATTGCCTGGTGCAATCCTGCTTTGTCCAAGCTGAAGAAAGGGTGACATATACTTAATTAAACTATGTTCTCTTTTTGACTCCACAGGTATCAATCCAAACATAGACTACCCAAGGCTGTACCGGGTGTTTGCAGAGGTGTGGATCTACATGGGTCTGGCCTGGCTGTCTCTTTTCTTCAGCTGGAACGTCCACATGGTGGTGTCGGCTCACAAGGTCCTGAAGAAGAGAAGGCAGAAACACAGGATGGACCACCTGGACCATCGATGGCAGCTTGAGAAGGACGACATCCGCAGCCCTCGCCGCCTCCCCACCGCCGTCGACATCTTCAACTTCCTGTCTGAGAAGCATGAGGACTACAGCACCGCCATCAGGCAGATTGGCGCTGCCGCGAAGCCGAAGACGAAGATGGAATTCAAGGAGTTGAGTCGTTCAAAGAGCTGTAGTGACATCCTGGGGACGAATATCCAAACCCTGGAGCATTCCCCACGCCGCCTGAGGCGCCACCTCAGCATCAGTCACAATATGTTACTAAGCAGCTTTGGGATGGGAGAGGAGGGGCAGAGGCTTATCGAGGATGACCCTGTCTTTATGAAAGACCCTGGGTTTGAGGAGAACTGTCTGGATAGGGACACTAGAGCGAAGGCTGTTTATGTGTCCAACTCAAAAGAGAACCTAAACCCCGCCGATCTAGGTCCTAACATCAACAAAGAGGAGAATGTTCAGAATCAAGATGGTGGAGAGAATAGGTTTACTGTATCAAAGGTAGTGGAGGGGGATTCGGGAGAGGAGAATGATGAGAAAGGCTGAAGCCTTGGATCCATCCTCTTCATGGAGAACTGAATGATGTAATCAAAAGGGGACTATCGCTCTCTCCTAGAAGTTTGGTTGGTGCATAAAACTTGTGAATTCAGATAAATAAAAGGTATGATGGGTCTGTGATGGGTCCGCGGATCATCACAACTTTTTATTTATTGTACCCATCACACCTTTTTATTTATCACCCCATCACACCTTTTTATTTATCACCCCATCACACCTTTTAATATCACCCCATCACACCTTTTAATATCACCCCATCACACCTTTTTATTTATCACCCCATCACACCTTTTAATTTATCACCCCATCACACCTTTTAATTTATCACCCCCATCACACCTTTTAATTTATCATCACATCACACCTTTTTATCCATCTGAACTGAATGATGTAGAAGCATCATAACAAGGTCCTGGGACAACCAGAGACTATGGCAGAGTTAGGATTGGTCACATTCCCCTGTGGTGAGGAGTGGAAACAAACGGTTTTCCTTAACATCGTGATCAGTGAAATGTATGACCCAAGATTATCAAGACCTAAGATCATGAACACAGTCTGGACAACTTCCTGTCTTCTCTGTTATCTTTATCTCGATGTTAAACACACATTTTGGTCTGTGGGAAAAGTAAAAGAAGGAAAATATAGCAAACAATGGACTCCTTAGAGCTGCCAGTGTGATTTACCTGACTCTAAAATGAGAAACTGAAAGCAATGTAGTTTGTCTATTGTTACAAACTGCCTTCAGAAATAAAGTTTACATGAGTTTCTATGCAATTTCCATGTTTTTTATATGAGTAGATGTAGTGGTAGTGGACTTGAAAAAGGAGATATAAGATATAGAATCATTTTGTATTTTTTGCTTTGTCATTACCCCCCCCCCCCCCCCCCCGAAAAACATTCCCCCAAAGATCGATGATCAACAATATGTCAAAGTAAAATAATGAAATAGAACTGTTTAATCAATACAAATAGTCCACCATTTTCGACAGTGTGCAGGTCTCTCATCTTTTCCAGTATTCTTATTTTGACTCCTACGCACCTGGAACAGACACTATTGAGTACTAAGGAACTTAAAAGAGCGCAGACGGCCTCTTATCATTTAACATAATTACACATGCCATGCATCACAGCAATTGCAGTGTTATATTGTGGCAACCATGTGGAATATTTATACTTTTCAATCATATTACACCAGACAAGATGTACTATACAGAAACAGCACAGACTTTGAGAACAATACAGTTTGAGTGTCATTACTGCATCTATATATACACACACAGACTTTGAGAACAATACAGTTTGAGTGTCATTACTGCATCTATATATACACACACAGACTTTGGAAATCAGATGTCTGGAAGGAATCATTGGCTACTTCAGATCACAGACCAGGGCTTTGTGGTAGACTGTTCCTATGAGAAGCTTTCCTTCATAGGGAGCTGCTACAGAGGATCCTATGAGCACACTGCCATCATCAGCATAGACCTGGGTCACCACTGGCTTCTCATAGTGGATGTCCTGAATCCTAATGACCTATAAAACAAATTATGATAAAGAAAACCAATTAAAGCTTTTGGTACATGGGCTGTGTCCCAAATGGCAGCCTATTCCCTATACAGTGCACTACACTACTTTTGGCCAAGGCCCATAGGGAGTATACTCTATAGGGCAGGTATTCCCAAACTGGTGATGTGATATAGCGAAGCACCTGAGTGAGTTGGGTGTGAAATTACGCAGGTACTTTCCCGAAACGGATGACACAAACAACTGGATTGGTTATCCCTTTCATGCCCTGCCTCCAGTCCACTTACATGCCCTGCCTCCAGTCCACTTACATGCCCTGCCTCCAGTCCACTTACATGCCCTGCCTCCAGTCCACTTTCATGCCCTGCCTCCAGTCCACTTACATGCCCTGCCTCCAGTCCACTTACATGCCCTGCCTCCAGTCCACTTACATGCCCTGCCTCCAGTCCACTTACATGCCCTGCCTCCAGTCCACTTACATGCCCTGCCTCCAGTCCACTTACATGCCCTGCCTCCAGTCCACTTACATGCCCTGCCTCCAGTCCACTTTCATGCCCTGCCTCCAGTCCACTTACATGCCCTGCCTCCAGTCCACTTACATGCCCTGCCTCCAGTCCACTTACATGCCCTGCCTCCAGTCCACTTACATGCCCTGCCTCCAGTCCACTTACATGCCCTGCCTCCAGTCCACTTACATGCCCTGCCTCCAGTCCACTTACATGCCCTGCCTCCAGTCCACTTTCATGCCCTGCCTCCAGTCCACTTTCATGTCCTGCCTCCAGTCCACTTTCATGCCCTGCCTCCAGTCCACTTACATGCCCTGCCTCCAGTCCACTTTCATGCCCTGCCTCCAGTCCACTTACATGCCCTGCCTCCAGTCCAATTACCGATATCTGAACAAGAGAGACTCATAAACATTGCAACAAGCGGTTCTGTGAAAATTGAATTTAATCAGAAGCCACTGCCAGATTTCTGGATTTGGCTGCGCTCAGAATATCCTGCCTTGGCAAATCGTGCTGTTAAAACACTGATGCCCTTTGCAACCACGTACCTATGTGAGAGTGGATTCTCGGCCCTCATTAGTATGAAAACTAAATAAAGGCACAGATTGTGTGTGGAAAATGATTTAAGACTGAGACTCTCTCCAATACAACCCAACTTTGCAGAGTTATGTGCATCCTTTCAAGCACACCTTTCTCATTAACCTGTGGTGAGTTATGCACAATTTTCAATGAACAAATAAGGTTTAATATCTAAGATGGTTAAATAAAAAGCAAAATGATTGACTATTATTATATTATTATTTGTGCCCTGGTCCTATAAGAGCTCTTTGTCACTTCCCACGAGCCGGGTTGTTACAGAAACTCACACTCATTCTTATGTTTAATAAATGTATCGTATAGTGTGTGTTTGGCAGGCTTACAATGGTGGCAAAAAAACAACATTTGAGAGTGTGCTGACCCTGGTGCTAGAGGGGGGGTACGCAGCTGGAGGTTGAATGTTTGAAGGGGTACGGGACTATAAAAAGTGTGGGAACTACTGCTATAGGGAATAGGGTGCCATTTGGAACTGAGATCAGAGTGAATTTATTCCTATAATATAATAGAACTAGAGAGGACATGGTAAATGACGTACTAACCTCAGATCCAGGTAGATCCTCAGGGTCATATACTGCTACCTTTGCTCCATTAGGGTGACAACCCAGCCATAGGTCACCTGTTACATGGTCCACCTCGATGTTGTCACAGAGAGACCCAACGGCTACAGACTGGTTGGAGACAGACATCATTAGGAATGTGATGGCTGATTGTATTACAGCGGTTGGACCATCTCTAGAAACAATACTAAATATAATATTATGCCCGTAAAGAAGTTTGCGTTCATATTTGATGTAGTGAAAAAGTTTTACCTTGACATGTACCAAGTCTTTGTTTTTCTTTATCTCAAAAACAGCAATCTCATGGTCCAAAATAGCAGACACGTATAGATACCTGTGGGGGGGAAGAACACATTTATTGTTTTACTGCATAACACACTTCCAAAGAGCACAACCGAGTTGTACATTTTAAACTGTTGGATTCTCAATTGTGTAGACTTTACTACAATTGTGGAAACAAAGAAGGCACCTTTTGTCGGGTGACATGTTGATGCCGTTAGCAGATAGGAAGCCATCGCCCACTGCCTTCACTCCTCCAGGGCTGTAGTAAATCACGTTAGCCCAGGGTAGACCCAGGAACACAGCCAGCATGTGTAGCACTGCACTGGGATAGGAGTGATCGTTGGTGGCATAGAAGCTCTCCACTCCCACAGCCACAATGTCATTCACACTGAGAGAGTAAAGGGCAAAAACATACAGAGTTAGCCAAGCAGAAACACACCACTGTGGAACTCTCACTGGTCATACTGTACAGTACATAGCCAATGTGGTTCATCCACATCATGTAAATGTAAACATCTCACACCTACCTATGAAGGAGATCATGCTTTATAGTTTTCAGGTGCACAATGGTGTTGTCCTCCTCGACAAATAGAAAGATCTCTACCTGGCTCGTGTAATGTTGAGGGTGATTGACAACAAACAGATAGATGGTTTTATCTGGAAGGAGATGGGAGTTCAGCAGTGAGAAATATCGTCTCTACTGTCTCCTCTGGTGTCTAAGGCTCTCTATTGATTGACAGGGAAGACACACACACACGCACACACACACACACACACACACACACACACACACACACACACACACACACACACACACACACACACACACACACACACACACACACACACTAGTGTTCATAATTCCATAGGCAATGGTCTGAAGAGTGTTCCAATTTGGGATAATCTGGTCTGGAATGGAGGAATTTCCTGCGATTTCTGACTTGAGTAACTAGAATAATTGCTGACACATGTTTTATACTGTACTGTTTTACTGTGTACTGTTTTACTGTATACTGTATTGTTTTACTGTATACTGTATTGTTGTACTGTATACTGTATTGTTTTACTGTATACTGTATTGTTTTACTGTATACTGTATTGTTTTACTGTATACTGTATTGTTGTACTGTATACTGTATTGTTTTACTGTATACTGTATTGTTTTACTGTATACTGCACTGTTTTGCTATACAGTACCAGTCAAATATTTGGACACACCTACTCATGCAAGGGTTTTTCTTTATGCCAAAGTGTGCAAAGTG
Organism: Oncorhynchus mykiss; assembly: GCF_057628025.1. Lineage (NCBI taxonomy): Eukaryota > Metazoa > Chordata > Actinopteri > Salmoniformes > Salmonidae > Oncorhynchus > Oncorhynchus mykiss. The sequence goes on from NC_143024.1 coordinate 14,361,280, forward strand.
TGTCATCAAGGCAAAGGGTGGCTAATTTGAAGAATCTAAAATATATTTAGATTTGTTTAACACTTTTTTGGTTACCTCATGATTCCATATGTGTTATTTCATAGTTGTGATGTCTTCTCTATTACTCTACAATGTAGAAAATAGTTTTTAAAAAACAGAAAAACCCTTGAATGAGCAGGTGTGTCCAAACTTTTGACTGGTACTGTATATTGTACTTATATTTTATTAATCAAATATATTATAAACATATCTTGTGTAATTTCCATTTTTGTATGTTGTTGAATCAAACAGCTGGCCATCACGGTCTAGCCGGTCTTGATGAGGGAAAGTGTCTGGCAGAGAGATTCACAGTCAAAGTGTGTCTCTATAAGCGCTGTGGATTTTATTGGTTGGGTGGGTGATTACACAAAGCTCACTGGTCCACTTTGTGAAGTTACCACATGCCCTATGTTTTTGAAACAAACTAATTTCATATGTGAGAGCTAAATCTCCCATACTTTACCTGTCTCGTCAATGTAGACACTGATTCCATGGGGGTTGAAGGAGTCCCGGTCCAGGTCTCCTTTGATTGTCAGCTCCACAGGGATCAGTCTGGGGTCCAACAGGTCCAGGGTATAGATCTTCCCTGGGTCATCAGAGAAGGAGGGCATTCCAGGATATTTCAAGCCCTGGGTGGGGGTATTGATTTGACATGAGTGACAGGGTCCTCAAAAGTCCTAAATGTCACCCTATTCCCTATATAGTGCACTACTTTTGACTAAATTAGTGCACTATGTAGGGAATAGGGTACCGTTTGGGATACAATAGGTTGTATGTATTGTATTATTAAAAACAGCTGTTTTATTCTGTAAAAATAGTTATTTTATCATCAGTGTGAGGGAGGTATGTTCAACAGGCAATATTATGAATTGAGGACAATATTTGAATTATTCAGTGTGCCTTACCAGAATATACTTGCCATGAAGGATCACATCATGACAATGGATTGTACTTACGGTGCTTATGATGGCCAGTCCATCTCGAAGTATGGTGAAGTCCTCTGCTCCATATTCTGTACATATAGGATTGTCCACAAACCATTAGCAATAGCCTATATCAATGTATTATTTTTATCCCATAGGCCAAAGGCCTTCATTAAACATAACATCATCATCATGACACCAAACAAAGCATGCTGGGACACGTTGATACTTGGACTATTAGTCTAATGGACTTCAGCCCTGACACTTGCCCAACTAGCGGTTATACAGCCTGATCTCATCACACATACTGAGAAGACTCATTATTTTGAGCCTACTGGAATAACTGGAACAGGCTCAAAGTAGAACAGGTTATTTCAACATTACATTGGTATCTATCTCACACCGATGTGAAACATAGAAGAACTATACTATATGTATTAATTAAAGCATGAACTGTTATAATGTCAATATGATTACAATTTAATGGACTGGTTCAGACATACCTATATTCTTTAATAGGTGACAGTTGGGGAGGCGTTTTACAGGCACTTCTCTGTTGGCAAGGGCTATTTCACTGCAAATAGAACCCGGTTAATATTACTTTGGTGTGAAAGCAAGAGCAACACAGATCATTCTAATTTCAGCTTTTGACACTCTCACACCACTGCTCAATTCACCTAAAGTAGTTCACTTCAAAGTTGCTAAAAGCCTATTTTTCAAATATCACTTTTAATGTCTGAGGCCTCTGTTGACAATGCCAATCAGGTCAATATTGTAAACTCTGATCAGGAAAATGTAGCATGATTCCGAAGAAGACATTCCAAAGAAGATACACATGCCCTATAATGTTAAAATGTTCAGCAACCATGCAGCCTACCTCAATTTAAGAAGTCTTTGCCCCAAAAGAGCTGCCAATGCAGCAATGCAGATGGTAACAAGCACCCACTTCATGGCAGACAAACTCTTTCCCTTGGTCAAAGGTTATGAAATCCGTGTGCAAAAGGTGGGTGTGTTGTGTACAGGCAGAGTGTAATTGCACAGTTGAACCATGGGGCGCGCTGTAGTTTAGCAATTCCTAGAGGGAGGTCAAATCTGCAGTCCTAAAACTGTGATCCCCGGGTTCATGATGATGATATTGTCCACATCACTTGTTTGCTGCTTTTCAGACAAATGAGTTGACAACTAAACAACAGTTGAGACTTGCACGCCAAATTAGCGGCCCGCATTTAATGTAAAGAAGTTAACACACTTGTGAAGAATACAATATTCAGTTACATCACAACTGAATCTAGTTCACTTTACAAAGAGGGTAGAAAACATATCAAATACTGGTTTTCCATGTCAAGTCAGTGAGATGTACCTGTAATTGAACTTTAACCTCTACGCAGGGGTGTAAAGTACTTAAGTAAACATACTTTAAAGTACTACTTAAGTCATTTTTTGGGGTATCTGTACTTTACTATTGATATATATTTTTTAAACTTTTAACACTACATTCCTAAAGAAAGAATGTACTTTTTACTCCATTGAGTTTACCTAACACCCAAAAGTTACATTTTGAAAGCTTAGCAGGACAGGAAAATGACCAATTCACACACTTATCAAGACAACACATGGTCATCCCTTCTGCCTCTGATTTGACGGACTCACTAAACACAAATGCATCTTTCGTAAATTATACCTGAGTGTTGGAGTGTGCCCCTGGCTATCCATACATTTTAAAAACAAGAAAATGGGGCCGTCTGCTTTGCTTAAAAGAAGGAATTTGAAATTATTTACACTTCTACTTTTTCTTTTGATACTTAACTATATTTTTTTGCAATTACATTTACTTTGGATACTTAAGTATATTTATAACCAAATACTTTTATACTTTTACTCAAGTAGTATTTTACTGGGAGACTTTTCCTTTTACTTGAGTAACTTTCTATTAAGGTACTTTTACTCAAGTATGACAATTGGGTACTTTTTCCACCACTGCCTCTATGGGATCGGTCCCCCCCACGGGACAGTTGAAATAAAGAGCGCTAATGTGATTAGCATGACGCTGTAAGTGTTGGTCAATCTCTTCAACAGATGATCAGGTCTATATAATTATCAAACATACATTAGTAATGGAAAGGAAACACAGACTCTTAGTTTAAGTATTAAAATACTCATTTTAGTAATACAATTGTAGGCAGAAGTTGGTACAGAGTACAGTATAACAGTACATAATAGTTCTCCCCAAGTTCTGCAAAATGTGTAAGACTCATATAGCCTCTCCCAGTCCTCCTTGCATGAGTTTCCCTGGCAACAACATTTTAATAAATCTAACCTCCCTCTGACAGCAGTAACCATCTTATCAGCAATTAAAAGCTCAGAAGTGGGTTTAACTGAAACTTGACCTGTCATCACAAGTATGAACGAGTGTAAGTATCTTCTGATAGGTGGCTGGTTTCATCAGGTCTGTGACAGCCTTGTGTTCTCAGAAAACCAGATAACCACGGTGGGATCCAGACAGGAGGAGTCTGAATGTAGACGCCTTCTGATAGTGTCTGAAGGTCACATCACTCAAAAACAGATTTTAACACACACACACACACAGAGGTCTCCTGAAGAGGAGACCTTACAGTTTACCATAAGATATTTTATTAACCCTTTAAAAGGTATAAGGCCTTGGTTTAACCCTCTTCATTAGTAACAAGAACATTTCCCAGGACATGTCTTATATGGGCAAAAAGCTTAAATGTTTGTTAATCTAACTGCACTGTCCAATTTACAGTAGCCATTACAGTGAAAAAATACCATGCTATTGTTTGAGGAGAGTGCACAACAACAAAACATTTTTTATCACAGCAACTGGTTTGATATATTCACCTCTGAAGGTAAATAACATACTTACATTCAGAATCTTGCTCTGATTTGTCATCCAGAGATAAAATGTAGCTTAGTTTTGTTTGATAAAATCCATTTTTATATTAAAAAACATCACATCTAGATGTGTGAAGGTTGGTGTATTTTCTGTAGGGAAGCTAATTATCCATAATTTATGACATTCCTAGAAGTGTGTAAACTTACATTTTTTATTACCATATCATTTTTGTATGTTCTCTATAGTTATGTTAATTGACCAATTCGGCAAATTTGGGCAGACTTGAAACAACATTTTGAACAGTAATGCAACGGTTCATTGGATCAGTCTAAAACTTTGTACATACACTGCTGCCATCTAGTGAAATTGCACCTAGACTCCTAAGTGAGATATTGGCCTTTCTATTGCATTTCAAAGATGCAATAAAAAATACATGTTTTTTTCCCCCTTTGTATTATCTTTTACCAGATCTAATGTGTTATATTCTCCTACATCAATTTCACATTTCCACACACTTTAAAGTGTTTCCTTTCAAATGGTATCAATAATATGCATATCCTTGCTTCAGGTCCTGAGCTACAGGCAGTTATATTTGGGTATGTCATTTTAGGCAAAAAAAAATAACAGTCAGATTATTCTTATCAAGTCATTTCTCCTGTCATTTATCAACTTTTATACAACATTACTATGTATTGTATTGTTACAGGTCTTGTTCAGTGCACCAGCGTTATCTTTGACATATCATTTTGTCAACTTTATTGCAAATCTAACTTCCTGTGATTAGACAGAGCATGCAATGAATGAACTTTAAAATATATTTTTTTACTTATCAACTTGAACCCCACAGGCCACGGCAGAATTCAGTACGGCACAACATTGAGGAATTTTCAGCTAGATATACAGCCTCTTAAAGAAGAAGTTACAGGTCTGTGAGAGCCAGAAATCTTGCTTGTTTGTAGGTGACCAAATACTTATTTTGCACCATAATTTGCAAATAAATTCATTAAAAATCCTACAATGTGATTTTCTCATTTTGTCTGTCATAGTTGAAGTGTACCTATGATGAAAATTACAGGCCTCTCTCATCTTTTTAAGTGGGAGAACTTGCACAATTGGTGGCTGACAAAATATTTTTTTGCCCCACTGTATATTATGTAGAACAGACATCCCTCCCTGTCATATAGAGTAAGGAATCTTGTTAACTCTATTCATTGCATTTCCATCTGCAACATTCAGTATGTTGCACACTTGCACTCTTCCGACCACAACCCACGTCGGAAGCCTGTTTTCTACATAAAGCATTGGCTACTGGTCTACCTTGGCTAGATCACAGACCAAGGCTTTCTGGTAGATTGTTCCAATGAGAAGCTTTCCTCCGTAGGGAGCTGCTACAGAGGATCCTATGAGCACACTGCCATCATCAGCATAGACCTGGGTCACCACTGGCTTCTCAGAGTGGATGTCTTTAATCTGAATCACCTGTGAAAACAATATCATGAAATGTAGATGTATACCAGACAGTGAGCATTACAGAGAAAGACACCCACCCCAGGTCCAGTCCAAGTCCACTTTAAGTCCACTCAATGTCCACTCCAAGTACACTTTAAGTCCACTCCAAGTCCACTCAATGTCCACTCCAAGACCACTCCAAGTCCACTCTAAATCCACTCTGAGTACACTCCAAGTCCACTCCAAGCCCAGTCCATGTCCACTCTAAGTCCACTTTAAGTCCACTCTAAGTCCACTCTAAGTCCACTCTAAGTGCACTCTAAGTCCAGTCTAAGTCCACTCTAAGTCCACTCTAAGTCCACTCTAAGACCACTTAAAGTCCAGTTCATATCCACTCTAAGTCCACTCTAAGTCCATTGCGCTTGTGTGTTTCCTCTCATACAGTAGTTGGAATGTACTGTAGTCCAGCAGCTTTTACAATAGCATAGTAGAGGCGTGAACATGTGAAAACAATATTGGTGTATAGTACAGAGATACACTGCTGGTATATGATCCAGAAAGCAGTTCACTCAGGAAGTTTCAATAGCACACGGCAGGTGTACGAACCTCAGATCCAGGAAGATCCTCAGGATCATTTCGAAATAGTTTCCAGCCATTAGGGTGACAACCTATCCACAAGTCGCCAGTCTCAGGGTCAACATAAATGTTGTCAACAAGAGAGCCCACTTCCACGACCTGGTGACAAAGAATAATATCACGTATGCTATAAAAATAAAGAGAGTCACACACTCTATATATATAAACTCCCAGTAATTTATTGGGTAAAACACCTAACGTTTCGGCATCACTGTGCCTTCTTCAGGGCGCCTTAGAGCAGAGGGTGCCTTCTTCAGGGTGCTTTCTTCAGGACACAGTGAATGCCAAAACATTGTTTTTTTACCCAATAAATTACTGGGACTTTATATATATTCGGTGTGCGACTCTCTATATTTTTTAGACATAGTTTATTCGCCGTTAGTCAGCACCTCTACACTAAATCATTTTCTTTGGGTGTGCGCCAGCTCATGCTTTTTAAAATAATAATATCATGAAATTAGTTTTAAAGAGCCTATTCTGGATTCAGATACACAAGCAATGGGAGAGAATAAACACATCAGATTTAGGCTTTCAACAGAGCAGCATGTTTCAATAGTCCATTTGACTATTTACCAGGTGTAAAACAAATCTGCCATTACCTTCACTGGGGCCAAACCATTGCTTTCCAGTCGCTCCAAAACATGTATGTTGTGGTCAAATAAGTCAGCCACATATATGTGCCTACATGAAAACATACATAGTTATATGTTACATAACATCACATCAACAGACCTTATCGTGTCAACATGTGATATCCACTCTATAATCAAACACGTAACAGGTTTGACTGCCCATATGGACAGGATTATTGAACTGTGTGTACACAGGACAGTACTCAAAGCGCATTGAAATTCTTTGTGTAATGTCATTATTTTTTTAATTGTAATTTTATTGAGTACTTTATTCTTTTAAAAACATGTCATACTGGTCACCAATGGGAATCAAACCCACAACCCTGGCGCCATGCTCTACCAACTGAGCTACACGGGACTGAATACTTGAATAGCGCTATAGAAGTTGAATACATTATTAATCTAATTATTGTACCTTTTGTCAGGTGAGATGTTGATGCCATTGGCCATGTAGAATCCCTCAGCCACTACTTTGACCTCTTCAGGGCTGTAATACACAACGTTAGACCAGGGCTGAGCCAGAAGTACCTCCAGAGTATTCAGAGTGCCTCCACTGAAATAGTGATCGTTGGTGGCATAGAAGCTCTCCACTCCCACAGCCACAATGTCATTCACACTAAGAGAAAACCACAGATCAACTTAAATCACTATTTACTCTAAATGGCATATTTAAGAACTGTTGGTTGCATAACATGACAAAACAAAAATTATCATTAGTTTGTGCTCAGTTCAAATATCCCTAATTTCTCCAAACTCTCAGTCTTGAGAGTAGCCAAGTTTAAGAGGATAGGCTACATTTCCATATTGTTACCATGTAATTAACACTTTTAGCCCTGCTGTAATATGAAACTCTACCGACAATCTAGGTAACAAACCAAATTGGTTTGAAGCAATGACATGACTTTAGCTCTTGCATACCTGTGAAGGAATTCATGCTTTATGGTTTTCACATAGACAAGGGAGTGGTCCTCCTCAACAAACAGAAAGATCTCCACTTGTGTTTTCTTTTGAGGGTGATTGACCACAAACAGGTATACTGAGTTATCTGGAAAGTGGAGAAAAGATTCAGCTCAATCAATTGATCCGTCTTGTGTTTTTGACAGTTCTCTTTTCACACAAGAGACGATTGGGAAGGGCAGCAGATGCATTTCAAAACCTGTTTGCGTCCCAAAATGGCACCCTATTCCCCATATAGTGCACTACTTTTGACCAGAGCCCTATAGGGAATAGTATGCCATTTGTGACACAGATTATGGGTTTTATTTACCCGTCTCATCTGTGTATACACTGATTCCATGTGGATTGAAGGAGTCCAGGTCAAAGCCTCTCCCCATGCGGAGCTCCACTGGTTTCATCCTAGAATCTTCACTCATATCAAGGGTGTACATCTTTCCAGGGTCATCTGAATAGGACGGCAATACAGGATCCTTCAAGCCCTAGTAATTCCAATAATATTAAGATTAATATTAGGATATGTTGATAGCCTAATACATTTATTTACGACTACATTTTTTATGTTGCGTGTTTCATATAGGGCCAAGTCAATGTTGTAACTCACAGTGCTAATAATAGCAAGTCCATTGGGAAGTATTGTGAGGTCCTCTGATCCGTACTCTGTCAGAAATCAAATCACATGTGTTCAGATACGGCTTTACAGGCAAATAGCGTTGTACAGTTACTTCATATAATACCATTGAACATGTGGCATAGAGCTCATGGAAAGGCATGCCTTTTATATCCATGCCAGCACTGTTAAAGTTCCCCATGTCCTGTACATTCATGTGTACTGTACGTACCAAGGCTTTTGATTGGATGGCAGTTTGGGAGGTGGGTTTGGACAAGCTTTCTGGAAGCAAGAGTCCTTTTCCTGCAACATGTAAAATAAGGTTCATAGTTACATCCCTTCAAATGGTTATAATAACACAGAATAACACTGCAGTTTTAACACTGTAGTTATGACTTAGGGCATTTTTATGTGTCTATGTACAAACAATCATAAATATAGCCTAGTCAGCTATCACATTTAGTATAGCCTCAGACTACTGTAACTTGAGCAGTGAGATCAGATTTGCTTGGCGCACAGCATTGCTGTTTGTCAACAACATCCCTCAATCTCTCAATTTATAAATTCAGAAAAGTGAAAATAACCCAAACCATTATTACTCAGTAATAAAGCACTGGCTAATAAAGGAAAGTTAAATAGAAAAACCGGCTTATATCGCTTGCTGTCAACAAAACAACTTTTTGAGGTTGCTAGCAAAAACACTAAATTGGCTAGCTAGCTACTATAACAGCTAGCATGCAATTTTATTACAGCTAAAAAAAGCTACAACTACATAAACACAGCCTACCTTAAGTTAATAATTCTCTCTCCAAGAAATGCTGATAAAGCAGCAACAAAAAGTGATATGACAACCAGCTTCCCCATTTTGAATAATTAGATAGTAGTAAATTAAGCAACTTTCGAGATAACTTCACATGTTCTGTTGAAGACCTGCCAGTCTCCGCCCCGCCCGAGGCGACCCCTGTCTCCCGCAGACACTCACTGAGCGGCAACAATGCAACTGTAGTTGATGTCAAATGTTAACACGAGCAGTGGCTGATGTCAAATGTTGCCACTGAATGTGTGCGATGTGCATTCATTCCAATGTTGTGTATAAACTCTGGATGCCTAACAGGGAGCGCTTTATTGAAGCCATCTTGGTATTCCTTCTCCGTTGTACTTCTTTTATTTTGGTAGCTATAGAAATGCATGTATTAATGTCTACATTCGTTTGTGACATTTTTATTCTATTCCAGACACCTTCATACATACTTTTAAATAATATTATGTGAGCTAAACATACAAATACAAAATTAAAAATATATTAAAACATTTCCATAGTTGTTTTTTTTAGTACCGTTACTGTCCACACAAGAAAAAAAATACATAAATACATGCAATTTTTTTCCTTGAAACATTGAATTGAAATACTGTAGAATTCCATTCATTCCTATGGAGGACTGCTCCCACTGGGGAGAGCCAATATGGTGGCTTCAAAGCCTCTCAATGGCCAATAGGAGAGGGTCAGCAATCCAGGGCTTAGATACATTATTAGTGCATACACTGATGTCAGTGATATAGTAGACTTTTCCTTGGTACCAGAATATTACCTTACATTATAGGCTATTCAATCAATTACAGACTCTCCCCCCAGAACCAATAGAACATATTTCAGGACAATAGTGAATTTGATTTTAAAATCTCAATCTGCACATGAACAGCTGAAATCACTCATAGAACAGAATACAACATATCCTGTTATCAATACCGTAGTGGAAATCAATAATAATATATCCTGGTATCAACGCAGTAGTGGAAATCAATAATAATATATCCTGGTATCAACGCAGTAGGAAGGTGGCGATAGGTCACCATGCAACAATGCTCAGTGTGTAATACTGTTGTGTGGGAAACATTTTTGGGCTTTTTTCCTTGAGACAAATAAAATGCGAAGTAACCCAATTAATTACCCCTTCTTGAACTTGAACACCAAAGTACTCATTCTCACTTAAATCTGTTTGCAAGGTCCAAACTGTTTTATATTTTACAAATTCCATGGCATTAGTGCCAGTGAATTTAAGCTTCAGTGGCGCAGTGGTCTAAGGCACTGCCTCTCAGTGCTAGAGGTGTCACTACAGACCCTGGTTTGATCCCGGGCTGTATCACAACCGGCCGTGATCGGGAGTCCCATAGGGTGGCGCACAATTGGCACTGCGTCATCCGGGTTAGGGGAGGGTTTGGCTGGGGTAGGACGTCATTGCAAATAAGAATTTGTTCTTAACTGCCTAGCCTAGTTAAATAAAGGTTAAATAAAATAGAAAACATTTGTTGTTTAGACTCCATTACATAATAGTTAGGCTGGGCTAGTTGAAATAAATTAATCTGTCTGTGTTGCTTGTACACCAATCTAACCGTGCATATATTTCCCAGGGTTTCTACAGCATCAATGTCTGTACATTTCACAGAAAGAACAGAAAACAAACAATGATAAAGGACTATTCATACCTGCCTGTTTAAAATTGTTTATTTATGAAGTCGATTTTTTTTGCAAGTGATAAGACTCCTCCCAAAATAAAAACAAAAAGTTACAAAATTGCCTATGTCTTCAAAATCATGTGTAAGAGACCGCATTAAAAAACAAACAAACATGTATACAGAAGTAAAAGTAACACCAAATTGGCAAACTATTGACCCTGTGATAGTCAGCATTTGGTGCATGCAACCTAACAGTTACTGTAGAGTATCTACAGATGTCCAATCCAAGTACGATAGCTTCTAACAACTTCCAAACACCGGTAACTCCTGCACTTAACAGTAGTGTGTGAGCAACTATCCAGCACTGCCAAGTGGGGGCTACATCAGAGAATCCTGTCTCGTTTTGTGAAGTTGTCTACAGGTTCAGTGTATTGCAACAGCAGGAATCCCCAAACAAACTGTTTCAAGCTAGACTGTATATTTGGGACATACAAAATAAATGTTATTATCCATTCTCTTCTTCTTCTTCATCATGTCTACATTGTATTAGAATTCCTAGACCAAATCATCCAGACAGGTGTGACAAATAAAACATGATGTCAAGTCCAGATCTCAAAATATAACTGAACAGGGAAAAGCAATTTCAACATCTTTTCTCTGTCATTCTTCTCAACGTAATAAAAAGGAAACCCACTGGCCAGGCCAACACATAGTAGAGGGTGGGGTGGGCTGAACCGACCCACGGGCCCACACAAACATAGGTGAGGAGGTCCCATGAGGAGGTGGTGGTTTCAGGGCTGTGCCCCGGCAGCCGCTGGGAGGAGGGGGTGGAGGTTTCAGGGCTGTGCCCCGGCAGCCGCTGGGAGGAGGTTTCAGGGCTGTGCCCCGGCAGCCGCTGGGAGGAGGTGGTGGAGGTTTCAGGGCTGTGCCCCGGCCGCTGGGAGGAGGGGGTGGAGGTTTCAGGGCTGTGCCCCGGCAGCCGCTGGGAGGAGGTGGTGGAGGTTTCAGGGCTGTGCCCCGGCCGCTGGGAGGAGTGGGTGGAGGTTTCAGGGCTGTGCCCCGGCAGCCGCTGGGAGGAGGGGGTGGAGGTTTCAGGGCTGTGCCCCGGCAGCCGCTGGGAGGAGGTGGTGGAGGTTTCAGGGCTGTGCCCCGGCAGCCGCTGGGAGGAGGTGGTGGAGGTTTCAGGTCTGTGCCCCAGCAGCCGCTGGGAGGAGGTGGTGGAGGTTTCAGGTCTGTGCCCCAGCAGCCGCTGGGAGGAGGTGGTGGAGGTTTCAGGGCTGTGCCCGGCAGCCGCTGGGAGGAGGGGGTGGAGGTTTCAGGGCTGTGCCCCGGCAGCCGCTGGGAGGAGGTGGTGGAGGTTTCAGGGCTGTGCCCCGGCAGCCGCTGGGAGGAGGTGGTGGAGGTTTCAGGGCTGTGCCCCGGCAGCCGCTGGGAGGAGGTGGTGGTTTCAGGGCTGTGCCCCGGCAGCCGCTGGGAGGAGGTGGTGGAGGTTTCAGGGCTGTGCCCCGGCAGCCGCTGGGAGGAGGGGGTGGAGGTTTCAGGGCTGTGCCCCGGCCGCTGGGACTTGTGGGGCCAGAGTGTTGGGGGCAGAAATGACAGGTGATCCAGCGTTGTTAGCCAGTGCCTTTGTGGAGGTGATACCTAGAAGAGATAGTGGACACATTCTCACCAATGACTTCTACTGTCAGTACACTTATTGACAGGAAGTAAAAGAAGAGAGCAGGGTGATCTATGGTCAGGAGTAGGGAGTAGGAGCTGTGGCGGTCACGAAATCAGCCGGTGATTGTCAAGCAAATAACTGTTGGTCTCACGGTAATTGACCGTTAATTAACAAACACATTTAGCATCTTCTGGCTTCCACACATCACCTTCAGGCCACTGATGCAGATGTTAGGGACATTTACATTGTAAAAAGTCTAATAAATATAGCCTACATCCTCACAATAAATCCATGATTTATTTTAGACAGGTCTAAAGCCAGGTAGGCTGGCTGGCATGAAAATGTAAATAAATGTTGTAAATATAAACTATGTGCTTAATATTAGGAAAGTTGAGAAATAAAGTAGGCCTAGCCTATAGAAAGCTGACGGGATCCTCCTCTATTTAGTAGAGGCCATCACTCTGTTTTCTCGCACAATTGCATAGCCTACAGAAATGTTGCGCACCATGAGCTCCCATGAAATGTTTAATTAGATTTTCGATTACATTTGCATTGATGTCAGAGTGATTAGAGGGACAATAGAGTGCGGAGTACCAGGCAGTTAGCAAGTTTGGTAGGCTACTAATGACCAGCAGCAGCATTAGAGCTTGGAGAAGTCTAATTACTGTGACTAAACGGTCATGTGGAATTTGACTGCCGGTAATATGATCACTGCAACAGCCCTAGTCAGGAGTACTCACCATAGATTACAAATAAAACACTGGTGTTGGGAAACCATTCAAACAATATACAAAGTGTAATGATAACAGCACATCTTCCCAGGGAGTGGCACCCTATACCCTAAAGAGTGCACTACTTTTGATAGGGCCCAATAGCACCCTATACCCTAAATAGTGCACTACTTTTGACCAAAGACCAAAATGCAGTGTTGGATGACTTACCTGCCATCATACTGGAAGAGCTGACTGGAGTGGAGCTGGTAACTATTCCTCCAGGAGTGCTGCCCCTTCCCTGATCTTTAACAACGGAGTCTGGCATCAGAGAGAGAGAGAGACAATCAGATATCTTCTAAATCAACACTCATTAACCCAATCCACCGACAGCTATGATACCAACACTCATTAACACAATCCACCGACAGCTATGATAGCAACACTCATTAACCCAATCCACCGACAGCTATGATACCAACACTCACTAACACAATCCACCGACAGCTATGATAGCAACACTCACTAACACAATCTACCGACAGCTATGATAGCAACACTCATTAACCCAATCCACCGACAGCTATGATACCAACACTCACTAACACAATCCACCGACAGCTATGATAGCAACACTCATTAACCCAATCCACCGACAGCTATGATACCAACACTCACTAACACAATCCACCGACAGCTATGATAGCAACACTCATTAACCCAATCCACCGACAGCTATGATACCAACACTCACTAACACAATCTACCGACAGCTATGATAGCAACACTCATTAACCCAATCCACCGACAGCTATGATACCAACACAATCCACCGACAGCTATGATACCAACACTCACTAACACAATCCACCGACAGCTATGATACCAACACTCATTAACCCAATCCACCGACAGCTATGATACCAACCCAATCCACCGACAGCTATGATACCAACACTCACTAACACAATCCACCGACAGCTATGATAGCAACACAATCCACCAACAGCTATGATACCAACACAATCCACCGACAGCTATGATACCAATACAATCCACCAACAGCTATGATACCAACACTCACTAACACAATCCACCGACAGCTATGATAGCAACACTCATTAACACAATCCACTGACAGCTATGATACCAACACTCACTAACACAATCCACCGACAGCTATGATAGCAACACAATCCACCGACAGCTATGATACCAACACAATCCACCAACAGCTATGATACCAACACTCACTAACACAATCCACCGACAGCTATGATAGCAACACTCATTAACACAATCCACCGACAGCTATGATACCAACACTCATTAACACAATCCACCGACAGCTATGATAGCAACACTCATTAACCCAATCCACCGACAGCTATGATACCAACACTCATTAACACAATCCACCGACAGCTATGATACCAACACTCATTAACACAATCCACCGACAGCTATGATAGCAACACTCATTAACACAATCCACCGACAGCTATGATACCAACACTCATTAACACAATCCACCGACAGCTATGATACCAACACTCATTAACACAATCCACCGACAGCTATGATACCAACACTCAAACTCTCTGACGTCAAGAACAGACGTGTCTGAGCGTGTCATCTCTGACCTAGGTGTCCCATGTCACCTGGTTCCTCCGCACACGCCACTTGCTTCCAGTCGAAGCTGGCATCATCTCCAAGACCCTGATGCTTGCCTACGCAGCAGCAAGAGGAACTGTCCTTCCCTACCATCAGGCTTATTTGAAAACCCTACATCCCAACCCGAGCCCTCCGTTCCGCCACCTCCGGTCTATTAGCCCTCCCACCCACACTTCGAGGGAAAGTGTACTTGATATGATTGTGATAACTTGGTGAGACGACAATACATCTTGAGATGAATGCACTAATTGTAAGTCGCTGTGGATAAGAGCATCGGCTAAAAGGGCTAAAATGTCAAATGTATACTGTAGTCACATGAACTCCTCTGAAGAAACTGTAAGTATCTGTTAAAAAGCCGTCTGCTTCAATGTGTTCAATGGCTGCAAGAGAATCCACTCAATATGAACCTTCTTCTTTTAGCAAGTAATTAAAAAAGAAAAGTGTATTGTATTGAGGCATAATTTAGCACCACAATCTTAAGATCAAGCGAGGATTCTAGCACTTAAACATTCAGTTAGGCGTCTTATGCAGCAGGCCTCTATCTAGAAGTCTGAGTGGAGGCGGAGGGGAAACTCACAGAAGTCTGAGTGGAGGCGGAGGGGGAAACTCACAGAAGTCTGAGTGGAGGCGGAGGGGAAACTCACAGAAGTCTGAGTGGAGGCGGAGGGGAAACTCACAGAAGTCTGAGTGGAGGCGGAGGGGAAACTCACAGAAGTCTGAGTGGAGGCGGAGGGGAAACTCACAGAAGTCTGAGTGGAGGCGGAGGGGAAACTCACAGAAGTATGGATGTTCCATGGCCTCCCGGGCCGTGAGGCGAGCGTTGTGGTCGTAACGCAGCAACTTGTCCAGGAAGTCCAGAGCCTCGGTGCTCACCAGGTGCTGGTTCTCACTGTGCACAAACCTCTCCCACCTCTTACGGGAGTGTCTGGAGAATGGACCAGGAGAGAGAGGTCAATACATAAAATCAAGTCAACGTTCACTCAGAGTGTAGACTCACAAAGTTCTCTCAATACACTTTACAAAGAAGTTTTGGGGAAAAGGAGACAACAAAAAAATGAACAAGTCATATGAATAGATGGAAAGAGACTGGTGGCCAAATGGATTGTACCCATGAGTACTCTGTTAAATTGTCATGCCTGAGGGGCCGTTCGCCGTTCAACTCTTTCTGTTAAATGGGTCAATATATTGGGCATTATCAACCTGAATTACTCAAGGCAGGGGTTAGGTATACATTGACATTCACACTGTGTATTTGGACCATTTAGTAATACATTCTGAAGCCCAGTTCTGTTGAAGTAATCTGACGATGAAATGTTGGATATTCTTACCTGCCCAGAATGTCATTAAACCGCGGGTCTAGTTCAATGTTGTACTTGTCGATGTAGTCATACAAGTCCTCTGTGCCGAGGACTTTAGCAATCCGTACGAGCTGTAAAACAGAAACAGAACATTTTAGAGGGAAGACAAACTAAAACAAAAGCCTAAGGCCTAAATCTGGAATTCAACTGGCAGTCAAGTAAGGGGGCTAGAAGTATGCACTAAATATCAACCATCAGCCGTGTTGTAAAGACTGTCGTCTCATCATGATCAACACATTGTTTCAGTCAAGTAAGGGGGCTAGAAGTATGCACTAAATATCAACCATCAGCCGTGTTGTAAAGACTGTCGTCTCATCATGATCAACACATTGTTTCAGGGTTGTTCATCAGCACTGAGAGACTCAATTCTTCTCACCTGATTGTAGATAAACCAAAACACTCAACCAAAATACTTACTTGTAATCCTACAGAAAGTTGCAATTCAACTGGCAGTCAACTAAGAGAGCAACAAGACATCCACTTGATAGCTCAAATCAGTGCTGTTGTAGTAGAGACTGGTGTATCAGGATTTAATATCAAGACAATGTGATCAGCACCATGAGAGACAATTCTACCTGGTCGTAGTTGTCGTGTCCATGGAAGAAAGGCTCCTTCCTGAAGATCATGCTGGCCAACATACAGCCCAAACTCCACATGTCTAAACTGTAGTCATACATCTGACATGAAGAGAGAGGGGGGGGGGGGTGAACGCTGTGCTTAAAACAACAATGACTACATTACTGTACCAACTTACACCTACATTATTATAACTACATTAACGACATGCTACTATAGATTTGTGGCCAACTAGAATAGTTTGTTTCATGTTTATAACTAGTCTTTGTATTGTATTGAGTGGTCTCACCTGGTAGTCTACGAGCAGCTCAGGTCCTTTGAAGTAGCGCGAGGCCACTCTCACATTGTACTCCTGGTTAGGGTGGTAGAACTCTGCCAAGCCCCAGTCGATCAGGCGGAGCTACAAGAGAATAGTCATTATTGCCTGTGTTTTTTTAGTTAATAAGTTCTAATTCCTAATTCTGAGTTCTAGTTCTATGATAATAACAATATTAATACACAGGTCTTATATAGAGCTTTTCTAAAACCCAAAGACACTTTACAATAAGCAACAATAAGGAAACAAAAACGTCTAACAAAGTGGGCTGGTTAATTATGGTAGTGATCCAAGCTATAGTAACAGAATGAATGAAAGGAGGAGCCTGAATCCATACCTTTCTGTGTTCATGATCAATCATCACATTGTGTGGCTTGACATCTCTGTGCATGATCCCCATACTGTGACAGTAGTCAAGGGCCTGAGAAGAAACAATTAGGTCTTGGTTTAAGCTAACAGTCTAAATGCGAGATATATCATTGGCATCTGAGATTTGATTTATTAGGATCCCCATTAGTCGACGTCAATGGAGACAGTCTTACTGGGGTCGGACATAACAACAGACATTACAGACAAAATACATATATTTAAAATCATTAACATGTAGTGTGTGTGCATCTATCAGTTACACATACATGTCAGTACATACACACACCAAGTAGGTCACATGTCAGTACATACACACACCAAGTAGGTCACATGTCAGTACATACACACACCAAGTAGGTCACATGTCAGTACATACACACACCAAGTAGGTCACATGTCAGTACATACACACACCAAGTAGGTCACATGTCAGTACATACACACACCAAGTAGGTCACGTCAGTACATACACACACCAAGTAGGTCATATGGGGGAGAGGCGTTGTGCAGTGAGGTGTTTGTGTTTTTTGAAACCATCCCTTACCTTCAAGATTTCAAACATGTAGAACCGTATGTCGAAGTCTGATAAAGTTTGATACAGTTGCTGAAATACAGAGAAAAAAAATGTATCAAAATGAGATGGCTGGACATTGGTTCAGAATGTGAGGTTTATTAGAATTCTGTACAGACAGATGAACATGGTCTCTCTCCTCACCTTGAAATCAGTGTTGTTGACATGCTCAAAAACCAGCGCGGGAGTTCGAGACTGAGAAGACATAAGAAAAGGCATGAGGAACTACAATAACTACAATCATTCACTCCACCAGAACACACACAAAATACATTTGAAAAGAAGAAGAAGAAGAATCGGGATGGTAAAACGTTTTCAATGTAAACTCAAATGATTAAAACCAGGTTGAAAGTAGAAAAGTGATATATTTTAAAATAAGATAATCTTTGACAACTAACAACCACCAAAATAAAAACTAGACAGTCAGGGAGAATATATATATATTTTTTTAAATGACATGGCATTGATTTTATTATGATATTTGAGTCTCTCAGATAGCATAAGAGCAAGGCATAAGCCATGGCAAAATGTGGAGAATTACAGGAAATTAGCTTTAAAACTGCACATCTTCTCACAGCCGTTTCCAAAATGTGGTGAATTGCAGGAAATTTGCTTTAAAACTGCAATTGTTCTCTCCACCCAATGACAAAAATAGGTATAATTGCAGGAAATTAGCTTTAAAACTAGTGATGCACCGATATTACATTTTTGGCCGATTTCCGATATTTTCCTCGTCAAAAAAAACAATACCGATATTTAAAATTTTTGCGGCCTTTTAAGCATACAGTTAAATAGTTAACACACACACACATGGACGCAGTGTTGTTCATTCGTTTCATGCTCAACCAGGATTTCTTAGGAACCCCTTTTTTGTCTTTGCGTGTCAAATAAGCTTGCTGACCAATCAGGACCTGAATATGACTGCACGTCAAATAATAAATTAACGCATTCATTCATTATTTTGTGTCACAAGGGATTCATCAATACGTATGCTATGATGCTGGTAAACTTGTCTCTCACACCCATGGTGCTGGTCATGAAAAAAACTTTGCCACAGCTGCTGAAAAAAATCCTAGGGGAAACTCTGGATGGAGGTAGCTGAACATTGTTTCTGCTTAGTGATTGAGCAACAGCCATTGTAAAAAAAAGGCCCACAAAAAACGAGCATGTGGTTGTGTTATGATTCACACTTTACAGACGTATAGAAATGAGGATCATGAGCTCCACTCACCACAGGATCCTTGACGATATCTAAAAGTGAGATGATGTTGGGACCGCCTCGCAAGTTTTCTAGAATCTTGATTTCTCTCTTGATTTTCTTCTTTTTGACTGGCTATCGACAAACATAACAAAATACCATCAGGACTTCATACAGTACGTCTCTTTGGCGAGGAGCGAAATTTGAGTCAGGGGATAAAATGCCAATACTAAAATCAATTAAAATTAATATGGTACCAACCTTGAGTATTTTGACAACAACCTTCTCATTGTTGGTGATATTTATGGCTTCAAACACCTCACTGTATTTGCCTCGTCCTAGTTTGCGCACCAGCTGGTAGTCATCTTGGTTCCTACATAGTCAAGAGAATTGGCAAGCAATGTGATGGCGTGACAATTTCAGCTAGGTAACACCAACTAGAATCTAACACACATATCAGAACATGCAACAGAAAACAATGTGTTCAGCTTTGAACCACACACGCACTACGTACCCCCATTCCACCACATGGGACTCGTAGTCCCAGTACTCCCGAGGCCTCTGTGTGTTTACATCAGGGTAAACTCGAGAGCGGCTTGGGACAGAGCCGGACATATTATACACAGGATGTTCTCTGGATCACCTGGGACAGAGAAAATAGACACACCTATTATAATAAAAACAAACATGATAGGGGTGGTGTATGTGAGTCCACATCGCACTTTAATGTCATTTTTTGCCCCCCCCCCCCCCCCCGAAGGGGAATGTAAATCATTCACTTTTTTTTTTACAGTAGTTACATAGCAAAACATCAAATAATTTGATATACTTTACATCTAGATAGACAGTACTTATACATTATAAATTGTGTTTTAGTCATAACTATTATATAACATGAGCTTTTAAACCCACCCCTCAGCTACTCTCAGTCCATCCCACCTATCTCCCTAACCCCACCCCTCCAGTACTCTCAGTTCATCCCACCTATCTCCCTAAACCCCACCCCTCAGCTACTCTCAGTCCATCCACCTATCTCCCTAACCCCACCCCTCCAGTACTCTCAGTTCATCCCACCTATCTCCCTAACCCCACCCCTCCAGTACTCTCAGTCCATCCCACCTATCTCCCTAACCCCACCCCTCAGCTACTCTCAGTCCATCCACCTATCTCCCTAACCCCACCCCTCCAGTACTCTCAGTTCATCCCACCTATCTCCCTAACCCCACCCCTCCAGTACTCAGTCCATCCCACCTATCTCCCTAACCCCACCCCTCCAGTACTCTCAGTCCATCCCACCTATCTCCCTAACCCCACCCCTCCAGTACTCTCAGTTCATCCCACCTATCTCCCTAACCCCACCCCTCCAGTACTCTCAGTTCATCCCACCTATCTCCCTAACCCCGCCCCTCCTGTACTCTCAGTTCATCCCACCTATCTCCCTAACCCCACCCCTCAGCTACTCTCAGTTCATCCCACCTATCTCCCTAACCCCACCCCTCCAGTACTCTCAGTCCATCCCACCTATCTCCCTAACCCCACCCCTCCAGTACTCTCAGTTCATCCCACCTATCTCCCTAACACCACCCCTCAGCTACTCTCAGTCCATCCCACCTATCTCCCTAACCCCACCCCTCAGCTACTCTCAGTTCATCCCACCTATCTCCCTAACCCCACCCCTCCAGTACTCTCAGTCCATCCCACCTATCTCCCTAACCCCACCCCTCCAGTACTCTCAGTTCATCCCACCTATCTCCCTAAACCCACCCCTCCAGTACTCTCAGTTCATCCCACCTATCTCCCTAACCCCACCCCTCCAGTACTCTCAGTTCATCCCACCTATCTCCCTAACCCCACCCCTCAGCTACTCTCAGTCCATCCCACCTATCTCCCTAACCCTACCCCTCCGGTACTTTCAGTCCATCCCACCTATCTCCGTAAACCACCCTCTGATGATTTCCATGTGCCATTTGTCAACTGTGCTGTTTCTAATAAATTCTGAACCTATCTAATCGATATCAAGAAGATCCATATAAGCAACATCTATAACCATAGATGGACAATTACGTGACTGATTGAAAGTAATGTAGACTAATGAATCATTCTGTTTGGCATACTGTTGGCATCAGGTCTCGCTGTCTCGCTTGACTTGGCACAGTAGGCCTATAAGACAGTGTGATTGATCACTGTGTGAATGATTGATCACCATGTGAATGGTACCTTGGAGGTTTCCTCCAAGCTGCAGGTGACAGGTGGGGTCGCTGCAGAGCTGATGCTACGTTGGTTTGGTAGAGGCTGCAGGATAAAACACACAACTAGATGTTAGTTGGCTAGCTACATATTTTAGTCAGGTAGCCATCATGATATGGGCAGGTTTCCCAGACACAAATTAAGACCAGTCTTAGACTAAAAAGCCTGCTACATGGAAATTAATTAAGTACAGGACTAAGCTTATTCTGTGTTTTGGAAATCGCTGATATACTGGTCAAAAAAATTTAAGATAATAGTTTGCTAAAATCAACAAACCTGATTGTTGTAGTTGTTAAGGAGTACATCCAACCAGTCTAATCAGGGGGCACCGGGCTCAGTAGAGTCATCACTAGGATTCCCACTGTCATATGCCCTGTTGAAAGACATACATGTGATTGATTTAGTACAATACTTGGCCAAAGAGTCTCGACTCAACCTCTGACTTAACTCAAAAACCTGTCACTACTTACGAGCTTTATTTCTATGGTATTGTTTACCGGTCTGTCAAGTGTCATTCACTGAAACCGATCAGAAACATCTGTGGTGTACAAAGCAGTTTCATTATGATAACCAGTGTCCGGCTGGGACCCACACGGTTTAATAATCTGTGGTGAAACTCCCTCGAGACAGTCACACACGCACGAGCCATGGCCTGCACATGTAGCCAACTAGCTCGCGCTAGAGCTGCTTCCATGATGAACTGCAACGCACCAAAAGCCGGATGGGAATACTAGGTTAGCTAGCTAACTAACAAGCAAATGTTATCTATAGTTATATTCACGAAACATGAATTGCTGGGCAGGTATTTATCTATAAATGTTAGTAAATTGTATTAGCTGACGTGGATACGTTGAAGATTGCTAGCTACCACAAGCCAGAAAATATTATTTGTTTTCAGAAGAAAAAAAGTGACAACGGAGTGCATTAGCGAGGCAACTGGCTGACAACGCCTTAGCTAACATTCTGTGGGCTACCTTGATAGCTAATGGTAGTAAAGCTAAACATAGTTATGTATGCTTTAAGAGTATTTGTCTTATATGCAATAACATGCAAAGTTGACTCAAAACAATGGCCATCTCACGTAGGTAAATAAGCTAACGTGTATTACCTCTCGACGTTGTTGGGACATCAATATGGCGATGCTTGGTTTAGCGGCAATGTGCACCTCCATTCCTGTGAGGGGCGCTGTGCTTTCTTTGTGTGGAAAATGGGAGAGAGAAAACACAAGGCTGTACTTCTCTGAAAACCCTTACTGACACCTAGTGGTTAAATGGGAGAACCTCTGTGTCACAATTAAATCCTAATTATGTTATACATATTATATCCATATCCACATCGTACTTTTAATTTATTTTTTTTTGGGGGGGGGCAAAAAATACATTACATATACATTATACATTGTCCCACTTCGAAGGTCAAAAACAAACTTTGTTTTTACAGCTTTTTCTTTTGTTGTTACATGTAAATCACACACACACATTTTGTACAGTAGTTACGCAGCAAACATAAAGTAATTCGATATTTTGATATATATTACATCTAGATAGATAGTACTTATTAATTTAAAAAAATTATAGTCATAACTATTATAGAACATAACCCCAGCACATAACCCCGCTACTTTCAGTCCATCCCACCTCTCCGTTAATTAACCTCCCTCTTGTGATTTCCATGTGCCATATATTTGTGCAGTTTCACATAAATTCTGAACCTATCTAATCATCTAGATTGTAAATTAAAGATAAATATTCTTACTAAAGTTATTATTATATTGTTGATTGACTATGGTCGTACTTCCTCCTTAGTTATTTTCCACAATATAAATCTATCTTCTCACTGGGACAAGACCAATGATGTTCCAGACAGGGACAACGCACAACGGAAACGGTGCTGTTCTGATTGGCCAATTGAAAAACGGGGAGGGATTGGGTTGTGGGTTGGGGAACGCTCCACTGCCCTTTCGTCACTCATTGTTTCAAGCCACACCCTACTACACCCACTAAGCGGAGAAAGCGTACCTCAACGTCTGTTCAAGAATGTTGAAATGTTGAATGTTTTGAATAAACGTGTGGTTCAGTACAAACCGTCACACTACCTAGCTACTGTTTAATCGAACTGAATGCACCCCAGGTATGTCTAACGTTCCGGACCCATGGACATCTAACTAATGCATAACTCCAAAACATTAGTATTTTATTAGAATTCCCATTAGCATCTGCCAAGGCAGCCATTACTCTTCCTGGGGTCCAAACATGAACAAAACAATACATCACAACAAAACAATAGTCTACATCATAAATAAAACACATAACACAATACATTGTGCACTATATACATTTGCATATCTGCTCCACTTTTACAAATGTACAGTACAAAATGTACAATATTACAACAATACAATATTACAATGTGTGGGTGTGTGTCTCTTCACAGTTCGCATTGTGCCTTGAGGTTTTGTTTTATCTGTAGGTTTTTAAATCTGATTTTATTGCTAGCTTGAATTACCTAATGTGGAGTAGAGTTCCATGTAGTCATGGCTCTATGTAGTACTGTGTGTTTCCCAGCCTCTGTTCTGGACTTAGGGACTGTGAAGAGACCACTGGTGGCATGTCTTGTGGGGTATGTATGGCTGTCTGAGGCGTGTTAGCTGTTTGAACGGACAGTTCGTTTCAGCACGTCAATACCTCTCACAAAATCAAGTAGTGATGAATACATTCTCTCCTCCCCTTTGTGCCAGGAGAGATTCACGTTGATTTTCTTGATATTAGCCCTCAGTGTACATTTAAGGGCGAACCGTGCTGCTCTGTTTTTGGCCAATTGCCTATGTCCATCTTTGCAGCATTTGATCATATAACTCGGCAGTAGTCCAGGTGTGATAAAAACACATATGTATGATATTAATTTGAGCCCGTTTGCTACAGCAGGAAATGAATCCTGCAGCAACAGAAAATGTTTCCCCGGCTATGTGTTTGGCGCCGACAGAGATGAACGCTTTGCGTTCTTAGGAAACTATGCAGTATTTAGTTTTTTTTACAAATTATTTCTTACATTGTTACCCAGGAAATCTTAAGTCTTATTACATACAGCCAGGAGGAACTATTGGATATAAGAGCAACATCAATTTACCAACATTACGACCAGGAATACGACTTTCCCGAAGCGGATCCTCTGTTTCGACCACCACCCAGGACAATGGATCGGATCCCAGTAGGCGACCCAAAACATCGGCGCCGCTGACGCCTCACAAGTCCTCAACTGGCAGCTTCATTGAATAGTACCTGCAAAACACCAGTCTCAAGTCAACAGTGACGAGGCGACTCTGGGATGCTGGCCTTCTAGGCAGAGTTCTTCTGTCCAGTGTCTGTGTTCTTTTGCCCATCTTAATCTTTTCTTTTTATTGGCCAGTCCGAGATATGGCTTTTTCTTTGCAACTCTGCCTAGAAGGCCAGCATCCTGGAGTCGCCTTTTCACTGTTGACGTTGAGATTGGTGTTTTGCAGGTACTAATTAATGAAGCTGCCAGATGGGGACTTGTGAGGCGTCTGTTTCTCAAACTAGACACTAATGTACTTGTCCTCTTGCTCAGTTGTGCACAGAGGCCTCCAACTCCTCTTTCTATTCTGGTTAGAGCCAGTTTGCACTGTTCTGTGAAGGGAGGAGTACACAGCGTTGTACGAGATCTTCAGTTTCTTGGCAATTTCTTGCATGGAAAAGCCTTCATTTCTGAGAACAAGAATATACTGACGAGTTTCAGAAGAAAGTTCTTTGTGTCTGGCCATTTTGAGCCTGTAATCGAACCCACAAATGCTGATGCTCCAGATACTCAACTAGTCTAAAGAAGGCCAATTTTATTGCTTTCAGTAGTGCTAACATAATTGCGAAAGGGTTTTCTAATGATAAATTAGCCTATTAAAATTATAAACTTGGATTAGCTAACACAACGTGCCATTGGAACACAGGACTGATGATTGCTGATAATGGGCCTCTGTACACTTATGTAGATATTCCATAAGAAATCTGCCATTTCCAACTACAATAGTCATTTACAACATTAACAATGTCGACACTGTATTTCTGATAAATGTTATGTTATTTTAATGGACATAAAATGTGCTTTTCTTTCAAAAACAAGGACATTTCTAAGTGACCCCAAACTTTTGAACGGTAGTGTATGTTTTTTTCAACAGCATATTATGATCAATAATGTCAAAAGATGCACTGAAGTCTAGCAAAATAGCTCCTACAATCTTCTTATTATCAGTTTCTTTCAGCCAATCATCAGTCATTTGTGTCAAGGCCGTACATGTTGAGGGCCCTTCCCTATAAGTGAGTTGAAAGTCTGTTGTTAATTTGTTTACTGTGAAATAGCATTGTACCTGGTCAAACACATTTTTTTCCAAAAGTTGACTAAGGATTGGTAGCAGGCTGATTGGTCGGCTGTTTCAACCAGTAAAGGGTGCTTTGCTATTCTTGGGTATCGGAAGTACTTTTACTTCCCTCCAGCCCTGAGACACACACTGTCCTGTAGGCTTAGATAGATAGGAGTGGCAATAGTCCGCTACCATCCAAGTTGTCAGTACCAGACGGTTTGTCATTACTGATAGACAGCAATACTATTTTCACCTCTTCCACACTCACTTTACAGAATTCAAATTCAGTTATGCATGAAAATTAAGGTTTAGAGTTTGTTATTGGCATGTCATGCCTATGTTTGCTAATCTTGCCAAGGAAAAAGTCATTAAAGTAGTCGGCAATATCAGAGGGTTTTGCAATGTTCAATTAAACAGTGCTGTTCTGAACGACCAAAGAAGAATTTGAAAACAGAGAAATATTGAACGACCAAAGAAGAATACCTTTGATAAGATATATATTGAATACAGAATTAAAATACTTTCTCTTTGGTCGTTATGGCTAATGGACAATGTACAATGAGTGGACAAAACATTAGGAACACCTTCCTAATATTGAGTTGCACCCCATCTTGCCCTCTGAACAGCCCTCAATTTGTCGGGGCATGGACTCTACAAGGTGTCAAAAGCGTTCCACAGGGATGCTGGCCCATGTTGACTCCAACGCTTCCCACAGTTGTGTCGAGTTGGCTGGATGTCCTTTGGGTGGTGGATCATTCTTGATACACATGGGAAACTGAAAAACCCAGCATACCCCATTCAAAGGCACTTACAGTGCCTTGCGAAAGTATTCGGCCCCCTTGAACTTTGCGACCTTTTGCCACATTTCAGGCTTCAAACATAAAGATATAAAACTGTATTTTTTTGTGAAGAATCAACAACAAGTGGGACACAATCATGAAGTGGAACGACATTTATTGGATATTTCAAACTTTTTTAACAAATCAAAAACTGAAAAATTGGGCGTGCAAATTATTCAGCCCCCTTAAGTTAATAATTTGTAGCGCCACCTTTTGCTGCGATTACAGCTGTAAGTCGCTTGGGGTATGTCCCTATCAGTTTTGCACATCGAGAGACTGAATTTTTTTCCCATTCCTCCTTGCAAAACAGCTCGAGCTCAGTGAGGTTGGATGGAGAGCATTTGTGAACAGCAGTTTTCAGTTCTTTCCACAGATTCTCGATTGGATTCAGGTCTGGACTTTGACTTGGCCATTCTAACACCTGGATATGTTTATTTTTTAACCATTCCATTGTAGATTTTGCTTTATGTTTTGGATCATTGTCTTGTTGGAAGACAAATCTCCGTCCCAGTCTCAGGTCTTTTGCAGACTCCATCAGGTTTTCTTCCAGAATGGTCCTGTATTTGGCTCCATCCATCTTCCCATCAATTTTAACCATCTTCCCTGTCCCTGCTGAAGAAAAGCAGGCCCAAACCATGATGCTGCCACCACCATGTTTGACAGTGGGGATGGTGTGTTCAGCTGTGTTGCTTTTACGCCAAACATAACGTTTTGCATTGTTGCCAAAAAGTTCAATTTTGGTTTCATCTGACCAGAGCACCTTCTTCCACATGCTTGGTGTGTCTTCCAGGTGGCTTGTGGCAAACTTTAAACTACACTTTTTATGGATATCTTTAAGAAATGGCTTTCTTCTTGCCACTCTTCCATAAAGGCCAGATTTGTGCAATATACGACTGATTGTTGTCCTATGGACAGAGTCTCCCAGCTCAGCTGTAGATCTCTGCAGTTCATCCAGAGTGATCATGGGCCTCTTGGCTGCATCTCTGATCAGTCTTCTCCTTGTATGAGCTGAAAGTTTAGAGGGACGGCCAGGTCTTGGTAGATTTGCAGTGGTCTGATACTCCTTCCATTTCAATATTATCGCTTGCACAGTGCTCCTTGGGATGTTTAAAGCTTGGGAAATCTTTTTGTATCCAAATCCGGCTTTAAACTTCTTCACAACAGTATCTCGGACCTGCCTGGTGTGTTCCTTGTTCTTCATGATGCTCTCTGCGCTTTTAACGGACCTCTGAGACTATCACAGTGCAGGTGCATTTATACGGAGACTTGATTACACACAGGTGGATTGTATTTATCATCATTAGTCATTTAGGTCAACATTGGATCATTCAGAGATCCTCACTGAACTTCTGGAGAGAGTTTGCTGCACTGAAAGTAAAGGGGCTGAATAATTTTGCACGCCCAATTTTTCAGTTTTTGATTTGTTAAAAAAGTTTGAAATATCCAATAAATGTCGTTCCACTTCATGATTGTGTCCCACTTGTTGTTGATTCTTCACAAAAAAATACAGTTTTATATCTTTATGTTTGAAGCCTGAAATGTGGCAAAAGGTCGCAAAGTTCAAGGGGGCCGAATACTTTCGCAAGGCACTGTATATATTTTGTGTTGACAATCCACCCTCTGAATGGCACACATACACAATCAATGTCTCAATTGTGTCAAGGCTTAAAAATGATTATTTAACCTGTCTCCTCCCCTTCATCTAAATTGATTGATGTGGATTTAACAGGTGACATCAATAAGAGATTCACCTTGATTCCCCTGCTCAGTCTATGTCATAGAAAGACCAGGTGTTTCTAATGTTACATACACTCACTGTATATGCTTATGCTACACTTTCAGAGTGCGGTATCAATTAATCCACTCATTGTGTAGGCTTCTAAATTGCTGTAACAATGAGAAGGAAATGCCAGAGGCATGTTTTGTTTGCATCACTGACCACAGGAACCAGTCACCTATAATCAACATAGTCTAGAAAGAGAAGGTCTTTGTTTTGTACACCTCTTGAATGAACAGTCACATCTTGGGAGTATTTGTCTTCTATGTCAGTGGGTTGTTTGTCGACTGACATTATAATGAGTCATTTGTCAACTGTAAACCTTTTTGTTTAAATGCTCATCTGATTCCTCAATCTTAAAACATTGCCACGGTCATGCACTGTTTCCTGCAGAGACACCTGACACAGCCCCCATTCTATCTCATAGAAGTGGGTCTGTGTCTATTGTCTCTGCGGTTCCAGCCAATCAGCTATAAGGACAGGTATAAAACCTCTGATGGTCTTTTAACAAAGAGATAGAGGACTCGTGTGATGACTTCCACCCACCATGGAGCTGTAAGTCACTTTTTTATTCCATCATGGCCTCTTTGATTGATATATTCTTTATAACAATGTAACATTTAGGTCATGTAACATTTCATTGAAATGTTGTGTGTTGTCTTGACTTAGTCTTACAAAGCATTAGATTTAACACTGTACAACTATCTTCTTTATAAAAGGGGATACCTAGTCAACTGTTCAACTGAAAAGGCCAATGCTCTTTATTTTTCTCGTAGCTCCCTGTGTTCTCTGTCAGTTCTGACGCTAGTGGCTGTTGTGTTCATGGTACCAATGAAAGGTAAGCTTCATTTACCCTAAACAAGGATCATATATCAGCCTATATCGATTTGCTCCAGTAAGCTTTTCCAGTGAATTGTTCAGCGTGTCATACACTGGACAAAAACGACTTGCTTTTATTGCTGTGGTGAAAAGGTCTGATACAGTAATATGACATGATATTACTGAGGTTATTGTGATTGAATCAGTTAATAATAGTCCTGTTTCCTTTTCAGACAGAAGTGAGGATGTGTTAAGCTTTTTGAATGGTGAGATGGTTGGCTACATGCTAATGCACCTGTTTATTGTCTTGTGTTGATGAGACCCAAACAGTTGTTAGTCTTGATGGAGAAATCACATTTTCAAAAAATGATCAGAGGTGGTGAGATTCTAATAAGCTGTTGGTTATAGGTAGCTCATTCTCAGATGTTGTTACAGGTGCCCTTGATGTTGCTCCCGCTACTCAAAGCACCTCAGGAAAAATCAAAGGTCTGTTCTTCACACTTATATATTTATTTATCTATCCTCATTTTGTTACTTTTAAAATCATTATCTCAATCTGCCGTCTTTCTTTTCTACTTTCCCCAGGTCCCGAGAACACCTTTGGTAAACCAGCTCCAACCCCAGGTTAGTGAAAGTAGATTTTGATGTTTGAGGGAAATGTTTCTAACTAGCATCTGTTATTGCCATGTTGACCTAATTTATTACTGTGTTCAACAGGAAGACCAAGTCCTTTAAGACCAACAGAGAACTCTGCAGGTTGTTTTTTTATTACGTTTAGTTTGTAATCAAACTGTCAAACTTGGTTGTGAAATATAATGAAATCAATGTTACATTACGTGTATCATTACTCCGTAATCATTTGTCTTCCAGAAATCTCTAATGTTACGCAGACTGCAAACTCTGCTTGTTTAACAGGTTAGTGTGGGGAAGGTTGAGCTGGGAACTTATCAATAGTCAGTAGTTAGTGTTATTGATATGTGCTTGATCATGTGTTTTTTGTGTTATTGATCATTATCTGATCATGTATCAGATGTTGTAGACTCAGATGCCAGATCCAAAGAGAAATGCAACTCCAATGATCTTACAGGTGTGTGGAATATGGTTTGAAAATAATGCTATATAGGAAGTTTCAATATCATTTTCAGAGTTGTTTCATTCAATGTCCCACAGATGCAGAACGATCTGAAAGTAACTCAGCAGAAAGCAGAGGTATATTAAATATCAAAATAATCTATCACTGAAATATCCATAGGGGAAAATGAATCTGGTAATATTGATTTCATAGACTGTTATGGCCATACCAATTCTGATTCTCTCTCTCTCTCTCTCTCTCCTCTTTCTTTATTTCTTTCTTTCTTTTTTTCTCTCTCTCTCTCTCTTTCTCTTTCTCTTTCTTTCTTCAGAGGATTATGATGACTCTCTGGGATCTAATACAAAGATTACAGAAACTGGTATGTCATGTTTACCATCAATGTAAAGAAATGGTAGCTCGATAATTGATGTAGTGTCACTGTTTTTACCTCAAACAGAAATGCAGAAGGTATCACAGGATTCTAATTCTGCTGGTCAGAATTCCAGCCTCTTATAATTACATCCCATAGACATGTAACTAACACTATGTAAGAGACTGAACATGACATCACCTGGGCTTGTCTTGTTGTAGGACAGCAACAGAGACGGAAAAAATCATGTGGTTGTAGCAGCCGCCAAACCCTCTACTGAGATTCAAGATATGTCATTATCTACTAGATGAAGTCCTTGGCCAACAGTGTATTTAAACAAACATATAATTAACATACGTAGAATAAAAACGTATTAAACCAATAGCACTTATTCATATCCATAGATTTTCGTACAAAGAGTAAAATCAAAATGGAATCAGTTGACAGTTCTAACCGACTCTTCATCCCCAATACAGTGACAGATGACAGTAGCAGCGACGAGACTGACAGTTCTCCAAGTGATGTGAGAAAATACAAACAACCTCCAGGAAGGAGAACCATAAACCCAGACCATGTCGACAGCATGCAGACAACCACCAGGCAGGATCCAACCAATGGGAGCGAGGAGCTGGATAGAGAGACTCAGAGGGACCCCACAGTGGGGAGAGAGAGAACCAGCAGAGTGCTCATTGATCTCAACAGTGAAGAGGATATGATGGTGGGCTGTCAGGGTTCTGTCTGTGTGCCCGGAGAGCAGGGGACTACAGTCAATGGAGGTGAAAATGATGAGAATACAAGTCTAAACAGTAGAGATAGAGATATCCAAAGCCAAGAGGTCACAGGCACAGCCACGGAGCAGGCCCTACGTAGGGATAGTTGTAGGGGTGTAGTGAATGGAGTGTTGGACACAGCCAGAGAACATCAGGACTTGGACAGTATGGAGCATGTCAATGGTAGACCCAATGGTACTGATGAAGCCAAGAGTAGAGGTTCGTCTGGCTTCTATTCTACCATGATTCCAAACTACGGCTTTACAAAAAAGAAGATCCACAGCAGAATTCTTTAACTACTGAACCTATATTATTGAAAAATATCTGAATGATTGCTTTCTATCCTAACAGAAACCAGAGATGACATCAGCACTGAGACGAACCCAGTCGGTAGGTTTAGAGAAAACACACCATGAACAATAAAACAATCCCAGTAAAAACCCTGAGGTCCCTGAGCACTTCTGTTCAGATGGTAAGTAGGGTTATGTGTTCTGGTAAGGAAAGATACAGAGAAACAGCAGATTATTTATATCCACCTAAATATGTGCTGGAAACACTTTGGTGAGGAAAATATCACTTTCTCGTATTGCGAAACCCACAAATGTTCTCTAGCAAGTCTGAAAATATTTCCTGTTTTGCAAAAATATTTAAATTGATGTGGTGAATTCGAAACATTACCCCAGTGAATACTTTGTATAACCATTTCTGTTTCAAATAAGAGCACCTCTTCTAAGACCTAAGTAGAAACAGAGCAGAGGTGTTACCTACCGGAGGTCAACCTACATCCATATTACACATTCAACAACACACCACTGTTTTCAGACTTATCTTACCCCTCACAGGCAAAATGTTTAAATCATACTGAGTGTTCTCCATGTTGTCTGCTCTGTGTTCTAGTGATTGGTTAGCCTCCAGGAGCCCCAGCCAGGAGCCCCAGCCAGGAGCTCCAGCCAGGAGCCTGTCAGTGCCGGAGGCTTCCTCCAGGTAGAGTTGGCTCAGCTCTACCCTGCAGGGCCTGTAAATCTCCCTGCCTCTCACTCGTGTGTCGTCTCCCTCAAGCTCCACCGACTCTACCAGACCGCAGAGTCCCTCTCACACTTATATTCATGACAGAGACGTCAGTAAATCTGTGGATATTTACCACCAATCTTTCACTTGATCTTGAAATGGTATAAATGGTATTCTGACAGCAGCTGTGCCCCCTGGTCTTACTGCCGCTAGTCAATTTGAATTGTAGGTGAATGGAAATAAGATGTTTGGCTCCAATCTGATCTGATGAAATAAAGGTTTCTCATAAAGCATTGTTTGTTGTACTAATTCGAGGTAATTCAATGAAAGGATGTGTATACAGGCAAATTCACAATTGTAAGGAAAGACAATACATTGTTTGAAGGCAGAATGCCTTACAGCGTTACACAACTGCTTGGACTACATGACCATTCTACACAGAACCTTTTCTACATTTCAACTTCACCCAATCATTCAACTGTCAACTTGGCCCATACAAACAACATTTGGTAACTTTGTATAAAATATAATATGTCAGTGATTCAACAACGGAATAAAAATATGTTGACAGAACATGTCACTGTTACCTTCTTGCTGCGGCAGCAATTTTCCAGACATGAACGCTTCTCTCATCCAACAGTGTTTTATAGTGATCTCTCCCATGTGTTGGAGTTGACATGGGGTGACTGCCCTGACACATCAGCCTTGCTGTTTGCACACAGGCAGTAACACATGTACTGTGGCCTGAGGCACAGCTTCAACATCAACTGCTGTGCTGAGCAAAACCAGTGGCACAGAATGAGGAGCAGCTGATTACAAAATATACATACATGATGAGCTTGTGACCCTCGCGTGATGAGTTACCTTGTCTGAGACCTGAGGACTTGTGGTAGCTCCCTGAGCTGATGTCTAGGCTTTAGCTTAGCAGCCTACCATAGTCTTGTGTCACGATTGGTAGAAGGTAAATTCACTGGACCTTACAGCTGGAATCCCCAGTAGGTGGAAACATCGCCACTGGCCGCCCCAACAGCGTTGTTATTGTTTTTGTTGCCCAGCTGAGGATCATCATGAGAAAAACAACTGCAGTACACATTGTGCTTTTCTATCACACCTGCAATGTCTGAGGGGGAAAACACTGTGTTGGTTGTTTCCAGTAACTTCTATGTTGTTGTAATATCCCAAACGGACCTGGTTGTTTCACCGATAAGGATTCCAGATGTAAGAGTAGTCACTGTTTACTTATATAGTAAACACACCACAATTTGGAATCTGAAGTGACACTCCAATAGGGCTTCATTTTGTGGTGGATACCAACCACGGAGATCCTCCACTATTACATTCTCAGTGTTCCTTTCCAGACCTCCATGCACTGGCTCTGATGCTTATAAAATTCTGTTTCTGTAAAAAGCAGTCTGCACAGGAAGCTAGCTCTTCTATCTGTGCTGTCTTAGAACCTGGAACCTGCCAGAAACAGTGTGGTGCCTGGACAGAGAAGTCCCAAATGGTCAGCTGCTCTAGGGTTTATGGAGGGGAAGAAGAATCCTTAGACAAATGTTTAGACAGAAATATCCCATCCCCTCATCTAGAGGACAGCATCTTGGGGAATGAGTGAGCGGAATGGATTTCTCCAAGTCCTAAACAGTACGACATCACTTTATCTCTCTTATGAAACTGATTTTACATGACAATCACTGTAAAATCTCTCTCTCACACACACACACACACACACACACACACACACACACACACACACACACACACACACACACACACACACACACACACACACACACACACAGTAGAGAGAGAGAGAGAGAGAGAAAGACCTCAACAAACACAAACTTAACAAAACGTAACATACCCCACTTGTATTGTTCAGACAGGACCTGAACAGGCAGACTAAACAAATCCAAACTGAGTCGTCGGGTTGTTGGGAAGCATGAATTACAACCCAGTGCTAAATGGGAGAAGTGATGGTGTCTGACAGTTGAGTTCCTCTGTGAGCCGCTGCCGGGTCTGATTTCTCCTCTGCTGAGGCAGTCATTAGTGGGCCAGACAGGAGGCTCTCCTCCATACATCATGTCATACTACTTAAACTGCTAAGATGAAAGGTCAGGCTGCTCCTTCTCTTAACAAGTTAAACAGAGGTTAACATAGATAATTGGTTTATGGGTTATTGCCATTGGTTATTACACAATATGGCTTTAACACTAAATGGGTGGACTTGGACCGTAGATTCTGTCCGGTAGTGTTGTGGTCAGAGGAGGGTTAAAAGACAGGGGGAACTGGTGTCTCTGGGCCGACTGCTCTGCTGGATGGAAGACAGGACTGCACCGTGTCTGCCCTCCAGGCTTCGTTTGTAACACACACACATTTGTGTGTCTGGATTTATCCAGACCTCATGGTCTTAGTATTCAATAGACCCGAGAAGACGAGGAAACATCAATGGACTGATTTTATTGAACAGGGGTAAGGTTTTGCCACAGGGGAAAAGCTCCCCCTTACTTGACCACGTACGGTCACACTTCATTTTCCTGGTGGTTGTGGTCAGGTAATGGGTAGCACTCTTGTTATCAATGTCCAGTGGAACTATGCAAGATCAGGCTTTGGCTGTTCTCACACAATCTGGTCAATCCATCTGTTTCTACCATTATTACGCACTGTCTGGATTAAGATTACATTAGAATTTGAGCTATTAATGTACTATAATTCCTTTGAAGCCATTTGTGGCTGCAGTTTAAAATCAATTTCAAAGTCACTCCTTAAAGGGGAAATCTGCAGTTTATACAAAAATATAATGGGTAGATATCATTCATTAAATGTCCCAAAATGAATGTACCAATTACCCCTTTGTAGGAGGACAAAATGGTCCTCCTTCCTGGATGAGAGGTGACTTTCCTGAGATGTTACTGATTTTGTCTTTCAGCCTCTGCTGTAGGGTTCCAAAATTACAGTAACTTTCCCCAAAATATTAGACTTCCTGCTTATTCCCTCTATTGATTCCGGGAATCTTCCAACCGGGATTTCTTGAAAACCAGGGAATTTTGGGAAATGTTGCAATCCTATTCCTGAGAGGTGACAGATTGAGTCTTTCAGCCTCTGCTGTAATGACCGCAATGAGGAGTTAGTTGATTTAGTGAACAACTGGACAGTTCTGGTGTAGAGCTAAGTAACAGCTAATCAAAATGCTGTCGCCAAAGCATCCCATTTTGCGTTGTTGAATGTTAAACCGTTTAAATTAAACCAGAGGAGAGGGAATGAGTTTATTGAAAACCTTGAACCATGCTTAACTGTGGTTACAGCCACCACTAACATTGAGTGGCTGCTGCCAACACACTGACACTGACTCAACTCCAGCCACTTTAATAATGGAATTGATGGGAAATTATGTAAATATATCACTAGCCACTTTAAACAATGCTACCTTATATAAATGTTACTTACCCTACATTATTCATCTCATATGCATACGTATATACTGTACTCTATATCATCGACTGTATCCTTATGTAATACATGTATCACTAGCCACTTTAACTATGCCACTTTGTTTACATACTCATCTCATATGTATATACTGTACTCGATACCATCTACTGTATCTTGCCTATGCTGCTCTGTACCATCACTCATTCATATATCCTTATGTACATATTCTTTATCCCCTTACACTGTGTA
This sequence comes from Oncorhynchus mykiss, assembly GCF_057628025.1. Taxonomy (NCBI): domain Eukaryota; kingdom Metazoa; phylum Chordata; class Actinopteri; order Salmoniformes; family Salmonidae; genus Oncorhynchus; species Oncorhynchus mykiss. The sequence goes on from NC_143024.1 coordinate 14,397,212, forward strand.
TAAGACAGTAGTTTTGGAATTGTTAGTTAGATTACTTGTTGGTTATTACTGCATTGTCGGAACTAGAAGCACAAGCATTTCGCTACACTCGCATTAACATCTGCTAACCATGTGTATGTGACAAATAAAATGTGATTTGATTTGATTTGATTTGGTTGGGATCATTTTCCAGGCCATGCCACCTTGAATGGCAGCCATCCTAATTGGTTTCTGGCTGTTTTCTTTGGCTTGGAAACAGGTTGAAACCATTTTAAATATATTGAAGGGAACATATGAAGCTGACTTGACTGATGTGGGCTCCTGAGTGACGCAGCAGTCCAAGACACTGCATCTCAGTGCAAGAGGCATCACTACAGTCCCTGGTTCGTATCCAGGCTGTGTCACATCCGGCCGTGATTGGGAGTCACATAGGGAGGCGTACAGTTGGCCAAGTGTCGCCCGGGTTTGGTCGGGGTATACTGTCATTGTAAATAAGAATGAGTTCTTAATTGACTTGTCTAGTTAAGTAAAGGTTAAATAAATAAACATGTGTCAGTCTAATGTTGTGTAGATCTCGTCACCTATTGGACTGTATGTGTGTGTAGTGTGTGCTGTGTAGCAATCCATGTAGGCAGTTACAAATACAGAATGACAAGAAAAATCATTGTTTTATCTTGCAGTCAATTGTGGTGATTTGTCAGCTGATCTTAATGTGTTCATTTCATGTATTTATAAATCTCATTCTGAACCTGATGAAGATTTATCCTATCCAATCCCTATTCTTAAACTGTGTGTGGTTAGGTTTCAGCTCATAGCTGTCTGTGGTCACTGTAATGTCGTTAGTATGAGGGCTGGTGTCTAGTGCTTTGGTCCTCCCCCACTTTCCCCTCCTACCTGTGGGCACTGGATAGAGTTACATCTGAACCTCTTCTGGTTCTTAACACAACCTGTCTACAACTACAGCACCAAGCATGGAATCAGCCTGTGTGTCTGGAATAAACAGACGTTTCCTCTACTGTAGACTGAAAGAGAACATGCGTCTGTAGTCAGGTCTCTTGGGGAGGAAGACGTCTCCAATGACTTTTCCAGGTGAAGGTTAAATGAATGAAGACACATTGAGGGATATGAAAAGGCTGCCTGGGCTTCTGTAGGAAGCCTGCTTCCTCACCCGTCTTCCTCACCTCTCCTCTTCCTCCTCCTCCTCCTCCTCCCTCCTCCTCACCCCTCCTCCTACTTATCCCCTCTCCTCCTCACCTCTCCTCCTCCTCTTCATCCCTTCTCCCCCTCCTCCTCACCACTCCTCATCCTTCTATACCTTCTCCTCAGACCTCTTAGTCTTAGAGTTTTATTCAGTAGCTGTAGGAGAGAAAACGGGAAGGTGGGGGTTCAAGGGGAAATCACACGAGTACACACCCCAGCTGCCAAGTCCTGAGTAGATTTGTCAGAGCAGAAATGGTCTCTCTCGCTCTCTCTCTCTGCTTTTCGAAGGCGCTTTGGCTTGAAACCAGGCACAGGACGGCAGTGCTCTTAGATTAGTCATTGGCCCCTGTGTTTGACAGTTCACAGACAGGCCTAATATGTCTGGGTAGAGAGAGACGTGAAACCTGGACCTGGGTTTTGGGTAATAGGCACCTCCGGCGATATTGGGATCATTCCTGTTCTCTGAATGTGTGGCATTTGTCTTATACTAATGCCAATGTTTCCTATGACATTTTGGTCTGTTGTGGTGCATACCTGGGTTTTGTGGGAATGCCAAATACCAAGAATGAGGTTAGAATATATTTTCATTGATTTAGACCTAGTACACAGTGTATTTCAGAAATACTATTTTTCTTTGACATGTCATTGAAAAATGTCAAATATCAGTGTTATGAACCCTGGGGTCAGGAATATGAGCTTTTGAAATTATCATACTGACCCTGATATCAATAAATAGTCATTTGGTGGATAGTAGGCATACCTACAAATGAGTTTAACAAACCGTTTACACTATACTTAAGCAATAAGGCCAGAAGGGGTGTGATATTTGGTCTGATATACCACGGCTGTCAGCCAATCAGCATTCAGGGCTCGAACCACCCAGTTCATAATTACAGTTATCATGCCCCTATTGGTCCCATATCACAACTCATTTACATTCTGTCTTCCCTTCACCTACTCATTCAGAAACATTACAAATAGAGCATCATTCAAAGGATCATGAAGAAACACGTCAAGCTCAAACCTCCATTAGACGTAGGGGACAATATAAGCAGACCACTCTGTCTAGAATGTTCCCTTCCTCCTCACACCTCTCAATGTCTGCGTCCAAAATGGCACACTATTCTCCTGCACTACTTTTGACCAGAGCCCTATAGGTACTGTACTACACAGGGAATAGGATGGGGCCCTGGCAAAAAATAGTGCACTACATGGGGAATAGGGTGCTATTTGGGATTTAGACAATATCCCTGGCTGGCTCAGGAAGACGCTGGCTAAATATACAACTGACCCACCGCATGTTTGACTTTCCATCACAAAGCCAAGCAAACACAGTCTGTAGGCTCAGTGAAGTGGAGGTGGTATCATGTGGGGGGTTAAGGCTATTTTTATTTAGGAAATCTGTTTAAACACCATTGAAAAAGTAGTGGCACCATGTCTGGATTGAAGAAGGAGCTTTGAGCTATTGAGTTTTTTTCTAATTCTAATATACCAACGTTTCATTTGATGATTGGAAAAACTCAAGGTGGTTTAGCTAATGTGGACCAGATGGGGGTTTGTTGCAACGATCCCAATTTTCCTAAGCGTTAGTGGAGGAGGGGTAATAAAAGCCATAGATTTTCACAGTTCGGCATGCAAACACCCTCCCTCGTGTTCAAACTCTCAGAGGGGACGGAAAGCAAGCGAGACCGCAATATTATACTTTGTTTTTATTAAATCCAGTGATTGACAGCACAGAGAGATTTTACCAGTCTGTAAATCCAGGCCCAATTGAAGAGGACAGAGAGCACTGGGCCCTGGCATTATGCTACTGGCTGTAGTACACAGGCTTTAGGGGATGTGGTGTCCTCACTTCTCTTCTCTTCTCTTCTCTTCTCTTCTCTTCTCTTCTCTTCTCTTCTCTTCTCTTCTCTTCTCTTCTCTTCTCTTCTCTTCTCTTCTCTTCTCTTCTCTTCTCTTCTCTTCTATTCTCTTCTCCTCTCTTCTCTTCTCTTCTCTTCTCTTCTCTTCTCTTCTCTTCTCTTCTCTTCTCTTCTCTTCTCTTCTCTTCTCTTCTCTTCTCCTCTCCTCTCCTCTCCTCTCCTCTCCTCTCCTCTCCTCTCCTCTCCTCCCATGCTTTGTGGTAAACCACTGGGAGCTGACAGGTTAGCCCGGAGGAGCATTATGCTTCCTTTAGAATCAAAACATATCAGCTCAGTTTTTTTCAGTTCCAAAATTGTCCGTACAAGGCAGAGCTGGTTACAGGGCCAAGGGGCCGTGGGCCCAACTCCTGCACTACTGGATGCAGTAGGTGGATTGGAAGTCTTGTGCACATATGTCAGAATATGCTAAACATGTATATTAGATTGGAGCCTTGTAAAATGGGAAGGGCCTCCTGTTTTATTGGACTTGTAAAAGGATAAAACGCTCACAGCTGTGTACAAGTGTTAGTACCTCTTATTACGGTAAACAGTCTCCGATCTATGTAACTGACTACAGTAGGTCACTGTAGATTGGCTGTGGAGTATTGACCACTCCCGGAAGGGGTCAATGTGTCTATCTAACTGATTACAGTTAGACAATTCATCAATAGATGATTCATACATGTAACGTGTGCGCTGGTAGTCAGGAAGAAAGTTCAGGGAGTGAATCATTTAATAAATAAACAAAACATAATACAAAACAAGAAACACGAACAACGAACAGACATGAAGCTGATACAGAAACAATTCTCCCTCCAAACTTCCATGTGTGATGTTGACTAAATCAGCTTAGTGACGTTGACTAAATCAGCTTAGTGACGTTGACTAAATCAGCTTAGTGATGTTGACTAAATCAGCTTAGTGACGTTGACTAAATCAGCTTAGTGATGTTGACTAAATCAGCTTAGTGACGTTGACTAAATCAGCTTAGTGACGTTGATTAAATCAGCTTAGTGATGTTGACTAAATCAGCTTAGTGATGTTGACTAAATCAGCTTAGTGACGTTAACTAAATCAGCTTAGTGACGTTGACTAAATCAGCTTAGTGACGTTGACTAAATCAGCTTAGTGATATTGATTAAATCAGCTTAGTGATGTTGACTAAATCAGCTTAGTGACGTTGATTAAATAAGCATAGTGACGTTGACTAAATCAGCTTAGTGACGTTGATTAAATCAGCTTAGTGATGTTGACTAAATCAGCTTAGTGACGTTGATTAAATAAGCATAGTGACGTTGACTAAATCAGCTTAGTGACGTTGATTAAATCAGCTTAGTGATGTTGACTAAATCAGCTTAGTGACGTTGACTAAATCAGCTTAGTGATGTTGACTAAATCAGCTTAGTGACGTTGACTAAATCAGCTTAGTGACGTTGACTAAATCAGCTTAGTGATGTTGACTAAATCAGCTTAGTGACGTTGACTAAATCAGCTTAGTGATGTTGACTAAATCAGCTTAGTGACGTTGACTAAATCAGCTTAGTGACGTTGACTAAATCAGCTTAGTGATGTTGACTAAATCAGCTTAGTGATGTTGACTAAATCAACTTAGTGACGTTGATTAAATCAGCTTAGTGATGTTGACTAAATCAGCTTAGAGACGTTGATTAAATCAGCTTAGTGATGTTGACTAAATCAGCTTAGTGACGTTGATTAAATCAGCTTAGTGATGTTGACTAAATCAGCTTAGTGACGTTGACTAAATCAGCTTAGTGATGTTGACTAAATCAGCTTAGTGACGTTGATTAAATCAGCTTAGTGATGTTGATTAAATCAGCTTAGTGACGTTGATTAAATCAGCTTAGTGACGTTGACCTAATCAGCTTAGTGACGTTGACCTAATCAGCTTAGTGACGTTGATTAAATCAGCATAGTGACGTTGATTAAATCAGCTTAGTGACGTTGATTAAATCAGCTTAGTGACGTTGATTACATCAGCTTAGTGAAGTTGATTTAAACAGCTTAGTGACGTTGATTAAATCAGCTTAGTGACGTTGATTAAATCAGCTTAGTGACGTTGATTAAATCAGCCTAGTGACGTTGATTAAATAAGCTTAGTGATGTTGACTAAATCAGCTTAGTGACGTTGACTAAATCAGCTTAGTGATGTTGACTAAATCAGCTTAGTGACGTTGACTAAATCAGCTTAGTGATGTTGACTAAATCAGCTTAGTGACGTTGACTAAATCAGCTTAGTGACGTTGATTAAATCAGCTTAGTGATGTTGACTAAATCAGCTTAGTGATGTTGACTAAATCAGCTTAGTGACGTTGACTAAATCAGCTTAGTGACGTTGACTAAATCAGCTTAGTGACGTTGACTAAATCAGCTTAGTGATATTGATTAAATCAGCTTAGTGATGTTGACTAAATCAGCTTAGTGACGTTGATTAAATAAGCATAGTGACGTTGACTAAATCAGCTTAGTGACGTTGATTAAATCAGCTTAGTGATGTTGACTAAATCAGCTTAGTGACGTTGATTAAATAAGCATAGTGACGTTGACTAAATCAGCTTAGTGACGTTGATTAAATCAGCTTAGTGATGTTGACTAAATCAGCTTAGTGACGTTGACTAAATCAGCTTAGTGATGTTGACTAAATCAGCTTAGTGACGTTGACTAAATCAGCTTAGTGACGTTGACTAAATCAGCTTAGTGATGTTGACTAAATCAGCTTAGTGACGTTGACTAAATCAGCTTAGTGATGTTGACTAAATCAGCTTAGTGACGTTGACTAAATCAGCTTAGTGACGTTGACTAAATCAGCTTAGTGATGTTGACTAAATCAGCTTAGTGATGTTGACTAAATCAGCTTAGTGACGTTGACTAAATCAACTTAGTGACGTTGATTAAATCAGCTTAGTGATGTTGACTAAATCAGCTTAGAGACGTTGATTAAATCAGCTTAGTGATGTTGACTAAATCAGCTTAGTGACGTTGATTAAATCAGCTTAGTGATGTTGACTAAATCAGCTTAGTGACGTTGACTAAATCAGCTTAGTGATGTTGACTAAATCAGCTTAGTGACGTTGATTAAATCAGCTTAGTGATGTTGATTAAATCAGCTTAGTGACGTTGATTAAATCAGCTTAGTGACGTTGACCTAATCAGCTTAGTGACGTTGACCTAATCAGCTTAGTGACGTTGATTAAATCAGCATAGTGACGTTGATTAAATCAGCTTAGTGACGTTGATTAAATCAGCTTAGTGACGTTGATTACATCAGCTTAGTGAAGTTGATTTAAACAGCTTAGTGACGTTGATTAAATCAGCTTAGTGACGTTGATTAAATCAGCTTAGTGACGTTGATTAAATCAGCCTAGTGACGTTGATTAAATAAGCTTAGTGATGTTGACTAAATCAGCTTAGTGACGTTGATTAAAACAGCCTTGCTTTGGTGAACACTGGCCGCATTATTATGTCTCTGTATTTCAGTCTTCATGATCGATCTCACAGCATTCTTCATGATCCCAAAGTATTCAAGAGATATAGCAGTTTGCAACAGATTTAGGGAACAAATTGCTCTCGCTTGAAACCAGACCCCGGTCTAGACGTCTGTTCTCTGGAGAACCCCAGGCAGGCATCTGCTCCTGCACTACCCACTCGGTTGGATCCTGACCTGGATCTCTGTATCCTGAGGATGGGAGTACTGTGTGAGCCTCCCTCCAAAAACTCCTGCTACTGCAGCTGTAACAGGAGTCACTGTGCTTCCTTAGCAGTATGGCTTCCATCCTTCCCCTTACAGGGCTCCAAGTCACACCAGGGATTAGAAATGCTAGCAATTCGAATGTTAAGAAATTGAGGTTACGGGGAGCCATGCTACAGCCGGATGAAAGGAAGTCCTTACAAATTCCCAACAACCGAGCGACAGGCTAGCTTGGCAACAGCACCCCGCCCTCCCTCTCCCCTTCTCCCCCCTAATCCTTTGTCTCTGTCCTAACCCCCGTGGTGTGCACACCTGCGAGCGTCTCGTGTGCGCACGGCCACCACAGTACCGACTTGACCCCTATCAACTTTAGGAAAGTAGCACTGAAATACATCCCAGCCTCCCAGGATCCCTCTCTCTCCTGTCTATGAGGGCTGGCCAGCATCTCCTTTGATGGTCCTTTGTGTCAACATTTCTCCACTTAGAAAACAAGTGTGATGTGCTTCAATTGGAGATTTAAAAGAGATTTCCTGCTGATGCCGCCGTGGAGGCCCAATAACATGCAGAATGTCTCACTTGTCTGTCTATGCTCATCACTGTTTTAATTCCTAGTGAAGAGAAAACTCTGTTTTTATCCCTCCAGAACTTTAGGTTTTCTGACGTTGACGATCATATGTTATGGTTACGTCAGGGGGAAACAGAAACATGAAGGACATCATGTTGGCTTGGTTACGTGAGAAGTGACCAGGTATTCACAAAAAGAGACAAAAACGTAATTCAAACAGAATATCAACAAATTGATATACCTGTAGACTACATTATATTCACACAACTGACAGAAATACTCGACAAATCAATTGGATTTGGATATGTAGTGAACTGGAGAGCTCGACTGAACTCCCATGCAGTAGTTGTTTGATTTAGCTAGACACAGTCAAACCCACAAGCTCTGGACATCTGGAAGCGCTGTAGTGTGAGGGGAGAGAACAAAAGGAGGAGAGGAGAGGAGAAGAGAGGAGAGGAGGAGAAGAGGAGAGGAGAAGAGAGGAGGAGAAGAGGAGAGCAGGAAAGAGGAGAGGAGAGGAGAGGAGAGGAGAGGAGAGGAGAGGAGAGGAGAGGAGAGGAGAGGAAATAAGAGTAGTGGAGGAGAAGAGGAAAAGAGGAGAGAAGAGAAGAGAAGAGAAGAGAGGAGAGGAGAGGAGGAAACGTGTTGGGGGGGCAGGCGGCTCCGGCCCAGTGCTCTCAGTGATAGGCAACTGCTGGAGTTGGCAGGCTCCACTTCCCTCTCAGCACAAGGCATGCACAGAGTGTCTGTCCCAAATGAAATCCTATTCCCTATATAATCCACTACTTTTGACCAGAGCCGTATAGTGCACTGTAAAGGGAGTAGGGTGCCATTTGGGGACGTCACCACAACCCTGGATCATTAGTATCACTTTGCCTCCAGGACAGATGTTGAAACGCATTCAAACAGCTCATATTTAACAGAGGTCAGCATGTAGTTTATAACCACTAGTGCTTCAGCTCTCTCTAAAAGAAATGGCCGTCGTCAAGAACCTCTGATGAAAATAAACATGATATGACTATGGTCAATGGGGAGAGAGCCCAATAATGTGAGGTGGAATGCCTTGCCTTCTCTTTAGAGGGACAGTTTAAGGGGTTTTACAATTCGTCTGGTCATTGAAGAAAACTCCAGGGCCTCTATAGTAGTCTATAGTAGTGGTATCATCTGTGGTTTCATTTGATGAATCCAGGATCACATTCTGCACAGTGGAACAAAAGCAGTGGTTTTAATAGCATGAACATTTCATAAAACTGGCTTGGTGAGACTCAAATGATACACACTATGAATCATCCTCCTTTTAATTGTTCCAGTCTAATGACTCACTATGAATCATCCTCCTTTTAATTGTTCCAGTCTAATGATAGACTATGAATCATCATCCTTTTAATTGTTCCAGTTTAATGACTCAAAGGGAAATATAGTCAAAGTGATGCAGACCTCCGCCTCTCATAAAGAGGAATAGAGCCAGTATTCTGGATGAGAAGAATGTGGGTGACGTGAACTTAAATAAATCAGAAGCAGATATTAAAGGAGGAGGGTATAGTGGCTTGTGGGAGGGGACCAAGAGAAAGTCTACTTCCTACTTTACGCTCCCGTCTGCTGCAATGGCTTCCATAAGGGGAGTTTTAGTAGCCACAGCGGGTTGGCAACGTCAGTCCAATCCTGTCAGTCCAATCCTGCTCACTAGCAAATCCCAGATCACATCCCAGATCACAACCGTTAACTAAACCCGCGCTGGACAAAACTATAAACTGTTTTAATCTAGCACTACAATGTACTTATTTTGACAAAAGAGGAATCTAAAATGAAGTGTCTGTGAATTAGATAGTCGGGCAGGAGAAAGAAATAACACAAACCATCTGAGAGAACCAAAGTCTTTATCCTGTAATGATGTATGAAAACTCAACTTTCACTATGTATCACTTATCCATTCAAAGTCGGTGTTTACAGGAAGTTAGTTGGAATGCTTTGTTGGATCAGTTAGCCCAGTCATAATGTGTTTGTGCCTTAAGCTTCCCATCTGTGGTGACTTCCTTGACAATTGTACAACCAGAAATGGGTCTACTTCAAACACTGTGCACGAGACCAGGTGCCCCTGCACGAGACCAGGTGCCCCTACACGAGACCAGGTGCCCCTGCACGAGACCAGGTGCCCCCTGCACGAGACCAGGTGCCCCTGCACGAGACCAGGTGCCCCTGCACGAGACCAGGTGCCCCTGCACGAGACCAGGTGCCCCCTGCACGAGACCAGGTGCCCCTGCACGAGACCAGGTGCCCCTGCACGAGACCAGGTGCCCCTGCACGAGACCAGGTGCCCCCTGCACGAGACCAGGTGCCCCTGCACGAGACCAGGTGCCCCTGCACGAGACCAGGTGCCCCTGCACGAGACCAGGTGCCCCTGCACGAGACCGGGTTCCTGCACGAGCAAGCAATAAAACCCCAAGCAAATGTGTTCTTCCAGCTACTTCTTCCCGTCAATCAACTGCAACACATTTTTCACTTTCAGGCTATCAATGAAGTACGCTAGAGTAAATGGCTTGTCTAACTACAGTATCTTAGCTGGCATGACTGCTGGTAAGGTGGGTAGACTTTAGAAAAACAAGCAATAACTAAACATGCAGAGAAGCATATTTAGCATCTTTTTAAAAAAGAACCACCGTTCAGGAGGCAGCTCAAGAGGTATGCTTAGAAATGCTGAAAAATAAACATATATTGTTTACATAGAATTAGAATCTAGATTGCAAGAAAAAGCTGTTTCAGGTGTTTGAAAAATGCTAAATTAGCAGTACTTTGCACCCCCTCAGATTTTTGGGGTGCATGCCGTCCCTGTCTGTGGAGCATTATGCACTGAGAGACCCGGCTTGCCTGTGGAGCATTATGCACTGAGAGACCCGGCTTGCCTGTGGAGCATTATGCACTGAGAGACCCGGCTTGCCTGTGGAGCATTATGCACTGAGAGACCCGGCTTGCCTGTGGAGCATTATGTACTGAGAGACCCGGCTTGCCTGTGGAGCATTATGCACTGAGAGACCCGGCTTGCCCGTAGAGCATTATGCACTGAGAGACCCGGCTTGAAGCACCAAAATGCAGAATTGTACATCGGAACTGGGTAACTGCATTAATTTTAACATAGGAGTCATGTCAGCTATTGAGTGGCAATAAAAACAACATACTCTACAAATTAATAAATTTCAAAAGTTCAATACAATGTTTGCTTTGTTTTTGGAAACTCATAACCAAACACAATCTCAGTTTAGTTTGCCATTTATTGACTAGAGTTGAAGTTGAATGGCATATAAACAGTTGGACACCATCAGTGATTTAACTTTAGTAATGTCTACGCTGTCAATTGTCACACACCTCCACCTTCACGACTGCACAGCCACTGTTTGACGTTGAGACCTTGATGGTCACATGATGGCTTTTATAAGCGATACTGGAGCCATTTGCTTGACCTTGCTTGACATTTCCTCTGCCCACTGTTATACATCTCATCATAAAGAGTGTCATCACAGCTTTTGTCCCTGTTGAAGACTCCCACTGCAAACCAGTTTGAGTACCAGTTTTAGTCATAGGGCACAGAGAACATGACAGCTATTATCTCAGTGTGCTTCTTCTTGGAGGGACTGAACATCTCATAGGTGAAAACACCAACGGCTCCCTTTGCTGTGTCAGAGGTCTTGTGAACGTGCTGATGGCTCTTTTTGAGGATCCCACAGTAGGCTGCAAGGGTCTTATGTTCATGTAGACCCTAATGATAAAATAAACGTCACAAGGTTACTACAAAATAATTTGAGGTCTTAGAGACAGAGGGGCGTATGTTATATTTTGGGTGAAAATTAAACAAATGATGCATGGTTAAATGAGAATGTTTCAAGAAGCTGAACTTCCCAACCACTTAGCCCACATAGGTTAGTGTCACATTCATTGTAACGATGAGGCCAAGGCGCAGCGTGATATGAATACATTCCTCTTTTAATCACGAAAGAGCTCTAACCAATTAACGTGCCGCTATAACTAGTGCTGACATGCAACTACACATAGACAATAACCCACAAAACCAAAATGGAAAATGGCAACCTAAATAGGATCCCCAATCAGAGACAAGGATAAACAGCTGTCTCTGATTGGGAACCAATTCAGGCCACCATAGACCTACATATACCTAGACATACTAAAACCCCATAGATATACAAAAACCCTAGACAGGGCAAAAACACCTAGACAGGACAAAAACACCTAGACAGGACAAAAACACCTAGACAGGACAAAAACACCTAGACAGGACAAAAACACCTAGACAGGACAAAAACACCTAGACAGGACAAAAACACCTAGACAGGACAAAACACCTAGACAGGACAAAAACACCTAGACAGGACAAAAACACCTAGACAGGACAAAAACACCTAGACAGGACAAAAACACCTAGACAGGACAAAAACACCTAGACAGGACAAAACACCTAGACAGGACAAAAACACCTAGACAGGACAAAAACACCTAGACAGGACAAAACACCTAGACAGGACAAAAACACCTAGACAGGACAAAAACACCTAGACAGGACAAAAACACCTAGACAGGACAAAAACACCTAGACAGGACAAAAACACCTAGACAGGACAAAAACACCTAGACAGGACAAAACACCTAGACAGGACAAAAACACCTAGACAGGACAAAACACCTAGACAGGACAAAAACACCTAGACAGGACAAAAACACCTAGACAGGACAAAAACACCTAGACAGGACAAAAACACCTAGACAGGACAAAAACACCTAGACAGGACAAAAACACCTAGACAGGACAAAAACTAAACCAACCACCCTCGTCACACCCTGACCTAACCAAAATAATAAAGAAAACAAAGATAACTAAGGTCAGGGCGTGACAGTTAGGCCATCCCATTGGTTTCTAAAAGGATTCTGATTGACCTGATTGGGTCTGCGTTTGAAGCGTTGCCAAACCCTGGGAGAATCTCAATTGCATACTCCCCGTGTCCTCTCTCCTCACCTCCTTCTCAAAACCTCTGACTTCCTCCCACCTGAATAGCTGAGAAAAATAATCAAAGTGTTTGTGTTTCCGGATTTTCTGGATTTCTGCACATGTGAAGGATTTGATGATGAAAAAACAACATTAAACCTCTAATTAGACTGCATGTCTGTGTCTTGCTTGTGTGTTTTTTTAAATCAGTGATGAAGGCCTTTGTCTGGTGTAGCCTTCAAACGTCATGCTGAACACATAAGACATGTTCCAGCTACTGCATTCCACGTCTCAGTAGACTATTAAGCATTAAGCACAATTTCATGTTGTTGTTTTTTTAGAAGGGGAGTTAGGCTACATGTAATTATTTACATGTTGTACACAAAAGACATGCTCAACATGTTCCCACAAACTAGAAGATAGTTACATGCAGCTATCTAGGCAGCATATGATACAGATGTAAGACAGAGACACAGTCTAGTTAGCGGTTTAGTGTTATTTTTTCATCATCATTGCAAATATTGGCTAAGCAGGAGGAAGACAGGTAAAATAGTAGTGTTCTTTTGCAGTAACTCTGGCTAGTTGCTACGACAAGGCAGCAACTAAAAAGATTAGCCTACATCATCACACAAAACGCTAATGGATTTTTGCTCCAATGCAATGTGTAAGGACTGCGTCCTGCTTGTGCAATTGTAGAATCCATTAAAACAGACAGAGAAGGTTGTAGCCTTCATAATGGACTTGAATGTTAGTTTCTAATATCCGCAGGCTCTTTATTTCAGCTGTTCAGAAATAAGAGGCAGAGACACAGGCTACATCACCGTGGTTCAGAAGAGGCTGAGGAAAGACAGAAACATGAAGGGAGGTTGAGTGTGGGGGGCAGCTACTTAAAATAACACATGTAGAATGTGATCCGGTTCTGTAGCTTTGAGAAAGAGGTTTCAGAGGGCCGGGGCAGAAACTCAATATTCGCAGCCAAGTCCAAAAATAATGATAAAAACGATTAAGGGGCTAGGCAAAGTAAATGCAACCAAGAGAATACTGCCAGTTTCTCAATAACCAAAACACTGTCCTAAAAACGGATTGGATGGACTGAAAGGAGTCTCGTCCAGTTGTAAATCATGATATATGATATGATAATATGATAATATGATAATTCAAATCATGAACTAGCCCTTTAAGAATTGTGGCTTTGACTCCCAGTCTACACTAGCAGCAGCAAGCAGGTTGATCCATCCCAAACAGAGCCGGGACGTCCCTGACAGGGGCGCAACTTTGGTTTTAGAAGAGGGGGGAACAACTTTTGTATTATTATTATTTTTATCCAGTCTGATACACTCCATACAGCCTACCTGACCACTCGGAGGTGTCCGCATGGTCCTAAAGCACACCGTTGCCTAGTTTTGTATCACATCCCAATGGTAAAACTTGGGGGGATAAAAGTATATGCCCCCCCACATCCCCAGTGAAAGTTGCGCCCTTGTTCCCCCGGTGTAGTCTCTGAATTTACTTTGGGAACTACAATCATTGGTAGGCTCCACGGTGCAGTTTCAGTTGCAGGAATAGATAGCCATGATGTCACGTAGCCTAGCACCTAGCAGTATACAACTCCTATTGACACCTACAGTTTCACCTAGCAGTATACAACTCCTATTGACACCTACAGTTTCACCTAGCAGTATACAACTCCTATTGACACCTACAGTTTCACCTAGCAGTATACAACTCCTATTGACACCTACAGTTTCACCTAGCAGTATACAACTCCTATTGACACCTACAGTTTCACCTAGCAGTATACAACTCCTATTGACACCTACAGTTTCACCTAACAGTATACAACTCCTATTGACACCTACAGTTTCACCTAGCAGTATACAACTCCTATTGACACCTACAGTTTCACCTAGCAGTATACAACTCCTATTGACACCTACAGTTTCACCTAGCAGTATACAACTCCTATTGACACCTACAGTTTCACCTAGCAGTATACAACTCCTATTGACACCTACAGTTTCACCTAGCAGTATACAACTCCTATTGACACCTACAGTTTCACCTAACAGTATACAACTCCTATTGACACCTACAGTTTCATCGAGCAGTATACAACTCCTATTGACACCTACAGTTTCACCTAGCAGTATACAACTCCTATTGACCTAGCAGTATACAATTCCTATTGACACCTACAGTTTCACCTAGCAGTATACAACTCCTACTGACACGTAGTATTGCATTATACCACTTTTCAACATCAATGAGCTGTAAAGTCAACCTCTAACATCACATTATTGTTAAGTTATGCAGACCTAGGTCAAATAAAACATAGGTATTTGTATTTAAAAAAAATATTTTCTCTGATTTTAATATTTTTTTTAATAAATACTCAGCTCCAAAACAACCCCGGTTTTAACAGTATTTGAAATACTATTTTAAACTTATTTGTAAAGATTTTTTTGACAAATCTTTTGTCTGATCTCCTTAATTGCATTTAATTGTCTAATGTGCGGGCATGGCAGGGCAGATTTCCCTGGTGACCAAAGAATGAAATTCAAGAGTGGCTGGTTTTACAAGATTCTTGTTCATTGTAAAGGGACTCAGTTTACAAGATTATTGTTCATTGTAAAGGGACTCAGTTTCCAATTTCAAGCATAACTGAGTGTACGCTGGCCTCAAGTATTGCTCAATTGGAGAGATAAAACTGTCCCGTTCCCTGGGTTCAAAACTGCAAAGAATGTGCTTGAGATGTAAACACACAACCTCAAAAAGAGAGTGACGTTAACAGGAAGTGCAAACATTAGTTGGTTAGCTTAAGTTTAGGCATATAAAATGACTACTTAGGGCAGGGGTGTCAAACTCATTCCATGGAAGGCCTAGTGTCTGCGGGTTTTTGGTTTTTCCTTTCAATTAAGACCTAGACAACCAGGTGAGGGGAGTTATTTACTAATTAGTGACCGTAATTCATCAATCAAGTAACAGGGAGGAGCGAAAACCCACAGACACTCTGCCCTCCGACCGAGTTTGGGAAACCCTGGGTTAAGGTAAGGGTTAAGGTTAGGTAAAGGTTAGCTTAAGTTGAGATAATTGGGCAAAAGTGGCGCCCTAAGATTATATCGAACTCAGCACCTTTGGCTACAAAAAGAGGGTGGTTCACACCAATCTGCCTCTTAGCAAGCGCTTAACGCTATTTGACTGTGCCACTGTTCTTGTGCAACCGAGGAAGAGCCAATCGTAGTACGTTGTTCCTCCTCCCAGGAATAGGACTGTTGTCATGTCTGATTGATCGGAGCAACGCCATGTCTACTTTGGAGGAACGACTTGGAGCGTTCACGTGCTTGGAAAGAGCTTCTCACCATTGACCATGAAATTGCGGCCATATTTGTTGACATTTTCAGTGGTGCGTGACATCAGAGTTCAGCATGTGGGAAAGCTTGGATTCCAGAGATAATACCAGAGTTTCTTAGTTATAATTACGAGTTGGGGGGGGGGGGGGGGGGGGGGGGGTGTACGCGTGCATTTTTCCCAGTAGGATGGATTTATTTACGAGTTCCCAACATCATGTGAACACGGCATGTTTTAGACCTAAAACAACTCTCCTAATGACTCATTCACTGTCTCGATAGCGAGTCACAGAGACTAATCTTTACTCTTAGTCACTACAAAAATGTACTAATTGTTTGCGAATCGCACATCACTAATAAGATAGCCATACTGAGTAAATTTAACTAGCGAAATTATTCAGGCTGTACTAGTCACAGTATAGTTTTCATTGGCCGCCATTAAGTATAAATACTATCAAAAATGAAATCTATAGCTGAAGATAATATTAACATTTTTAGACTGTTGGGAAAGCCTTCAAGGTGAAGCTGGTTGAGAGAATGCCAAGAGTGTGCAAAGCTGTCATCAAGGCAAAGGCTGGTTACTTTGAAGGATCTCAAATACAGTATAAATATATTTTGATTTGTTGAAACAATTTGTGGTTACTACATTATTCCATATGTGTTGTGTTGATGTCTTCACCTTTATTCTACAATGTAGAAAATAGGGGGAAAAAACTTGAATGAGTAGGTGTGTCCAAACTTATGACTGGTACTGTATATAAAGTGTAATATTGGGATGCAAACTCAAAATGTAAGACATTATAATTGTGTATCTGACATGGTACAGGTGTATTATTATTTAAGCCCATAACCATGTGTGTGAGGTGTAAACTTTGTTGCAAAGTAGAATTTCTTAAGACAACCAAGAATCACTCTGTGTGGCCCTTGTTTGTATTATTATGAGTAAGTACATCAATGCTCCCATTTGTCCATGTTTCTTGGAGATCATTTGAATGGTAATGTTTTGTGATACTATCAACTCATTCTGTGGTATAAGCACATTCATAGTTCTATAACACCTAATGTCACTTTACTTAAGGTGTCTATGCACCCTCTATAAGGGCATATGACATGGTTATGATGCCCATCTTTCCATTCACTATGACAGAGAGGTTGTAAATGAGATAACACCATGCTATAACATCTGGTATGTAGACTCTTATGTAGTATGTAATAATACATGACATAAGTTGTCAGGCAGACTGTATAGTAGCAGTTGTAATTAATAGTTGACATTAGAGCGTGCGTCAACAGTATGTTCAGTCATTTTTAACACTCATTATAACCGGTGTTATAACATCTCATGCTATTTAAAACTACTTATGACAGCTGTTATATACATATACATAATGTGTTATATGGCTGTTATAAAAGGCTTTATGAATGCATGCACCTACAGTAAAGTGTTACCAATAATACTTTTTTGGTGTAGGAATTGTACATCTGTGTCCCGGAGTGATTATTGATCTGAGCTAGCAGCTGGTAGTCCTGATCACCTATTAACACTGTCTGTCACTCCAGCAGCATCACTGTTGGTCCTAATAACCTATTAACACTGTCTGTCACAGGTCCTAATAAACCATTAACACTGTCTGTCACTCCAGCAGCATCACCAGTGGTCCTAATAACCTATTAACACTGTCTGTCACTCCAGCAGCATCACCGGTGGTCCTAATAAACCATTAACGCTGTCTGTCACTCCAGCAGCATCACCGGTGGTCCTAATAACCTATTAACACTGTCTGTCACTCCAGCAGCATCACCAGTGGTCCTAATAACCTATTAACACTGTCTGTCACTCCAGCTGCATCACTGGTGGTCCTAATAACCCATTAACGCTGTCTGTCACTCCAGCAGCATCACCGGTGGTCCTAATAAACCATTAACGCTGTCTGTCACTCCAGCAGCATCATCGCTGGTCCTAATAACCCCTTAACACTGTCTGTCACTCCAGCAGCATCACCAGTGGTCCTAATAACCCATTAACACTGTCTGTCATTCCAGCAGCATCACCGGTGGTCCTAATAAACCATTAACGCTGTCTGTCATTCCAGCAGCATCATCGCTGGTCCTAATAACCCATTAACACTGTCTGTCATTCCAGCAGCATCACTGCTGGTCCTAGTAACCCCTTAACACTGTCTGTCACTCCAGCAGCATCACCAGTGGTCCTAATAACCCATTAACACTGTCTGTCACTCCAGCAGCATCACCGGTGGTCCTAATAAACCATTAACGCTGTCTGTCACTCCAGCAGCATCATCGCTGGTCCTAATAACCCATTAACACTGTCTGTCATTCCAGCAGCATCACCGGTGGTCCTAATAAACCATTAACGCTGTCTGTCACTCCAGCAGCATCATCGCTGGTCCTAATAACCCATTAACACTGTCTGTCATTCCAGCAGCATCACTGCTGGTCCTAGTAACCCCTTAACACTGTCTGTCACTCCAGCAGCATCACCAGTGGTCCTAATAACCCATTAACACTGTTTGTCATTCCAGCAGCATCACCGGTGGTCCTAATAACCCATTAACACTGTTTGTCACTCCAGCAGCATCACCAGTGGTCCTAATAACCCCTTAACACTGTTTGTCATTCCAGCAGCATCACCAGTGGTCCTAATAACCCATTAACACTGTTTGTCATTCCAGCAGCATCACCAGTGGTCCTAATAACCCATTAACACTGTTTGTCACTCCAGCAGCATCACCAGTGGTCCTAATAACCCATTAACACTGTCTGTCACTCCAGCAGCATCATCGCTGGTCCTAATAACCCATTAACACTGTCTGTCATTCCAGCAGCATCACTGCTGGTCCTAGTAACCCCTTAACACTGTCTGTCACTCCAGCAGCATCACCAGTGGTCCTAATAACCCATTAACACTGTTTGTCATTCCAGCAGCATCACCAGTGGTCCTAATAACCCATTAACACTGTCTGTCACTCCAGCAGCATCACCGGTGGTCCTAATAACCCATTAACACTGTCTGTCATTCCAGCAGCATCACCGGTGGTCCTAATAACCCATTAACACTGTTTGTCATTCCAGCAGCATCACCAGTGGTCCTAATAACCCATTAACACTGTTTGTCACCGGTGGTCTAGTCTAGTCTAGTTAGGTTCTTTCCACTAGTCCATGGGCAGACAGATGATGACTGTTTGTTGTTTTTGGATGATAGATTAAGTAAAGAGAAGGGAAAGATGTGGGTTATATGGTCTGATTAAACTGTCCACAGGTCACTGGGTTTCCATTGGGCAGAGAGAGTATCATCAACCCAAACCAGATGTCCTTATGGACTGTGTTTTCTTAGCTGATGTCACTGGTGATGATCTGAGAGGTTTGGTCTGGGGTCTGGGAATGGTGGGAGCGTTCTATGAAGCTGCTCCACACAAGCAGTTCAGACAATCTAGCCACCTAGCTACTATGGCAACATAATAGATATTTGACTTCAAAGATTTGCACTGACTGTGATCCGAAGACCACATGATATAACACGAAAAGGAGCATTAGCATAAAACGTATTTTTATCGAACAATACATAAACAATACAAAAACACATAAACAATACACAACATTGGCCCAGATTTCCAAATGTTCAACTATTTATGAAAAGATCTTGATGATTTTTCAGGAGGTGGACCGAAATCTGTCAGAGCTCTCAAACCACTGTATGTGTGTGTAAGTCTTTGGAGGGGTCGGACAAAAAGGACAAGACAAGGAGCAGTTGGACATCCATGGATATAGCACAATGAAGTGGACCTCTTCTTCTTCTTCAAACAGGGGTCACGGATGGCGGACAGAAAAGGAAGCAGAAAAGATGCAGGACAGAGGACAATCTGAGTGAACCCTGCACACATTGTAAAGCCATCACAACAGAGCCTGTGAGTCAGTAGCGCTCCTGGGAAAAAGAAGGAAGAACGCAGGAGAAGAGGAGGAGAGACGGAGGGAGCACATGGAATTCCAAAGGTAAACGAGAGGACAGTCAGGGGACGGGACAGGCAGACTTCCAGAGCTCTACCTGCAGATGTAATCTAGGATCTGTTCCTCTGCTCTGCCAGTCACCATCACCACTGTCTGAGGCTGAGGGCTGTGCTTCTGCTTGTGCTTCTGAAAAGCACTCTGTAACAACTGTTGATGTAAAAAAGAGAAGAGCTTTAGAAATCCAACTGATTGGTAATTGATGAAAGGGTGGGGGATGTCAGGGTCTGCATGGTACTGAACTACTGCTGATTCTTCCTAAAGGATTGCCTTTCTCCCATGATTCAGCCAGTACACTTCAGATCCATCAGCGTAATAGCACAATATGTTGAACATCAATAACATGAACATCCAGCACGTATTGATGAGAGTGAAGGGCATACAGTCCAGGGAGGGTTCTAGAGTGGTGTTATGTCATATTTAGGTGCTCTGAAGTCCGTGGAAGTTTCAGTAACGAGTCATTTGTGTGTCCAGAGCCCAAGTAGTGCACAATATAGGGAATAGAGTGCCATTTGGGCTGCAGCCGTTGAAAGAGCTGTCCTCCTCGGCCTGTTCATTATAATGCCCAGTAGTTTAAGGATAGATATTAACTAAATGGTCATGAGTCTATATATCATCCCATGTTTCATGGACTTTTTGCTGCCACATCCTCCCTTAACACACATATCAAATCCTCCATGGTCTTAAATACACCATTGTGCTTTCAATATATACATATATATATATATATATACACATGATACAAATATTGTATTATTATTAAGTACACAACTGTAATTACAACTTTCATTTGAAGAATAGGCTAATTGAACTGATCCTTCACAAGAGTGTTGGATATTTATCCTCTGGATGTTTCTGGTCTTCAGGCGTTATCTTCTGACAGTTGTTTTTCTGTCTCTGTCTTTGTTCTGAAAGAGAGAAAACATCATCAGACCTCCTGGTTTTCACCCACTGAAGATGACTCCCTATCCCCTTAATAGTGCACTATTTTTGACTATGGCCCATAGGACTCTGGTCAAAAGTAGTGCACTATATAGGGAATAGGGTGTCGTTTGGGACGCAGTCTTAGATTAGATGCATGAAATGATGTAGCCCAGCTCTCCATTTCACCTTATTTTTCAGTCTGCAGTCACAATGACATCATTGTAATCTAGGCCAACAGAGTGAAAAATAAAGGGTTTGAATCAGAATGGGATGTTTAGCATTTGTCTGTTCTATCAAAACAGAGCACCCTTGATTTTCTCCTGTGGTTATGTCCTTGGGGTCCAGGTTGTCTGGCCAGGAAGCCAGCCCAGGGAGCAGAAAGCAGAGCCTCATATTTTCCCTTCTCACCTCTCTGTGTTTTGTGACACACCTGGCTTGCATTACGTCCATTCGCTTTGGTGAGGAGGTTGTAAGTTATTGGAATGGCATTGTTTCTTGAGTCAGAGCTAGGCCGTACCGTACGTGAGCTAAGTGGGAGCGGGAGCTGGAGCTCCTGATCAATGCTCCTGGAGTCAAATGGAGTCTAATCAGATTTCAAAACAAGCTCTGGTCAGTTTTCTTACTGAAGCTTTTGGGGAAATCTTTTGGATGCTGACAGAATGTTAATCACTGAACAAAAATATAAACGCAACATGCAACAATTTCAAAGATTACAGTTCAAATAAGGACATTTGTCAATTGAAATAAATTCATTAGGAGATAATCTAGGGATTTCACATGGCTGGGAATACAGATATGCATCTGTTGATCACAGATACTGTTTAAAAAAAGGTTGGGGCATGGATCAGAAAACCAGTCACTATCTGGTGTGACCACCATTTGCCTCATGCAATGTGACACAACTCCTTCGCATAGAGTTGATCAGGCTGTTGATTGTGGCCTGTGGAATGTTTTCCAACTCCTCTTCAATGGCTGTGTGAAGTTGCTGGATATTGGTGGGAACTGGAACATGCTGTAGTACACATTGATCCAGAGTATCCCAAACATGCTCAATCGGTGACATGTCTGGTGAGTATGCAAGCCATAGAAGAACTAGGACATGTTCAGCTTCCAGGAATAGTGTACAGATCCTTGCGACATGGGGCCATGCATTATCATGCTGGAACATGAGATGATGGCTGTCTGCCATCTGCCCGGTACAGTTGAAACCGGGATTCGTCCATGAAGAGCGCAACACTTTACATGTTGCGCTGATATTTTTGTTCAGAATAAATGTTCCTGGGGGTGATTTATACACTAACACAATTCTGTATTGTGGTCATGTGTAACTCAGTTGGTAGAGCATAGTGCTTGCAACACCAGGATTGTGGGTTCAAATCCCACTGGGGACCAGAATGAAAATGTAAGCACTCACTACTGTAAGTCTCTCTGGATAAGAGAGTCTGCTAAATGACTCACTACTGTACATCTCTCTGGATAAGAGAGTCTGCTAAATGACTCACTACTGTAAGTCTCTCTGGATAAGGGTGTCTGCTAAATGACTCACTAATGTAAGTCTCTCTGGATAAGAGAGTCTGCTAAATGACTCACTAATGTAAGTCTCTCTGGATAAGAGTGTCTGCTAAATGACTCACTACTGTAAGTCTCTCTGGATAAGAGAGTCTGCTAAATGACTCACTACTGTAAGTCTCTCTGGATAAGAGAGTCTGCTAAATGACTCACTACTGTAAGTCTCTCTGGATAAGAGAGTCTGCTAAATAACTCACTACTGTAAGTCTCTCTGGATAAGAGAGTCTGCTAAATGACTCACTAATGTAAGTCTCTCTGGATAAGAGAGTCTGCTAAATGACTCACTACTGTAAGTCTCTCTGGATAAGAGAGTCTGCTAAATAACTCACTACTGTAAGTCTCTCTGGATAAGAGAGTCTGCTAAATGACTCACTACTGTAAGTCTCTCTGGATAAGAGAGTCTGCTAAATGACTCACTACTGCAAGTCTCTCTGGATAAGAGAGTCTGCTAAATTACTCACTACTGTAAGTCTCTCTGGATAAGAGCATCTACTGGAATCTATTTCTGTTTTCTTTAGATGTGAACATCATTTGTTGAATAAATATTATTGTTATATTAAGGTTAAGGAGGTTTCATCTACATTAGTTAAATACGCCCTTCAAGGAGGCTTATCAATTATAAACATTTCCCTTTTTGTATTGAAACAGTAGCCTATCTAAAACATTGATCTACTAAGCATGGATTTTCCACGCTTTCTTTTTCACTTAATGAAATAGTTGTGTCCTGGCTATTCTGTGAAATAAATAAAAAGTTAAAATGATTACATTGTCCTGAATAGGGCGGCACTACTCCAACATGATAAACTAGTTGGAAAAATACATTCAAACAAATTCATCATGCTCAGTGTCATACATTGACACTGAGGCGGCAGGGTAGCCTAGTGGTTAGAGCGTTGGACTAGTAACCGAAAGGTTGCAAGTTTGAATCCCTGAGCTGTCGTTCTGCCCCTGAACAGGCAGTTAACCCACTGTTCCTAGGCCGTCATTGAAAATAAGAATTAGTTCTTAACTGACTTGCCTAGTTAAATAAATAAATACATCTACATGTTTTATCTCTATTCAATTTAATTTGTCTTTACAACGATCCTGTTGCTGATAATCTAATTACATTAATATGACGATTCATTTAAATGCGCTCATTTATTTAATGTGCATTTTAGGACTGACTCCTGTTTCGTGTTGAATTAGTCTTTAACTACTTCCATATGTCTGTCCATGATAAAATACCCAGTGAAGATCATTTGAATACAATACAAGGCATGAGGTAGAATACAGTCGCAGGAGCAGCAGCACTGCACAGCACTCAACTCTATGCTGCGTCACAAATGGAACCCTATTCACTTTATAGTGCACGGACCCATAGGGCTCTGGTCAGAAGTAGTGCACTATGGGAAAAGGGTGCCATTTAGAGTACATACTATTAGTACTGCTCACAGCAGAGAGGGAACGCAACAGTCAATCAACAACAAGCTTCCTCTGAACACAAAACATTCACTTCAATTTTTTTCAATTGGTAACACTTTATCATAACTTTCATGAATAAGCATGATTATTAAACAGTTTAATCAACTATTTATAAATAGGTATTTCAATATTGGTAAAAATGTACAATTATTTATAATGGCTTACTCATAAACGTTTTTATGTTTTAAGTGTCACCAGCGCTTCTGAGTTTGCATTTGGTATAATACTCAATATCCAGTATCCATTTAACTAAAGGTACTGGGCTGGACCAATGTTGCTGTAATGTTTGGACCCTAAGGGGAAGCCTGGTTTGTAATGGGAGTGTTCACTGCCAAGCATCATCACTAGATCCCATGAAGACAAGATCCCTGGCATTCTAACCTTGATATGGAGACTATAGATTTACTGGGTTTTTCCACTTAATAATTCTATAAATCTAGAGCTAGAACATACAGTACTCATAAATGCTGGCCACGCTCTGTCTAAATGGAATAGAGAGTATAGTATGAAGTCTGATAAAGTACACTCGATAGGCATGATATGGCTGAGGCATGTAGTCTCCTACACAGTAAGTCATAGCTGTAGCTTAAGCATGTATGACTTTATTTTCATACATTTTCTGCCTCAGTTGAGGGTAACAACACTTGTGAAAACCTTGAAGAGACAATGATGTTTTACTTTATACAGTGTTCTCTCTCTACAGTCTACAGTAGCTCATTAGTCCACTCTGCAGGTCTGGAAAGGTGTTGAAAAGACAAAACTGCACTCGTATTATATCCTGAATAGTTCACATGTGCTTCATTTCATTATATTCTTCTTCTTTAGAAACAAAGAAACGAGTGGCTGCTGAAGGGTGTTTTTCTGGGAGAAAGGCTGTCCCAAATGGCACCCTATTCCCTATATAGTGCACTACTTTTGACCAGAGCCCTATGAGTCCTGGTACAAAGTAAAGCACTTTAAAGGAAATGGGGTGCCATTTGGGACAGCCTTAATGGGAGAAAGGAGTGAGAGCTGTTATGGAGACCAGTTTTACTTTAAGCAGCACATCAAAGAGCTAAGAGAGCTAGCTCAATCTGGTTCAAATACCAGCAGCAGAATGAATACAGGGTTCAGCACTGGATCAATCATTTAAAGGGCAATTATCTCATTAGCTGGTTTATTCTGTAGGATTCTAACAATGTCCAAGTACTTCCAGGATACATTTATTCTGGATTCATTATTGGGATATATGGTCAGAATCTGTTTTCATATGTCTATGTTTCCAAAAGTCCAAATCCAATGACCAATTATACTGTTGTAAAACTTTTATAGTCGCTGAACTTTGAATTAAAACCATTCACAGCATTATAAATCTGAAATATTTCTTCATGCATTGGATAAATATGATTCCTTCCTGATAGTGAA
The DNA here is from genome assembly GCF_057628025.1 of Oncorhynchus mykiss. NCBI lineage: Eukaryota > Metazoa > Chordata > Actinopteri > Salmoniformes > Salmonidae > Oncorhynchus > Oncorhynchus mykiss. The sequence continues at coordinate 14,422,284 of NC_143024.1, forward strand.
GAGTATTTTCACATTGTCATCCTCTTTCTGATGTTTAGCTGCCTTAGTCAAACATGATATATTCCTTCTGTTGCAAATCTAATGCATATATTCTATACATTCATACATTCTAGTTATTGTTGAATGATACTATCACAATCCCTACCATTGGGTTCAACGATGAATTAATATCTTTATGCTGTGCATGGGACAACAAAAACATCATGCCTACAGTTTCTGTCAAATGGCACCCTGTTTCCTATATAATGCACTACTGTTGACCAGAGAACTATGGACTCTGGCACCCTGTTTCCTATATAATGCACTACTGTTGACCAGAGCACTATGGACTCTGGCACCCTGTTCCCTATATAATGCACTACTGTTGACCAGAGCACTATGGACTCTGGCACCCTGTTTCCTATATAATGCACTACTGTTGACCAGAGCACTATGGACTCTGGCACCCTGTTTCCTATATAATGCACTACTGTTGACCAGAGAACTATGGACTCTGGCACCCTGTTTCCTATATAATGCACTACTGTTGACCAGAGCACTATGGACTCTGGCACCCTGTTCCCTATATAATGCACTACTGTTGACCAGAGCACTATGGACTCTGGCACCCTGTTCCCTATATAATGCACTACTGTTGACCAGAGAACTATGGACTCTGGCACCCTGTTTCCTATATAATGCACTACTGTTGACCAGAGCACTATGGACTCTGGCACCCTGTTTCCTATATAATGCACTACTGTTGACCAGAGAACTATGAACTCTGGCATCCTGTTTCCTATATAATGCACTACTGTTGACCAGAGCACTATGGACTCTGGCACCCTGTTCCCTATATAATGCACTACTGTTGACCTGAGCACTATGGACTCTGGCACCCTGTTCCCTATATAATGCACTACTGTTGACCAGAGAACTATGGACTCTGGCACCCTGTTCCCTATATAATGCACTACTGTTGACCAGAGAACTATGGACTCTGGCACCCTGTTCCCTATATAATGCACTACTGTTGACCAGAGAACTATGGACTCTGGCACCCTGTTTCCTATATAATGCACTACTGTTGACCAGAGCACTATGGACTCTGGCACCCTGTTCCCTATATAATGCACTACTGTTGACCTGAGCACTATGGACTCTGGCACCCTGTTCCCTATATAATGCATTACTGTTGACCAGAGCACTATGGACTCTGGCACCCTGTTCCCTATATAATGCATTACTGTTGACCAGAGCACTATGGACTCTGGCACCCTGTTCCCTATATAATGCATTACTGTTGACCAGAGCACTATGGACTCTGGCACCCTGTTCCCTATATAATGCATTACTGTTGACCAGAGAACTATGGACTCTGGCACCCTGTTCCCTATATAATATACTACTGTTGACCAGAGCACTATGGACTCTGGCACCCTGTTCCCTATATAATGCATTACTGTTGACCAGAGCACTATGGACTCTGGCACCCTGTTCCCTATATAATGCATTACTGTTGCCAGAGCACTATGGACTCTGGCACCCTGTTCCCTATATAATGCATTACTGTTGACCAGAGCACTATGGACTCTGGCACCCTGTTCCCTATATAATGCATTACTGTTGACCAGAGAACTATGGACTCTGGCACCCTGTTCCCTATATAATGCATTACTGTTGACCAGAGCACTATGGACTCTGGCACCCTGTTCCTTATATAATGTACTACTGTTGACCAGAGCACTATGGACTCTGGCACCCTGTTCCCTATATAATGCATTACTGTTGACCAGAGCACTATGGACTCTGGCACCCAGTTCCCTATATTATGCACTACTGTTGACCAGAGCACTATGGACTCTGGCACCCAGTTCCCTATAAAATGCACTACTGTCGACCAGAGAACTATGGACTCTGGCACCCTGTTCCCTATATAATGCATTACTGTTGACCAGAGCACTATGGACTCTGGCACCCTGTTCCCTATATAATGCACTACTGTTGACCAGAGCACTATGGACTCTGGCACCCTGTTCCCTATATAATGCATTACTGTTGACCTGAGCACTATGGACTCTGGCACCCAGTTCCCTATATAATGCACTACTGTCGACCAGAGAACTATGGACTCTGGCACCCTGTTCCCTATATAATGCACTACTGTTGACCAGAGCACTATGGACTCTGGCACCCTGTTCCCTATATAATGCACTACTGTCGACCAGAGCACTATAGACTCTGGCACCCTGTTCCCTATATTATGTACTACTGTTGACCATAGGCTGTCATGTAAAGTACTTAAGTGCAAATACTTTAAAGTACTACTTAAGTAGTTTTTGGGAGTATCTTTACTTTTACTCCACTACATTCCTAAAGAAAATAATGTACTTTTTACTCCGTACATTTTACCTGACACCCAAAAGTACTCGTTACATTTTGAATGCTTAGCAGGACAGGAACATGGTCTAATTCACGCACTTATCAAGAGAACATCCCTGGTCATCCCTACTGCCTCTGATCTGACAGACTCACTCAACACAAATGCATCTTTTGTAAATTATGTCTGAGTGTTGGAGTGTGCCCCTGGCTATCCATACATTTTAAAAACAAGAAAATGGTGCCGTCTGTTATGCTTAAAATAAGAAATTTGAAATAATTTCTACTTCTACATTTTCTTTTGATACTTAAGTATATTTAGAACCAAATACTTTTAGACTTTTACTCAGGTGGTATTTTACTGGGTGACTTTCTATTAAGGTACCTATACCTTTACTCAAGTATCACAAGTGGGTACGTTTTTCACCACTGGGAATAGGGTTCCATTTGAGACAGGGACTCAGAGTTGTAACGACAAAGTGGTTAACAGCAGAAGGAATGAGGAGGAGAACAGCCTCAGATTAAGGCATGATGCACATCTACATCATTCACCCAGCACTGAGATTCACATGTCTCCAGCAGTCCTCAAGACAATTGAAATACTATCTCCAGATTTGACTATTTTGGCTGACTGTATGCTTGTAGTAGTTACTTTGTCCAGGGTATTTGTGACTTGCCCGACTACTCATTCACATTGCTCCGGCCAAACACCAGGCTCACTATAATTTCTTCTCCAAGATGAACGTATGCAGTGATCGACAGAGCAGCGTAACTAAATTCAGGATGAGTCGTCAGGCAAATTTGTGAGTACTGCATGGATGAATTCTTACGGGTTAGCTCATTTATACTTTGATGATACACGATTCTCTACCGCTCACTTTCCACCTGGAGTAATGATCTTGTCCAGTTCACAAGGTTCAAACCAACGGCTTAGTCCTCACTGTTTTCTCTTGACGTCAACAATCAGTCCTCATCTAGGACACTCATCCTGGGGCTGATGCAGGTCCTGCGTGGCTCAGTTGGTAGAGCATGGTGCTTGTAATGTCAGGACCGTGGGTTTGAGTCCTGCTGGACCCACCCATAACAACATGTATGTACGCACTACTGTAGGTCACTTTGGGGAAAAAGCGCCTCCTAAATGGGATATATTATGCAGGTCTAATGTAATGAGAGTTGAGGTTGTACTTCAATGTTTCTGCTCTGACTGATCCCATCGACTCCACCAGTGGTAGGGAACAGAGGTGTAGATTTCACACTGCGGGGAGGCTGCCACATGTCAACCATTCCCACATAAATTAGCTTAGATGTGCTACGGTCAGGTTAGGATGAAATTGGCTCCTTATTAATAACTACAGTATTATAGTATGACACTGATTTGAACGAGAAGGCAGCATTGAAGAGGGTGAATATATCCAAGTGTTTCCCTAACTTTTTTCCATAACCTACCTAATTTATTCAACATATTCTTATGATCAAACTAATGATAGTTTGGTGACAGTTTGAACTGATATAGACTATCTATAGGGGACTATCCAAATAACGTGGGGCCAAAACCCAGCCTTTAGCCATGAGGAGTTCGGCCACAAGACGCAGCCCACAGTTATGAAATTCTCATTTTCTCAATGACAGATTGACCTGAAATAAGAACCCAGAACTAGCTCTAAAATAGTTTGTTTGGAAGTTGAAAGGCCACTTAAAGGGACTCCATGAACGGCCTAGTTAAGTTATTTATCTCTGGGAGGATTTCAACCAATAAGACGCTTGACATCCACACCATACCACTCTCCTGTCAGTCATACAGTAGCTCTGCCCCTCCAGTGGCACTCACCATTTTCCTCTGCTTGCTGAGGCAGAAAGTACAGATGTGTTTGGGCTGGTTCTCTGAGCCCTGGCCGGGCGAGGGGCTGAGACTGTGGAGGGTGTGGTGGTGGAATGGGGGTGTGGAGGTGTGGCACGGCTGCCCATCCCCACACGCCTCGCCCACCAGCAGCACATTACCCAGGTGGGAGATGTAGCTGGACGCCAGCCGCAGAGTCTCGATCTTGGACAGCTTCCTGTCAGCTGGCTCGGTGGGGATGAGGGTCCTCAGGGCAGTGAAGGCCGTGTTCACGCTGTTGGTGCGGTCCCTCTCTCGAGCGTTTGCCACGTTCCGCTGCCGCACCTCCACCACCGGGGCCCCTACCACCATCGGGGGCCCCGCCAGCCTCCCAGCAACTCCGCAGAACTTCCTCTTCCTGCTTCCCACCTTGATCTGAAACCCGTTGGAGCCGCCGTTGAGACGGAAGGAGGACTTCTGGGAGTCGGAGCCCGAGCTCTCGCTGCCGCCGTTCTCCTCCTCGTCCTCTGACATCATGCTGATGTCGGAGAAGAGGAAGCGGCTTGGGGGAGCCGTACGCACCATCGTAAAAGACATCAGTCCAGATCTACAAGACAGGTGGGAGACTCCTCTCTCATATAGAGACCTGTAGAAAGACCAGATCCCCCCAGTATTGTAGATCCTCTACTTAATCCTTGGACATGAGGACAAAAGAGATCAAGACACTCAGATTAAATCACTATTTGATATCTCTCGCTCTTTCTCTGCTTCTCTCCACCTCTCTCTCTCTCTCTCTCTCTCTTCCTCTCTCTTTCTCTGTCTCACCTCTCTCTCTCTCTCTCTCAAGGTGGACCCCTCCTTCACTCCTGGCTGGCTATATTGTGAGCGTCTGTTTCCTCTGGGTTCCCCTCAGTGTGCTGTTAGCCTCCCTCTGCCTCTACACAGATACACGTGTGATTTCTGTCTGAGTGTCTCCGTATGGCTGTCCTTTATAGGCGGTGGGAGGGCCTGCTGCTCCGCTCTACTCTACTCCCCCCTCTGCTCTATGTAGGCGGTGGGAGGGCCTGCTGCTCTGCTCTGCTCTACTCCCCCCTCTGCTCTATAGAAATCTCAGAGATAGAGTTAGACTCTCTCAGTGTCCGGGCTGGACAGGGGTTGGACTGGGGTTGGGGTTGGACTGGGGCTGGGGTTGGACTGGGGCTGGGAAGATGAAAAGAAACGTGGTCTGTATGATGATGAAAACAAATACATGTGATAGACAGTCACTGAACGCCGGATGGTAAGGTCCACTACTTTATGCTCTCTCTCTCTCTCTCTCTCTCTCTCTCTCCTCTCCTCTCCTCTCTTCTCTCTCTCTCTCTCTCTCTCTCTCCTCTCCTCTCCTCTCCTTCTCCACTTCACCATCTACACAGAAGCCTATTGATTTCATGTCAACTGTTTCACACCTCTCGTTCTCAAATAGCACAACAACACAGTTCTGGACTATTGTCTTAATCTCAGCGTTCTACGGTATGAGAAAGCACTGCCTTGACTGATTTGACTAGCGTGGCACTAACGTGAGGTTAGGGCAACACGAGACGGCTGTTGAAAGGTAATATCACAAATGTATAATTTGTCAAGTTACACAATGTTTCAGTCAACCTTCATCTTTCTTATTTATTCATAATATTTATTCTGTGAAATTGACAGCGGAAAAGTAGCCAACAGTCAGCGCCATGGTTGATTAACAGGAAGTGCTAGAGGCAATAAAGTTGGGAGGAGGAAGTGGACGGACGGGAGAATACTGCAGCCAGGTGGACCTGACAGAATGCCTATGCTACTATTACATAGACATGCAGTAGCAGGATTTTCCCTCCACTTTACATATCTCACAGGACCATGCAGGCAGCTCAACACAGTATTACTTTCACCATCCTAATCAACTGTTTCAGGGGATTTTTTTTCTTCCTGAACAATAATCAGATATACTACAAAATGGTCCTAGATGCCAAGAAAATGTCAACAATATAGGAAATAATATACTGCTTTCCATGGCAACATTTGCACATTGCAAAATATGGCCACATTTCAATTGCAAAATTACATTTATAAATTAATTGAGTAAGTGAAAATAGCTAAAAAAATTGTACAACAGACACGGCTTCCTTTTCTTGCTACATCCTCAGCTGACATGTCCTTCTATGTGTTCTGTTCATTGGTATAACATCTCAACATGAATTCATTACTTAATATCTAGTGTCACTGATGAGGTACACATCTATAACATGTCACTGATGAGGGACACATCTTTAACATGTCACTGATGAGGGACACATCTTTAAACATGTCACTGATGAGGTACACATCTATAACATGTCACTGATGAGGGACACATCTTTAACATGTCACTGATGAGGGACACATCTTTAAACATGTCACTGATGAGGTACACATCTTTAACATGTCACTGATGAGGGACACATCTTTAACATGTCACTGATGAGGGACACATCTTTAACATGTCACTGATGAGGGACACATCTTTAACATGTCACTGATGAGGGACACATCTTTAAACATGTCACTGATGAGGTACACATCTATAACATGTCACTGATGAGGGACAAATCTTTAAACCTGTCACTGATGAGGGACACATCTTTAAACCTGTCACTGATGAGGGACACATCTTTAAACGTGTCACTGATGAGGTACACATGTTTAAACATGTCACTGATGAGGGACACATCTTTAAACCTGTCACTGATGAGGTACACATCTTTAAACCTGTCACTGATGAGGTACACATCTTTAAACGTGTCACTGATGAGGGACACATCTATAAACGTGTCACTGATGAGGGACACATCTTTAACATGTCACTGATGAGGGACACATCTATGAACGTGTCACTGATGAGGGACACATCTTTAACATGTCACTGATGAGGGACACATCTTTAAACGTGTCACTGATGAGGGACACATCTTTAAACCTGTCACTGATGAGGTACACATGTTTAAACATGTCACTGATGAGGGACACATCTATAAACATGTCACTGATGAGGGACACATCTTTAAACATGTCACTGATGAGGGACACATCTTTAACATGTCACTGATGAGGGACACATCTTTAACATGTCACTGATGAGGGACACATCTTTAAACATGTCACTGATGAGGGACACATCTTTAACACTGTCAATGATGAGGAACACATCTTTAAACATGTCACTGATGAGGGACACATCTTTAAACTCCCTCCTCAGTTCCTAAATATTATTAATGACACCCTTCCCCTGCCTCCCTCCCTCCCCTGGTCTACCCAGCCTCCCTCCCTCCTCCTGGTCTACCCAGCTTCCCTCCCTTCCCCTGGTCTACCCAGCTTCCCTCCCTTCCCCTGGACTACCCAGCCTCCCTCCCTTCCCCTGGACTACCCAGCCTCCCTCCCTTCCCCTGGTCTACCCAGCCTCCCTCCCTTCCCCTGGTCTACCCAGCCTCCCTCCCTTTCCCTGGTCTACCCAGCCTTCCTCCCTTCCCCTGGTCTACCCAGCCTCCCTCCCTTTCCCTGGTCTACCCAGCCTTCCTCCCTTCCCCTGGTCTACCCAGCCTCTCTCCCTTCCCCTGGACTACCCAGCCTCCCTCCCTCCCCCTGGACTACCCAGCCTCCCTCCCTTCCCCTGGTCTACCGAGCCTCCCTCCCTTCCCCTGGACTACCCAGCCTCCCTCCCTTCCCCTGGACTACCCAGCCTTCCTCCCTTCCCCTGGTCTACCCAGCCTCCCTCCCTTCCCCTGGTCTACCCAGCCTCCCTCCCTTCCCCTGGACTACCCAGCCTCCCTCCCTCCCCCTGGTCTACCCAGCCTCCCTCCCTTCCCCTGGTCTACCCAGCCTCCCTCCCTTCCCCTGGTCTACCCAGCCTCCCTCCCTTCCCCTGGTCTACCCAGCATCCCTCCCTTCCCCTGGACTACCCAGCCTCCCTCCCTCCCCCTGGACTACCCACTCTGCCTCCCTTCCACCCTCAGTCCCAATCCTACTGAACTCTTCTGACATGGGTCAGGGACCTGTCAAAATTTGGAAACTGTTCTGGGAGCAGTACCGCAGACGGCTCGATTGGGCCATTAAGGCGTCTGTCTGCTGTCCGGAGTGATGAGTGACGTGTGTGTGTGTGTGTGTGTGTGTGTGTGTGTGTGTGTGTCTGGAAGCTAGGATGTTGCTGGGGACAGTCCAGGAGCCCGGTCTGCCACACTCCACTCAACCGGTCTTGAAGTGATGCAGGCTCAACAGCTGAGAGAGATAGAGAGAGATAGAGAGAGAGAGAGAGAGATAGAGAGAGATAGAGAGAGAGATAGAGAGAGAGATGCTTGCTTCCTGCACAACTAAGGGAGTTCACACAACTGGAAGACATCAAATTGACTTTTGAGTTTTCCATTAATTTCCTCTTTTATGACAACGTTTCTCACAGATACATTTTCAATTTAATAAGTTCAAAAACAATTTAATGAATGTATTTCTTATTCCTCAAGTTAATATCCTTCAGAATATAAAAAAGAACAAAATACTGTGTCCATGAACTGTGTGGGCTTATTTATATCTGGTGTGTATACAGAATATACAGTATCTCCATTTCAAGGCTGTGAAAGACCCATTACAAAAGACGTCAAGATATTTGTATGGTTTTTTCCTAACTCTTAGAGGCTGGTGTAGCAGCACACACGGTAGGTGACACAGTACCGGAGAGAATATCATGCAAGATGTCATCGCTTGTGACTGGTTTCAGGAAACAAAGCGTATGTCAGAGGAAGTGGTAGAGAAATGATTTGGCAGCCTCACACTCCTCTCTCTCTCTTAGATGATTGCTGGTAATTGGGTTTTTGTGGCCATGCCATTTCTTCCAACGTCCTTTTCTATTTTGTAATGAAGGATGAAGTCAGTCTCCCCTTTCAATTCCATGCCGTAATCTCCAACGTCTTCAGATGCCAAGGAATTCGGATCACTGGAGCTGCTGTGGAATGGAAAACTGAAGTGCTGATCTGACTGGGAGGCAGCCAGGGACCTGATTGTATTTGCCAGCCACCTCCGTTCTGACAGCACCTACTGAGAATTTCATGTATTGATTCTAAAGACGTGGCGCCAAAATCATTATCACCTCGGACGGAGAGGGGAGTTCTGACTCATATTGACTGTACAGTAGAATTTTCCTAGACTTGCCAATCCAGGAACAAATGCTCTCCAGTCAATGAATAAGGCTGAGGTAGCCACTGATAAACTGTTTAGACGATATCCTCTCCCTTCTGGCTTCACTGTCAGTATTATTAGAGCTCTTTCTGGCATGGACACACAGCGCTGGTTCCTCTTCCTTCCCCCAGATCATTTCTGTAAGTGAGAAAGGGGTTCTCTGTCAACTTACCTAGGAACCGATTGAATATTTACACTTTATACCACTGTAACTTCTGATCGTTGTTGTCAATCACTGTTTCCTCCCGGGTGTCACATGGTGGATGAAAGGTTCAGTCCTAGGCTTTGTATACCATGATCTCAGGAGGAGATCTGATCTGAAATAAGTTCTGTTTTACTGACCCACAGAAAGCTGTGAGAAAGGCTCACGGCGGAGGGAGGGTGAGGGCCGACTCACGGCCCCTGGCTGTGTCTCATATGGCATTCTATTTACTAGTCCAACGATCTAACCACTAGGCTACCTGCCGCCCCTGGAGAGTGCTGTCCTGAGGGAGCCCTTCAGACAGCTTGTAAAGCCCCACTCCAGGGCAACACACCACTAGAACACAGCAAGCCCCACTCCAGGGCCACGCACCACTAGAACATAGCAAGCCCCACTCCAGGGCCACGCTCCACTAGAACATAGCAAGCCCCACTCCAGGGCCACACACCACTAGAACACAGCAAGCCCCACTCCAGGGCCATGCACCACTAGAACATAGCAAGCCCCACTCCAGGGTCACGCACCACTAGAACATAGCAAGCCCCACTCCAGGGCCACGCACCACTAGAACATAGCAAGCCCCACTCCAGGGCCACGCACCACTAGAACATAGCAAGCCCCACTCCAGGGCCACGCACCACTAGAACATAGCAAGCCCCACTCCAGGGCCACGCACCACTAGAACATAGCAAGCCCCACTCCAGGGCCACGCATCACTAGAACATAGCAAGCCCCACTCCAGGGCCACGCACCACTAGAACATAGCAAGCCCCACTCCAGGGCCACGCACCACTAGAACACAGCAAGCCCCACTCCAGGGCCATACACCACTAGAACACAGCAAGCCCCACTCCAGGGCCATGCACCACTAGAACACAGCAAGCCCCACTCCAGGGCCACGCATCACTAGACCATAGCAAGCCCCACTCCAGGGCCACGCACCACTAGAACATAGCAAGCCCCACTCCAGGGCCACGCACCACTAGAACACAGCAAGCCACACTCCAGGGCCATGCACCACTAGAACACAGCAAGCCCCAATGTCGTTCTAAGACACTATATAGATTTATCAACTGTGTTCAATTTCAAAGAGCTATGTTTTTTTTATCCTTTCTGCCCAATGACCATGCATGCAAAACACACACAGACACAGACACAGAGACACACACACACACACACACACACACACACACACACACACACACACACACACACACACACACACACACACACACACACACACACACACACACACACACACACACACACACACACACACACACACGTATAACACATGCAAGATTTAATAGCACATTTGTTCGGGGAAAGAGACATGGTCATGTGACAATGCTGCCTGTTCACTTGTTCAAAGCTAGATAAGGTAGGGGGATTTTATAGAAACTAGTCACAGATGTCAATCTGGTGTTGCAGGTATGAGGCATAATGTGTTGCAGCTTGATGTTTGAAGACTTGAGCCTAAATGACTCATTGGTTGTACTGTGCCCTTTCAGTTTTATGCCTTGTGTAATGAGTTTATAATGAGCTTGACTTAACTATGTGCACTGATAGGACCGACCGACCGACCATCTGACCTGCTCGAGCTCATAGGCAACCAAAGGCCTGTTTTTGTCTGTGGCAACTCAAACACCCTGCTGGGTTATTACAGTTGGAGGAGTTTGGAATACCAGCAACGTTTTATCAAACCGAGTTGGAAAGACCACCACATGCAATATTGTAGTCCTACTGTAATGTCAATGAGACACAAAGTATTTTAAGACCCTTTTCATTTCAAAAACTGTGAATAAACTACTTAATACTTTATTTTCATTCACATTTCCCCATTTGTATTTGACATTATGCTCGTTTAAAGCTTTAGGTGGTTCACCTTCAGCAAAATATACATTTCTGTGGTGTTTTTATGATTTCAGAAAGATTCAAAACGTTTCCAGTGATAAAAAATAACGTAATAATTGCAATGTTTCCACCAATATGTCCCATAGGTCTTAAACTTGGTCCAAAAAGTTGTTGCTTAAGAATGTTATTTTCCACATGGACACGTGGGTACGATAGGCTACCAGCGGTTAGGTTGGAGATCATTTCATTTTCTCGTCTTGTGTTCATAATTGTTCTGTGTTTGTAGATACACAAACATGCCTCTCTCTCAGTAACAGACAATTAGCTGAAAATACACTTGCAACCTTCCTAATTATGAAATCCCTACACTGAGATGAACTGCAGCTACATATCATCAAATCTATTTTTTTTCTGTAATTCTGAAAAGATATCGTCTGACATAATGTGCAGCTGACTTGGACCTAAACCTCCCAGCCTGATGGCTGTTGCCAACAACACATCAGTCTGTAAAATGTATATAGGTTCAGACATTTTGTGAAATAGCACAGTTACAAATAGAAATGAAACTGGATGGACATCAGAAATAGAGGAAGGACTAAAAACAAACTATTGTAAAATATATTGTGTCTGTAAAATGTGTATAATATGTATAAACTGAAGGTAGAAGACTAAGTGATATTGTTTATTAGTTTACTCCAATTGGGGGAGGGGTTGTAGGGTTTGCAGGGAATAATTGGAGTCGAGGCAGCAGGCAGGGCACTCTCGTGTCACCCCAGGTGATTGGCTACCAGGCTCACCCAGAGCCCCCTGTTGCTCACATGTTTTTGTTTTCACTGCATTCCCAGCATAAGGCGCTCGTAGATTCAGGCGCAGCTGGGAATTTTATTGACAGATCATTTGCCCATAGTTTAGGGATCCCCATTGTTCCTGTGGATTTGCCTTTCCCTGTGCATGCCCTAGATAGTCGACCATTAGGGTCAGGGCTAATTACGGAGGCCATCGCTCCACTGGGCATGGTTACGCAGGAGGGTCACAAGGATTATTGATTCTCCTGTGTTTCCTGTGGTGCTGGGCCTACCCTGGTTGGCCTGTCATGACCCCACTATTTCGTGGCAATAGAGGGCTCTCACAGGGTGGTCACAAAAGTGCTCGGGGAGGTGTTTAGGGGTTTCCGTTGGTGCTACTATGGTGGAAAGTCCAGACCAGGTCTCCACCGTGCGCATCCCCTCTGAATATGCTGATTTGGCTCTCGCCTTCTGTAAGAAGAAGGCGACTCAATTACCACCCCATCGACGGGGGGATTGTGTGCGATGAATCTCCTGGTAGACGCAGCACTTCCCAGGAGTCACGTGTATCCCCTGTCGCAAGAGGAGACGGCGGCTATGGAAACATATGTCTCCGAATCTCTGGGGCAGGGATCTAGATCTCAGGAGCGCTTACAACCTGGTGCGTATCCGGGAGGGGAACGAGTGGAAGACGGCATTTAGTACCACCTCAGGGCACTGTGAGTACCTCGTCATGCCGTACGGGTTGATGAATACTCCATCAGCCTTCCAGGCCTTTGTAGACAAGATTTTACGGGACCTGCACGGGCAGGGTGTAGTGGTGTATATCAGCGACATTCTGATATACTCCGCTACACGGGCCGAGCATGTGTCCCTGGTGCGCAATGTGCTTGGTCGACTGTTGGAGCATGACCTGTACGTCAAGGCTGAGAAATGCCTGTTTTTTCAACAGTCCGTCTCCTACCCAGGGTACTGCATTTCCACTTCAGGGGTGGAAATGGAGAGTGACCGCATTTCAGCAGTGCCTAATTGACCGACTCCCACCACGATTTTTAGGATTTGCCAACTACTACCGGAAGTTTATCCGGGGTTTTGGTCAGGTAGCGGCTCCCATTACCTCACTGCTGAAGGGGGGACCGGTGCGTTTGCATTGGTCGGCTGGGGCGGACAGGGCTTTTGGTCACCTGAAGGGTCTGTTTACCTTGGCTCCGGTGCTGGCTCATCCGGATCCCTCTTTGGCGTTCATAGTGGAGGTGGACGCGTCCGAGGCTGGGATAGGAGCCGTGCTCTCTCAGCGCTCCGGTACGCCACCAAAGCTCCGCCCCTGTGCCTTCTTTTCAAAGAAGCTCAGCCTGGCGATGCGAAACTATGACGTGGGGGACCCTGGAGCTGTTGGCTGTCATCAAGGCCTTGAAGGTGTGGAGACATTGGCTTGAGGGGGCTAAACACCCTTTTCTCATCTGGACCGACCACCGCAATCTGGAGTACATCCTGGTGGCGAGGAGACTGAACCCTCGCCAGGCAAGGTGGGCCATGTTCTTTACCCGTGTTGTTTTCACCCTGTCCTACAGACCAGGTTCCCAGAACACTAAGGCAGACACACTGTCCCGGATGTATGACACAGAGGAGCGGCCCATGGATCCCACTCCCATACTCCCGGCCTCTTGCCTGGTGGCACCTGTGGTGTGGGAGCTGGACGCGGACATCGAGTAGGCGTTACGTATTGAGCCCACTCCCCCCCAATGTCCAGCTGGGTGTCTGTACGTTCCGTCTGCTGCCTGCGACCGTTTAATCTATTGGGCCCATACGTCACCCTCCTCTGGTCATCTGGGCATCGGTCGGACAGTGCGCTGTCTTAGTGGGAAGTACTGGTGATCCACTTTAGCTAAGGACGTGAGGGTTTATATCTCCTCCTGCTCGGTGTGCACCCAGTGCAAGGTCCCTAGGCATTCAGAGGGAAGTTACAACCCTTACCCGTTCCACGACGGCCGTGGTCGCACCTGTCGGTGGATTTCCTAACGGATCTTCCTCCATCACTGGGTAACACCACGATCCTTGTCGTTGTGGATCGGTTTTCTAAGTCCTGTCATCTCCTCCCTTTGCCCGGTCTCCCTACAGACTGCGGAGGCCCTGTTTACACACGTCTTCCAGCACTACGGGGTGCTTGAAGACATAGACCTGATCGAGGTCCCCAGTTCACGTCAAAGGTCTGGAGGGTGTTCATGGAACGTCTGGGGGTCTCGGTCAGCCTTACCTCGGGATTCGAGGCGTCGGGCGAGGGGCCTTCAGTACCTCGTGGAGTGGGAGGGGTACGGTCCGGAGGAGAGATGCTGGGAGCCGGTGGAGGACGTATTGGACCCCTCGATGCTGCGGGAGTTCCACCGTCTCTATCCGGATCACCTGGTGCGTAGAGCTGGCACAGGACTTACCAGGCTGGGCAGACGCACCGGAGACACAGTGCGCAGAGCCGGCGCAGGATATCCTGGGCCGAAGAGATGCACCGGAGACCAGGAGCGCTGAGCCGGCACAATCCGTCCTGGCTGAATGCCCACTCTAGCATGGCAGATGCGGGGAGCTGGCACAGAGCGCACCGGGCTGTGGATGCATACCGGTGACACAGTGCGTGTAACCGCAAAGCATGGTGCCTGAAGGGTCACATGCTCCTCAAAGCGACTGTCTTGCTCCAGAGTCCAACCCCTCCAAACCCTTTCATCCCTCTCCACTGCCAACCACTCCTCGCTCAAACGGTCCAATAATTCCTCCTCGGTCTCGGACTCACCCCTCAGCACCGACGCCCAGGTCATCTGCCCCCCCCCCAAATGTTTTGTTGGGGCTGCCTCTCGGGTTTCCGTTGTGTCCTCTCCTCCTGACTACGCTGCTTGGTTCGTTTGTGGTGGGATCTTCTGTTACGTCCGTTGTTGGAATGAGACCAAGGTGCAGTGTGGTAAGCATACATCTTTCTTTATTTTGATGAACACCCAAAAACAACAAAAGATAAATGAACATAAAGTTCTGCAAAATATACAGCAACTAACAAAATCAAGATCCCACAATGAAGGTGGGAAAAAAGGCTGCCTAAGTATGATCCCCAATCAGAGACAACGATAAACACCTGCCTCTGATTGGGAACCATACCAGGCCAACAAAGAAATAGAAACCTAGATTTGCCCACCCAAGTCACACCCTGACCTAACCAAATAGAGAATAGAAAAAGGCTCTCTAAGGTCAGGGCGTGACAAGGTTAGAATAAAATAAACACTAGGGGAGAGAAGTTTACAACTCAGAACCATATAGTTCTTGATCAAATATTTCAGTTTTTTTGTGTGTGCTGAGGAATTCAAAAATATTTTAATTCTTGCTGAAGCCTTTGTTAAAGCTGTTACTCGGACAGTTTATAGGTGGAGAGGGGAGATGCATTGAGTTTCCGCCATTTTGAATGTTTATTAAGTAGTAATTATTGCTCACAGCAACATATTCCATGCAGTAGTCTACTTCTCTATGAACACGACATAGCCATCTGCATGATCTTTCTCACCACTCTTAAGTATTGCTGTGCAGATCAAGTCATTCATATGCTGTGCCTTCGTTTTCTATCCTTCTTCTAGGTCATCTGGGTTAAATAGTTAACAGTGAATGAACGGCTTGCATCGTCTTTCTATCAGAAGACACACGGACTACAGTCGCATAACGTGTCATTTTCAGCTATAGAGGTTACAGATTATTTCTATGATGTGTTCTGAAGTGTAGCTGCTGTTGTAACATAACTGATCTGATCCAGCATGAGTACCAGAGGACTACATCACATTGTTGGGTGTTTGGAAGGCCTGTTAGTTTCTGAACAGGCTCAGAGGACTCCATCACATTGTACTGTGTTTGGAAGGCCTGTTAGTTTCTGAACTGGCTCAGAGGACTCCATCACATTGTACTGTGTTTGGAAGGCCTGTTAGTTTCTGAACTGGCTCAGAGGACTCCATCACATTGTACTGTGTTTGGAAGGCCTGTTAGTTTCTGAACTGGCTCAGAGGACTCCATCACATTGTATTGTGTTTGGAAGGCCTGTTAGTTTCTGAACTGGCTCAGAGGACTCCATCACATTGTACTGTGTTTGGAAGGCCTGTTTGTTCCTGAACTGGCTCAGATGACAGATGACAACAGCACATAGTGGCTGTGTGGCACCCTATTCCCTATTTAGTGCACTACTTTTGACCAAGTCATGCACTATATAGGGAATGTGGTATCATTTGGCATACATCCTAAATAAGTAGGATGAAACTGGAGGAAAAAAAGTTATTAATATGTTGATATAAAAGAAACACTGGTCCACTTCACAAGGTCGCAAAAATCCGGTAACTTTCCTCAAATTCCCTGGTTTTCTAGAAAACCCAATTGGAAAATTTCCAGAATCAGGAGGGAATAGGAAATACTTTTGGAAACGTTACCAGATTTTTTGCAACCCTAACAAAGGCTTGACTTTGTGTGATTTGACTTGAACTAGTTAATTCACAAGTAAAAGATGGAGTGCTCTCCACTTGGGCCACTTATCAAAGGCAACTATAGACTTCTGTCCAGACGACATGCTTAGTTTCATACACCGCAGCCGATTTGGACTTGACAGGACAGCCCTGTTCCAACGTATGAAATGTACTACTGCCACTTTTGTCTACATAGCTCATAAAGTGCAACCACACATGCAAGGACAATGAGACCCGTTGTGAAAAGTAAGATGTTCGTAGAGGCCTCTGCCAATAGAAACAACAGTTGAGAGAAAAACAGTAGAAGGTTGTAAAAAGACATTCCCTCCCTCCGTGGTAAATCCATCCTTTCCTTGCTTCTCATGGTTTGTGTCAAAGGGCTGTTCAACAAACAATAACATGGTGATAAGGAGTTATATACTTGACCTGCTGCTCTTTCCCCTTTGAAAAATAAGGTCAGATTAGCATGTTTTGAAACTAGCAAGCATCCAAAATGGCACTCTATTCCCTATGTAGTGTAGTACTTTTGACCCGAGCCCATAGGGAAACAGTGTGCCATTTGGTAGGGAACAGGGTGCCATTTGGGACACAGAGAGTATAATCAAGTCATTGTTAATGTGATAAACTGCTTGAAGGAAGCTCAATAAGATTATGCTGCGTTCACTATGAGGGACACTTCTAGTGACGTAAACCTATAGGTCTACAGTTCTGTACATTATATACAAAGGGTTTTTTAAGGTACTTAATGGACGTTCAACATAGTATGCTTTGACAAGTTTACATTTGAGAAATGGCATTTTCAGTCCCCTCAGACATTCAAGCAGTGTGAGCATATTCAGATATTCTATAGAGAAAACCAGAGGTTGTAAAAATACAGATATACCTACTTTTGGGCTGAAGCTCCATTATAACTTCATTACCTTGACATTGGTGTCTGTGTAAAAACAGGATGTGGTAGGTGAGCTCTCAGCTAGATGAGCATGTTTAATCTGGGCAAGAGATGGATGTGGTCACTAACTTTATATTATATGAGCTACTGACTTACTGGACCTGCTATTACACAAGGCTTTCGCTCTGACTGAGGGCACCATTCTGGAATAATACTGTTGACTTGAACTACCGGTTCATGTTTGATTGACTGATTAAGTTTATTAGATAATTAAAAGTAGAAGGCCGCTCAAGGAGACAACATTACACATGGAGACAACATTACACATGGAGACAACATTATAAACGGAGACAACATTACACATGGAGACAACATTACAAATGGAGACAACATTATAAACGTAAAAGACTATTAAGGATAAAACACAATAAAGACTGTTCGCTTTCTAAACTACACATTTTGAACCATTATCCAGTTGTCATGACGCCCAGGCTCGTAATCACTCACACCCCACTGTTACCATATCTCTGACTGGGATTCAAACCTGGGTCTCCTGCTCTCTGCAAGTCTGTGTTAGCACGCTGAGCTAAAGCCTTTAGCTCGGGGAGCCAACAGATATATTTTCAGGCAAGGTTATTACTCATAACATAAGCGTGGTTCCGAACCTCTGTTATACTTGCACTGTTAAAGAGAGGGATCTCTTTCCTCCCCTCTATCGCCATGCTCCACTCCTCTCATCTAAAATAAAATGAAAACGCTCTGATTTATTCTCCCCCAAAACCTTCCTTCTCTGGTCGTCTGGCGTTCCCCACCACAGCTGTGGAGTCCCCCTGGGCCCATAAATCTGAGCCCCTAAATCCTTACCTGGACCCAGTTCAGAAAGCATTCTCACTTCAGGAAGCTGGGGGGCGATCCGATCCCTAAGCTAGCCTTCAACCATATCGTACTGATATATAAAAAAAATATATCCCCTTGTTTTTCATGCAACAGAACAGACAGAATGTCTTCCAGTCCAAAGTAGACAAAGCTGCTAAATGCGTTGGTTTCGTTCTTCCTTCTCTGTGCATTATGCTATTTGTTGTTGTAGCTGATCAGGTTAATGATGGGCTGGCCCGTATGGAGCAGAAACATCCAGGTCTTATTGCTCTCTGTCTCTGTCTCTGTCTCTCTCTCTCTCTCTCTCTCTCTCTGCCTCATGATTCTCAATGTTCTGTGTGTGGAGGAGCTGGATGGGAGGGAGGGGTAATGACGGCCCTCTGTTTATTTGTCTGGTTTTATTGCTCAGCCAGAGCATGGCAAGGACGCTGTCAGTCAAACGTTATTGCTGCTCAGCGGCTCTGCAGTGGATCATCCACAGACAGTGAAATAGTGGAAGTGGTTATGGGACTCTGCTCACCTGTTATTGAAAAGTCAGAGATTGGAAATTGGCCATGGATTTTCTATTGATTGGATCCCCCCAAAAATATTATTTTTTTTATTTATTTATTTTTTGCCGTGAATCAATCTGTGTGAAACTGCATCGTGTGTACAGCAACAAGCCCGCTCTCACATCTGGTCATCAGTTCTCACAGGATAGACTTAGTGATACCAGACCTGCTGTTATCGGAGCACTGGGAAGAGGCCTGTTGCAGTCATTCACACTTACTTATTCTAAGTAAGTCATGACATAGGCTCCACTTCAGTGGCCGTAACAGTGGCTTGCAGAAAACTTCTCAACCCTGCTGTCTCCTCATTCTCCTCCCGTTGTCCTTCCTCAACACTTCTCAACCCTGCTGTCTCCTCATTCTCCTCCCGTCGTCCTTCCTCAACACTTCTCAATCCTGCTGTCTCCTCATTCTCCTCCCCTGTCATCCTTCCTCAACACTTCTCAACCCTGCTGTCTCCTCATTCTCCTCCAGTCGTCCTTCCTCAACACTTCTCAACCCTGCTGTCTCCTCATTCTCCTCCCCTTGCATTTCATCCTTCCTCAACACTTCTCAACCCTGCTGTCTCCTCATTCTCCTCCCCTGTCATCCTTCCTCAACACTTCTCAACCCTGCTGTCTCCTCATTCTCCTCCCCTGTCATCCTTCCTCAACACTTCTCAATCCTGCTGTCTCCTCATTCTCCTCCCGTCGTCCTTCCTCAACACTTCTCAACCCTGCTGTCTCCTCATTCTCCTCCCCTGTCATCCTTCCTCAACACTTCTCAACCCTGCTGTCTCCTCATTCTCCTCCCCTGTCATCCTTCCTCAACACTTCTCAACCCTGCTGTCTCCTCATTCTCCTCCCCTTCCATTTCATCCTTCCTCAACACTTCTCAACCCTGCCGTCTCTTCATTCTCCTCCCCTGTCATCCTTCCTCAACACTTCTCAACCCTGATGTCTCCTCATTCTCCTCCCCTGTCATCCTTCCTCAACACTTCTCAACCCTGCTGTCTCCTCATTCTTCTCCCCTGTCATCCTTCCTCAACACTTCTCAACCCTGCTGTCTCCTCATTCTCCTCCCCTTCCATTTCATCCTTCCTCAACACTTCTCAACCCTGCCGTCTCTTCATTCTCCTCCCCTGTCATCCTTCCTCAACACTTCTCAACCCTGATGTCTCCTCATTCTCCTCCCCTGTCATCCTTGCTCAACACTTCTCAACCCTGCTGTCTCCTCATTCTCCTCCAGTCGTCCTTCCTCAACACTTCTCAACCCTGCTGTCTCCTCATTCTCCTCCCCTTCCATTTCATCCTTCCTCAACACTTCTCAACCCTGCCGTCTCTTCATTCTCCTCCCCTGTCATCCTTCCTCAGCACTTCTCAACCCTGATGTCTCCTCATTCTCCTCCCCTGTCATCCTTCCTCAACACTTCTCAACCCTGCTGTCTCCTCATTCTCCTCCAGTCGTCCTTCCTCAACACTTCTCAACCCTGCTGTCTCCTCATTCTCCTCCCATTGTCCTTCCTCAACACTTCTCAACCCTGCTGTCTCTTCATTCTCCTCCCGTCGTCCTTCCTCAACACTTCTCAACCCTGCTGTCTCCTCATTCTCCTCCCGTCGTCCTTCCTCAACACTTCTCAACCCTGCTGTCTCTTCATTCTCCTCCCGTCGTCCTTCCTCAACACTTCTCAACCCTGCTGTCTCCTCATTCTCCTCCCGTCATCCTTCCTCAACACTTCTCAACCCTGCTGTCTCCTCATTCTCCTGCCGTCGTCCTTCCTCAACACTTCTCAACCCTGCTGTCTCCTCATTCTCCTCCCCTTCCATTTCATCCTTCCTCAACACTTCTCAACCCTGCCGTCTCTTCATTCTCCTCCCCTGTCATCCTTCCTCAGCACTTCTCAACCCTGATGTCTCCTCATTCTCCTCCCCTGTCATCCTTCCTCAACACTTCTCAATCCTTCTGTCTCCTCATTCTCCTCCCCTGTCATCCTTCCTCAACACTTCTCAACCCTGCTGTCTCTTCATTCTCCTCCCGTCGTCCTTCCTCAACACTTCTCAACCCTGCTGTCTCCTCATTCTCCTCCCGTCATCCTTCCTCAACACTTCTCAACCCTGCTGTCTCCTCATTCTCCTGCCGTCGTCCTTCCTCAACACTTCTCAACCCTGCTGTCTCCTCATTCTCCTCCCGTCGTCCTTCCTCAGCACTTCTCAACCCTGCTGTCTCCTCATTCTCCTCCCCTTCCATTTCATCCTTCCTCAACACTTCTCAACCCTGCCGTCTCTTCATTCTCCTCCCCTGTCATCCTTCCTCAGCACTTCTCAACCCTGATGTCTCCTCATTCTCCTCCCCTGTCATCCTTCCTCAACACTTCTCAACCCTGCTGTCTCGTCATTCTCCTCCAGTCGTCCTTCCTCAACACTTCTCAACCCTGCTGTCTCCTCATTCTCCTCCCATTGTCCTTCCTCAACACTTCTCAACCCTGATGTCTCCTCATTCTCCTCCCCTGTCATCCTTCCTCAACACTTCTCAACCCTGCTGTCTCCTCATTCTCCTCCAGTCGTCCTTCCTCAACACTTCTCAACCCTGCTGTCTCCTCATTCTCCTCCCGTCGTCCTTCCTCAACACTTCTCAACCCTGCTGTCTCCTCATTCTCCTCCCCTGTCATCCTTCCTCAACACTTCTCAACCCTGCTGTCTCTTCATTCTCCTCCCGTCGTCCTTCCTCAACACTTCTCAACCCTGCTGTCTCCTCATTCTCCTCCCGTCATCCTTCCTCAACACTTCTCAATCCTGCTGTCTCCTCATTCTCCTCCCGTCATCCTTCCTCAACACTTCTCAACCCTGCTGTCTCCTCATTCTCCTCCCCTTCCATTTCATCCTTCCTCAACACTTCTCAACCCTGCCGTCTCTTCATTCTCCTCCCCTGTCATCCTTCCTCAACACTTCTCAACCCTGATGTCTCCTCATTCTCCTCCCCTGTCATCCTTCCTCAACACTTCTCAACCCTGCTGTCTCCTCATTCTCCTCCCCTGTCATCCTTGCTCAACACTTCTCAACCCTGCTGTCTCCTCATTCTCCTCCAGTCGTCCTTCCTCAACACTTCTCAACCCTGCTGTCTCCTCATTCTCCTCCCCTTCCATTTCATCCTTCCTCAACACTTCTCAACCCTGCCGTCTCTTCATTCTCCTCCCCTGTCATCCTTCCTCAGCACTTCTCAACCCTGATGTCTCCTCATTCTCCTCCCCTGTCATCCTTCCTCAACACTTCTCAACCCTGCTGTCTCCTCATTCTCCTCCAGTCGTCCTTCCTCAACACTTCTCAACCCTGCTGTCTCCTCATTCTCCTCCCGTTGTCCTTCCTCAACACTTCTCAACCCTGCTGTCTCTTCATTCTCCTCCCGTCGTCCTTCCTCAACACTTTTCAACCCTGCTGTCTCCTCATTCTCCTCCCGTCGTCCTTCCTCAACACTTCTCAACCCTGCTGTCTCCTCATTCTCCTCCCCTGTCATCCTTCCTCAACACTTCTCAACCCTGCTGTCTCCTCATTCTCCTGCCGTCGTCCTTCCTCAACACTTCTCAACCCTGCTGTCTCTGTTTTGCTTTAAGATATTCTGACTTATTTCAAGCCTTTTTTAAGTTAAAATAAGGAAAAATCTGCCAGTGCACTAAGATCATTTGTTTTGTTAAGACATATTATTAAATATCTTGAAATAGGATCATTTATCATACCCCACTTGTATCAAGCCCTTTCTTGGGTTAAAATAAGCAAAATGATCTGCCAGTGTACTAAAATAATTTACATTAGATGTCAAGCCAATGCACACTGTAAAGCCCATGGAGAATAAGAGCACCCAGCTGCCCACTGCACTGAGGCTAGAAAACACTGTCAACACCGATAAATCCACTATAATTGAGAATTTCAATAAGCATTTTTCTACGCTTTCCATTTTTCTATGCTTTCCACCTGGCTACCCCTGCCCCAGTCAACAGCCCTGACCATCCTACCGATTCTCGACTTCGGCGATGTCATTCACAAAATAGCCTCCAACACTCTACTCAACAATTTGGATACACAGTGCCATCTGTTTTGTCACCGAAGCCCCATATACTACCCACCACTGCGAACTGTACGCTCTCGTTGGCTGGCCCTCGCTTCATACTCGTCGCCAGACCCACTGGCTCCAGGTCATCTACAAGTCTTTGCTAGGTAAAGCCCCGCCTTATCTCAGCTCACTGGTCACCATAGCAGCACCCACCCGTAGCAAGCGCTCCAGCAGGTATATCTCACTGGTCACCATAGCAACACCCACCCACCCGTAGCAAGCGCTCCAGCAGGTATATCTCACTGGTCACCCCCAAAGCCAATTCTTCCTTTGGCTGCCTTTCCTTCCAGTTCTCTGCTGCCAATGACTGGAAAGAACTGTAAAAAACACTGAAGCTGGAGGCTCATATCTCCCTCACTAGCTTTAAGCACCAGCTGTCAGAGCAGCTCACAGATCACTGCACCTGTACATAGCCCATCTGTAAATAGCCCACCCTACTACCTCATCCCCATACTGTATTTATTTATCTTGCTCCTTTGCACCCCAGTATCTCTACTTGCAACTTCATTTTCTGCACATTCTACCATTCCAGTGTTTAATTGCTATATTGTAATTACTTCACCACCATGGTCTATTTATTGCCTTTACCTCCCATATCCTACCTCATTTGCACATGCTGTATATTAACTTTTTTTCTACTGTATTATTGACTGTATGTTTGTTTTACTCCATGTGTAACTCTGTGTTGTTGTATGTGTTGAACTGCGTTGCTTTATCTTGGCCAGGTTGCAATTCTAAATGAGAACTTGTTCTCAACTTGCCAACCTGGTTAAATAAAGGTGAAAAAAATCAAATTAAAATTAAAATTCAAAGAGATGTTTAGGTAAAATCAACATATTTTGCAGTGAAGGCCAACATCCAACAAGCAGCAGTCTCTGGCTGGAGAAACACAAGCCTATATAACTCATTCTAACAGTTCTCTTTAGTGTCACCTGAAAGTCAAGAGGATTATGATGCATGCATAGGCTGATCGTATCACTTCAGCAAGTTATAGGTTCATCAATCTAATTCAAAAAGATTGAGGGGAGGGTGAAATAGGGGTTATAATATTGAAGTAGTAGCCAATACTACAGTACGGTAACTGCTATTTCAGTTGGACAGACAGTTCTGTGGTGGTGCTTGCCTCACATCTGAGCTTGGTAATAGGAGCCCGCCAAGCACATACCAATAATAAACTGACCACAGCAGCCTCTAGTAATGGAGGCTGGCATCCTTCATGAAAGGACAACAATGAAACAGTACATGTGTCTGTATTTTGGCATTAGACAAGCCTCCCTGAGCAGGCACATACCTGGACTGTTGAGTAACGGTCATAAAGAAGGGTCATTTTTCTGTTCAAGAATGAGGAAGTATGAATTATGGTATTTGGAGATTAAAACAGCAATTAAGGGATTCACTATCAAAACATTATGGCATGTGGGCTCTATATACATGTCACTAAGACGAGGGTAGACCAAACAAAACACATGAGCTCAGGGCAACAGGGCTGTAACACAGAGACTGATGTCAGGGTGGGCCACCATTGGAAGTTACATGTTATATGCTCAGATTAGCTGATTTACTAACTGGCAGGGGTCAGTGAGATGAGACAAAAAGAGAGGTGAACTCATATATCGCAAGTGTTGAGTAGACTGGAGAGAAATCCAAATCAAAGTTAGCAGCTGTTAAAACACAAAACTATTTCACCATGGTTAATAAGAGAAAGCACACTAAGGTTGTAAAATAACATGTCATAAAAGTGTTTAAGTTGTCGTCCGTGTGCTTGGTGCTGTATGCAGGGCTGGTTGGATGGAGCCACTCTGGGATTGTAGATAAGATGACTTCTAGCCAAAGAGGGACATATTCAAATATCGGTTTGTTATAGGCAATTATTATTATTTTTTAAAGATTTCCAAATATAGTTATCAAATATGGTATATGATGAGCAAAATCAACATCATGCTTCCAGACTATTTTGGTGAGTCTATTTTGGTGAGTCTATTTTGGCGAGTTCAGTATTTTGGTGAGTCTATTTTGGCGAGTCTATTTTGGAGAGTTCACTATTTTGGAGAGTTCACTATTTAGCTGAGTCTATTTTGATGAGTTCACTATTTTGGTGAGTCTATTTTGGCGAGTTCTCTATTTTGGAGAGTTCACTATTTTGGAGAGTTCACTATTTAGCTGAGTCTATTTTGGTGAGTTCACAATTTTGTTGAGTCTGTTTTGGTGAGATCACTATTTTGTTGAGTCTGTTTTGGTGAGATCACTATTTTGTTGAGTCTGTTTTGGTGAGATCACTATTTTGATGAAGTTAGCCCATCACTTTGAGACACACCTGTGCTCTCATGCATTAGTTAATATGAGATGTGTTGTTTCACCAAGCCATGCCAGTGCAAAGGTACTTTTAGCCTCTGGCTGCTTGTAATTCATTATTGGGCCTGCTGAAAGGGTTGAACTGACTCTGACCCATCTATTTTGGGAGATTTGGCAATGAAATCAAAGTAAAACAGAGTAATACTACTACTACAGACCCTGAAGGGGATTTTGAAGCAGGAGAATTGTTGAAGTTTACTTCAAGCTGTGATCCATTTGGACGTTATGTGTCATTTATTTCTCCCCATTCATTAAGTCCTGCTCCTGCCACCTGAAATTCTAGAGATGGCTTTCAGGTTCGCAGGTTTTGACGGTTCGTTTTAAGGTTAATTCTCTTACCACCTGTGCTGAGTCGTTCTAGAGCTTTACCACTGTTCTCTGTCTTCAAACTACATACTACAACAGTAGTTCTGGCCCTGACCAGAGATAATTAAAATGGCAGCCTATAGTCAACATAATAAATGATTGAAAACATTCAAATGAGTCATAATGTGTTTAGAATGCTCAATAGCTGCTTCACAGTGATTTAACAAGACAAGAGAAAGAGTTGACTATGGGTCACCCAGGATGAAGGGTATTATAATAGAGAGGTAGGCAACCCATTACAGTGATACTGCTTCTGCTCGGTTATGTCCCTGTGTGAACAGTGTGTTATAGATGACCTACAGAGGGGATGGACATGGACATGCTACAACAACAGCCGCTACACTGAGTCTACAAAACATTAAGAACCCCTGCTCTTTCCATGACGTAGACTGACCATGTGAATCCAGGTGAAAGCTATGATCCCTTATTAATGTCACCTGTTAAAATGACTTCAATCAGTGTAGATGAAGGGGAGGAGACAGGTTAAAGAAGGATTTTTAAGCCTTGAGACAATTGAGATATGGATTGTGTATGTGTGCCATTCAGAAGGTGAACGGGCAAGACAAAATATTGAAGTGCCTCTGAACGGGGTATGGTAGTAGGTGCCAGGTGCACCAGTTTGTGTGTGTCAAGAACTGCAACGGTCCTGGGTTTTTCATGCTCAACTTTCCTGTGTGTATCAAGAATGGTCCACCACCCAAAGGACATCCAGCCAACTTGACACAACTGTGGGAAGCATTGGAGTCAACATGGGCCAGCATGGAACCTTATAGAGTCCATGCCCCGTCAAATTGAGGCTGTTCTGAGGATAAATGGGTTGCAACTCAATTTTATGTATTTCATTTTTATTTCACCTTTATTTAACCAGGTAGGCTAGTTGAGAACAAGTTCTCATTTCCAACTGCGACCTGGCCAAGATAAAGCAAAGCAGTGTGACACAAACAACAACACAGAGATTCACATAGAATAAACAAACGTACAGTCAATAATACAATAAAAAAAGTCTATATACAGTGTGTGCAAATGAGGTAAGATAAGGGAGGTAAAGGCAATAAATGGACCGTAGTGGCGAAGTAATTACAATTTAGCAATTAAACACTGGAGTGATAGATGTGCAGAAGATGAATGTACAAGTAGAGATACCGGGGTGCAAAGGAGTGCGTCCCATATGGCACCCTATTCCATAGTGCACTATTTTGGTACATAGCCTCTGCCTCTGGTTACCTTTGGGAGATGGGGAAAAAGTTACCAAAATAAAACAATAGAGCCACCCCCCCCCCCCCCCTATTGTATCATTCTTTACCAAAAATAAAACAATAGAGCCATTCCTCCCCTATTATATCATTCTTTACCAAAAATAAAACAATAGAGCCATTCCTCCCCTATTATATCATTCTTTACCAAAAATAAAACAATAGAGCCATTCCTCCCCTATTATATAATTCTTTACCAAAAATAAAACAATACAGCCATTCCTCCCCTATTATATCATTCTTTACCAAAAATAAAACAATAGTCATTCCTCCCCCCCTATTACAGTTTTTTTCGATTGCTAAACGACAGTGGACACAACTGGAGTCACATGTGCAAAACTCTAACTACAGTCTGCACAGCAGCAGTTCATGTGGACCAAACTCTAGTTCGTTTTTCATTGCTTGAACACAGTTTTCAAAACTCTACACACTTATCCCATGACTTTAACCACAACCTGCACAACACTGTGGATTTACAGCACTTTGTTCAAATGCTAACACACTGCTGTCAAAACTGTGAACCACACATTCAAAACGGAATAGATTTCAGCCTTGTGCCTTTCAAACACTGCTGATTGCAATTTCAGCTGAAAGGCTAAGCAGGTGTCTTGTTTTAGACTTGTTAGTGAACACACACACATATTACAGTATATATAGGTAGAACTCAGAAAGACTCATTTTGGAAATGGAACAAGGAAGATGGGTTCGTGGAGGGAGAAGGGTGGCAGGGAGAGGGCGGATGCGTGGAGGAAGACAAAGAAGACAAAGAGCTGTTATTTCAGATTAAATAAGGGCTACACTTATAGACCATGTCGTGAACCATGGTCTCTCATTGAGAGAGGCAGGGTTGAGGGTGCAACCCAATCTGCAAAGATCCACAGTGGCATCTGTAATGCGAATTTTCCATCATGCAAACAGGTGAGAGTTACATCCTTACAGTAAACGAAAACATTACAGGAATCTATTTTGTATTGCAATTATAGAATATTTACACAGATATATATTACAGTAAGTTTGACAGTAAAATATATTTTTACAACAGGACCCAAAGGCTGCCCCCAATAGGGGGAAGAGGAAAAATATTTTCAGATGCGCAGGAAAATGCTGTTGTTGACATGGTTGTTGTCAACAATGCAATAAAACTGCGGGAGATTCAAGATAGAGTGCTGGCTGATAATGATATATTTGAAAATGTTAATTCTGTCAGCACAACAACTATTGCTCGAGTCCTAAAGAAACACCAAGTTACAATAAAACAGTTATACACTGTACCGTTCGAGAGAAACAGTGAACAGGTAAAAGAGCAAAGATACCAATATGTCCAGGTAAGACGTCTGAGGTTACGTACACAGCTATACAAAATATTTACAGTAAAAAAAAACACTAGCATTTCTACAGTAAAACTGTGCACTTACTGTTTTTCAGAGAGTAATGGAGGTGGAAGCACTGGAAAGACCACATTCATTTGTATTTATCGATGAAGCTGGATTTAACCTTGCCAAAACACGACGCAGAGGAAGGAATGTTATAGGTCAAAGGGCCACTGTGGAGGTTCCAGGCCAAAGGGGGAGAAATATCACCATGTGTGCTGCAATGGCCAATGATGGTTTGCTTCTCAACACACCACTCATTGGCCCATACAACACAGAAAGGCTTATAGCTTTCCTAGAACAGCTCTATGCTCAGCTAGTGCCAGCAGAACAGGGGGAGCCAGTAAGAAACCCCCAAGTTTTTGTCATAGTTTGCGATAACGTTGCTTTTCACCACTCTGCAGCTGTCACAGATCGGTTTGCAGCACATCACAGATTTATGGTTCTGTACCTGCCTGCATATTCACCCTTCCTCAACCCAATAGAGGAGTTTTTCTCTGCCTGGAGGTGGAAAGTGTTTGGTCACCACCCACATGACCAAATGTCTCTTTTGGAAGCCATGCGTGCCGGATGTGAGGACACGAGTCCAGAGGACTGCCAGGGATGGATAAGGCACTCCAGAAGGTTCTTCCCCAGGTGCATGGCAAGAGAAAACATTAGATGTGATGTTGAAGAAAACCTGTGGCCTGATGCTAGAGAGAGGCAGGATTAGCCCCTCAATTATTTGTTCGAATTACAGTATGTACTTTTAGTTTCTACCTTTTTTTTCTCATTACTGTAATTCCGTAAATTATTACAGACTATTGAAGCAAACTGCTAATTTTCATTTACCTTAAAGAATTGTTATGTTCTAAAAATGTTAATAAATCATGTGAAAGAATGTCACTCTTTTCTTTGAAGAAAATATTACTTTGTATGAAGTCACTAAAATTGTTCAAACTGTAAAGATGAAAAGTTTGTATTTTCTGTATTGGTGTTTGATGCTAGTGTTTTTACTCTCAGTGTGTTCTGAGTGACAGTGTGTGTTATCTCAGTGAGGGTTGTGCATAGTGTTTGGCTGCACTGAGCGTGTTTTGAGACATGTGTTAAGAGTTGTGTTGCTTGGAATGAGTTTTGCAGGTGATGTGAACTGTTTAGCTCAGGTGACTGTTGGTAGTGCAGACTGTAGTTAGAGTTTTGCACATGTGACTCCAGTTGTGCCCACTGTCGTTTAGCTATCGAAAAAAACTGTAATTCATTCTTTACCAAAAATAAAACAATAGAGCCATTCCTCCCCCATATTAATTCATTCTTTACCAAAATAAAACAATAGAGCCATTCCTCCCCTATTATATCATTCTTTACCAAAAATAAAACAATAGAGCCATTCCTCCCCCATATTAATTCATTCTTTACCAAAATAAAACAATAGAGCCATTCCTCCCCTATTATATCATTCTTTACCAAAAATAAAACAATAGAGCCATTCCCCCCCTATTATATCATTCTTTACCCAAAATAAAACAATAGAGCCATTCCTCCCCCATATTAATTCATTCTTTACCAAAATAAAACAATAGAGCCATTCCTCCCCTATTATATCATTCTTTACCCAAAATAAAACAATAGAGCCATTCCTCCCCTATTATATCATTCTTTACCCAAAATAAAACAATAGAGCCATTCCTCCCTTATTATATCATTCTTTACCAAAAATAAAACAATAGAGCCATTCCTCCCCTATTATATCATTCTTTACCCAAAATAAAACAATAGAGCCATTCCTCCCTTATTATATCATTCTTTACCAAAAATAAAACAATAGAGCCATTCCTCCCCTATTATATCATTCTTTACCCAAAATAAAACAATAGAGCCATTCCTCCCCTATTATATCATTCTTTACCCAAAATAAAACAATAGAGCCATTCCTCCCTTATTATATCATTCTTTACCAAAAATAAAACAATAGAGCCACCCCCCCCCCTATTATATCATACTTTACCAAAATAAAACAATAGAGCCATTCCTCCCCCCCCCTATTATATCATACTTTACCAAAATAAAACAATAGAGCCACCCCCCCCCTATTATATCATACTTTACCAAAATAAAACAATAGAGCCATTCCCCCCCCCCCTATTATATCATACTTTACCAAAATAAAACAATAGAGCCATTCCCCCCCCCCCCCCTATTATATCATACTTTACCAAAATAAAACAATAGAGCCATTCCCCCCCCCCCCCCTATTAATTCATATTTTACCAAAAATAAAACAATAGAGCCATTCCCCCCCCCCCTATTAATTCATATTTTACCAAAAATAAAACAATAGAGCCATTCCTCCCTTATTATATCATACTTTACCCAAAATAAAACAATAGAGCCATTCCTCCCTTATTATATCATTCTTTACCAAAAATAAAACAATAGAGCCATTCCTCCCCTATTATATCATTCTTTACCAAAAATAAAACAATAGAGCCATTCCTCCCCTATTATATCATTCTTTACCAAAATAAAACAATAGAGCCATTCCTCCCTTATTATATCATTCTTTACCAAAAATAAAACAATAGAGCCATTCCTCCCCTATTATATCATACTTTACCAAAAATAAAACAATAGAGCCATTCCTCCCCTATTATATCATTCTTTACCAAAATAAAACAATAGAGCCATTCCTCCCCTATTATATCATACTTTACCAAAATAAAACAATAGAGCCATTCCTCCCCTATTATATCATACTTTACCAAAATAAAACAATAGAGCCATTCCTCCCCTATTATATCATACTTTACCAAAATAAAACAATAGAGCCATTCCTCCCCTATTATATCATTCTTTACCAAAAATAAAACAATAGATTAAAACCACTCTTTGTTTTGATTAGATAATTATTCAATGGACATCTGTCAATTCCTTCTCTTCTGGTTCCATTTCCTACAATGTTTTTATATCCTCATATTAGGCTGCATAATTATATTGATGTGAGTAAATCTGTTTGTGAGCACCAAACCTGCAGCCAAGAAGGAATATTTAGGCAAGTAAGATTTAGGAGAAACTCAACAGATTTGGATAGATCCAAAGTAAACAGTGGTGATGAAGTGAAATTTCCAGTCATCAAATTGTGCAGAGAGAGAGAGAAAGAGAGAGAGACAGAGAGAGACAGAGAGAGACAGAGAGAGACAGAGAGAGAGAGAGAGACAGAGAGAGGGAGAGAGAGACAGAGAGAGAGAGACAGAGAGAGACAGAGAGAAAGTGAGAGAGAGAGAGAAAGTGAGTGAGTGAGAGAGAGAGAGAGAGAGAGAGAGAGAGAGAGAGAGAGAAAGTGAGAGAGAGACAGAGAGAAAGTGAGTGAGTGAGTGAGAGAGAGAGACAGAGAGAAAGTGAGTGAGTGAGAGAGAGACAGAGAGAAAGTGAGTGAGTGAGAGAGAGAGAGTGAGATAATCTATCAGTCTATAAGAATAGTAACAGAAACTCAACTGTAAGTGAATTAGATATTTTCAGCGACAGACAGGTAAGAAACTAAGTAGTGTGATATCAGAAATGAAAGAGGAGTTGAATGTAATCTGTCATTTGCCAAGGAGAGTAGATAGTGATATTTCTACCATGCTTTTGGTGATGTTCCACATGAGGGAGACATGTCTGCAGGACGTCTCTCACCATGTCTGTCCTTCAAACTCAGAATAGAGCTGCAGGACATTTCAGCAAAGTTACACCAAGGGAAGAGGGTCAAAAGTTCACTTCAATACGAGATCATTTCAGATTCTTACAGATGATACAATCAGTCTCTGTGGGCTGGATGGAGGGAGAGGGTGTTGGGGTGCTGTGGGCTGTGAGCTGCTCTGCTCCATGACTTCAGCTGAATAAACAGTGTATGTTCCACTGGTTTCATCACAAATGGCACCCTTTACCCTATATAGTGCACTATGTTAGAACAGAGCGTGAATCAAAACTAGTGCACTATATAGGGAATAGGATGCCATTTGGGACACCCGCCCCCCAGTCTAAGCCATGTAGGGGTGGACCCGGACTTAAGGGCTTTGGCCTGTGCCTAACCTTTGTATTAATGCTTTAAAACCCTCATTTTATTGAATGTGAAAATATTAACGAAGAGGGTGAGGTACTTGCCTGAGGGGCATAACGATTTGTTTAACTGGTACATATAGCTTAGGTGGATTTAAATGATTTCCACAAGTTTGACCCAGAGCCATATATACAGACTGGTTTGACCTAGTGCAAAACACCCTGAGAGCCCTTCCCTGTACACTCTGAAGGAGAACCATTTTTGGTTCCAGTGAGAACCCTTTTTGGTTCAACATAAAACTATTTTGGGTTCCATGTAGAACCCTCTGTGGAAACGGTTCTACATGGAACTCAGAAGGGTTCTACCTGGAACCAAAAAGGGTTCTTAAAACGGTTCTTCTATGGGGACAGCAGAAAATCCTTATAGGCTCTATAGAACACCTTTTTTACCAAGAGTGTACCTGGTAACTCTGTTTTTAGGGTGAAATACAGTATGTGACAATGTCTCACTGATATGCTAACAATATATTTGAACTATGGATTGTGGTTTCATAAAACAACACTTTTACAGTTTGGTTTGTCATAGTTGTGCAAAACTTGACTATACCTGTTACAGTTTAGAAATACCTGAATATCTGAAAAAGCTCATTTTTCCCCTCATCAGAGTGAATTAACTTTCTCCCACAACTTTCAAGCCAACTTTCAAGGTCAATTTTCAGTAGTGGGGAAAATACATTCAACACCGCTCAAACTAGGCCCTTATTTCATCAGGTGATTGGTTTTCCTTCAGAGGCGTTAGTTTGTTGAGAATGAGGGACAGAGTTGTGTTTATTGTACTAACCATTTCTAGAACCTATTCAACGGGCTGAACCTCCATGGCAACCAGGGATCACATTGATTTACGTTCATGGTTGTCAATGCAGTCCCCATATGGACTATGGACAGGGCCAAATTGTCTCAGTCCTCATATGGACTATGGACAGGGCCAAATTGTCTCAGTCCCCATATGGACTATGGACAGGGCCAAATAGTCTCAGTCCCCATATGGACTATGGACAGGGCCAAATTGTCTCAGTCCCCATATGGACTATGGACAGGGCCAAATTGTCTCAGTCCCCATATGGACAGGGCCAGATTGTCTCAGTCCCCATATGGACAGGGCCAAATTGTCTCAGTCCCCATATGGACTATGGACAGGGCCAGATTGTCTCAGTCCCCATATGGACTATGGACAGGGCCAAATTGTCTCAGTCCCCATATGGACTATGGTCAGGGCCAAATTGTCTCAGTCCCCATATGGACTATGGACAGGGCCAAATTGTCTCAGTCCCCATATGGACTATGGACAGGGCCAAATTGTCTCAGTCCCCATATGGACTATGGACAGGGCCAGATTGTCTCAGTCCCCATATGGACAGGACCAAATTGTCTCAGTCCCCATATGGACTATGGACAGGGCCAAATAGTCTCAGTCCCCATATGGACTATGGACAGGGACAGATTGTCTCAGTCCCCATATGGACTATGGACAGGGCCAAATAGTCTCAGTCCCCATATGGTCAGGGCCAGATTGTCTCAGTCCCCATATGGACAGGGACAGATTGTCTCAGTCCCCATATAGACTATGGACAGGGCCAAATAGTCTCAGTCCCCATATGGACTATGGACAGGGCCAAATTGTCTCAGTCCCCATATGGACTATGGACAGGGCCAAATAGTCTCAGTCCCCATATGGACTATGGACAGGGACAGATTGTCTCAGTCCCCATATGGACTATGGACAGGGCCAAATTGTCTCAGTCCCCATATGGACTATGGACAGGGACAGATTGTCTCAGTCCCCATATGGACTATGGACAGGGCCAGATTGTCTCAGTCCCCATATGGACTATGGACAGGGCCAAATAGTCTCAGTCCCCATATGGACTATGGACAGGGCCAAATTGTCTCAGTCCCCATATGGACTATGGACAGGGCCAAATTGTCTCAGTCCCCATATGGACTATGGACAGGGCCAAATTGTCTCAGTCCCCATATGGACTATGGACAGGGCCAAATTGTCTCAGTCCCCATATGGACTATGGACAGGGCCAAATTGTCTCAGTCCCCATATGGACTATGGTCAGGGCCAAATTGTCTCAGTCCCCATATGGACTATGGACAGGGCCAAATTGTCTCAGTCCCCATATGGACTATGGACAGGGCCAAATTGTCTCAGTCCCCATATGGACTATGGACAGGGCCAAATTGTCTCAGTCCCCATATGGACTATGGACAGGGCCAAATTGTCTCAGTCCCCATATGGACTATGGACAGGGCCAAATTGTCTCAGTCCCCATATGGACTATGGACAGGGCCAGATTGTCTCAGTCCCCATATGGACTATGGACAGGGCCAAATTGTCTCAGTCCCCATATGGACTATGGACAGGGCCAAATTGTCTCAGTCCCCATATGGACTATGGACAGGGCCAAATTGTCTCAGTCCCCATATGGACTATGGACAGGGCCAAATTGTATCAGTCCCCATATGGACTATGGACAGGGCCAAATTGTCTCAGTCCTCATATGGACTATGGACAGGGACAGATTGTCTCAGTCCCCATATGGACTATGGACAGGGCCAAATTGTCTGTCCCCATATGGACTATGGACAGGGCCAAATTGTCTCAGTCCCCATATGGACTATGGACAGGGACAGATTGTCTCAGTCCCCATATGGACTATGGACAGGGCCAAATTGTCTCAGTCCCCATATGGACTATGGACAGGGCCAAATTGTCTGTCCCCATATGGACTATGGACAGGGCCAAATTGTCTCAGTCCCCATATGGTCAGGGCCAGATTGTCTCAGTCCCCATATGGTCAGGGCCAAATTGTCTCAGTCCCCATATGGACTATGGTCAGGGCCAAATTGTCTCAGTCCCCATATGGACTATGGACAGGGCCAAATTGTCTGTCCCCATATGGACTATGGACAGGGCCAAATTGTCTCAGTCCCCATATGGTCAGGGCCAGATTGTCTCAGTCCCCATATGGTCAGGGCCAAATTGTCTCAGTCCCCATATGGACTATGGTCAGGGCCAAATTGTCTCAGTCCCCATATGGACTATGGACAGGGCCAAATTGTCTCAGTCCCCATATGGACTATGGACAGGGCCAAATTGTCTCAGTCCCCATATGGACTATGGACAGGGCCAAATTGTCTCAGTCCCCATATGGACTATGGACAGGGCCAGATTGTCTCAGTCCCCATATGGACTATGGACAGGGCCAAATTGTCTCAGTCCCCATATGGACTATGGACAGGGCCAAATTGTCTCAGTCCCCATATGGACTATGGACAGGGCCAAATTGTCTCAGTCCCCATATGGACTATGGACAGGGCCAAATTGTATCAGTCCCCATATGGACTATGGACAGGGCCAAATTGTCTCAGTCCTCATATGGACTATGGACAGGGACAGATTGTCTCAGTCCCCATATGGACTATGGACAGGGCCAAATTGTCTGTCCCCATATGGACTATGGACAGGGCCAAATTGTCTCAGTCCCCATATGGACTATGGACAGGGACAGATTGTCTCAGTCCCCATATGGACTATGGACAGGGCCAAATTGTCTCAGTCCCCATATGGACTATGGACAGGGCCAAATTGTCTGTCCCCATATGGACTATGGACAGGGCCAAATTGTCTCAGTCCCCATATGGTCAGGGCCAGATTGTCTCAGTCCCCATATGGTCAGGGCCAAATTGTCTCAGTCCCCATATGGACTATGGTCAGGGCCAAATTGTCTCAGTCCCCATATGGACTATGGACAGGGCCAAATTGTCTGTCCCCATATGGACTATGGACAGGGCCAAATTGTCTCAGTCCCCATATGGTCAGGGCCAGATTGTCTCAGTCCCCATATGGTCAGGGCCAAATTGTCTCAGTCCCCATATGGACTATGGTCAGGGCCAAATTGTCTCAGTCCCCATATGGACTATGGACAGGGCCAAATTGTCTCAGTCCCCATATGGACTATGGTCAGGGCCAAATTGTCTCAGTCCCCATATGGACTATGGACAGGGCCAAATTGTCTCAGTCCCCATATGGACTATGGACAGGGCCAAATTGTCTCAGTCCCCATATGGACTATGGTCAGGGCCAAATTGTCTCAGTCCCCATATGGACTATGGTCAGGGCCAAATTGTCTCAGTCCCCATATGGACTATGGACAGGGCCAAATTGTCTCAGTCCCCATATGGACTATGGACAGGGCCAAATTGTCTGTCCCCATATGGACTATGGACAGGGCCAAATTGTCTCAGTCCCCATATGGACTATGGACAGGGCCAAATTGTCTCAGTCCCCATATGGACTATGGACAGGGCCAAATTGTCTCAGTCCCCATATGGACTATGGACAGGGCCAAATTGTCTCAGTCCCCATATGGACTATGGACAGGGCCAAATTGTCTCAGTCCCCATATGGACTATGGACAGGGCCAAATTGTCTCAGTCCCCATATGGACTATGGACAGGGCCAAATTGTCTCAGTCCCCATATGGACTATGGACAGGGCCAAATTGTCTCAGTCCCCATATGGACTATGGACAGGGCCAAATTGTCTCAGTCCCCATATGGACTATGGACAGGGCCAAATAGTCTCAGTCCCCATATGGTCAGGGCCAGATTGTCTCAGTCCCCATATGGACAGGGACAGATTGTCTCAGTCCCCATATGGACTATGGACAGGGCCAAATTGTCTCAGTCCCCATATGGACTATGGGCAGGGCCAAATAGTCTCAGTCCCCATATGGTCAGGGCCAGATTTTCTCAGTCCCCATATGGACAGGGACAGATTGTCTCAGTCCCCATATGGACTATGGACAGGGCCAAATTGTCTCAGTCCCCATATGGACATGAACAGATTGTCTCAGTCCCCAGATGGACTATGGACAGGGCCAAACTGTCTCAGTCACCATATGGACAGGGCCATATTGTCTCAATGCTTTGCATTCCTAATTAAAATTGGTCACAGGGTTGATTTGCCTGTTGGCCTGTAATTTGTTTAATGTTGTTTAATAAAAGTCTAAACCTCCGTTCCATCTCGTCTGTCTCCTTAAACCTTTCATTATGGACTGTGTTAAAACTCAGGAGGATAGACTGGGCCGCCAGGAGAGACCATTCATTTTGGCTCGGGGAGCTAATGGACTTGGAGCCGTGAAAATGCGGAGTTTTATAAACAGTTGGCTCCCCAAATCAACAGATGCAGCGATATTTAACGGAGAGTTATTGAGCTTTAACCATGACTGGTTTCCTAATGGGCCTCTCACCCTCATTGTTTATACTGACTTTAAGCTATAGCAAATGTTTGAATGTAGGATATTATTTAACTAGCTGGCAAATGTAAACCTTTATGTAAGCAATGTGGTATTGGAAAATGTATAAATAAAATGTCAAAGTAATGCTTTGACATTTTATTTCATATCTGATTCATGTCCATCACTCTTGAAATATCCGTATTCACTCGGCACCTACCAAATCATGGCTATTGAGATGTTTGCTTAGAGTGACAGCTCAGTGCCCCTGAAAGTCGCAGTCACACACACACACACACACACACACACACACACACACACACACATACATACATACATGCACGCACGCACGCACGCACGCACATACTACCAGTCCCAGACAAATATTCCCTGTGAATTTGGAGTGGGACTTGGATTTGACACATTCATTTAACAAGTGCCTCATTTCAATATACAATTTGTGTAATGAAGTTTAAATATCAAGAAATACAGTCTGGGCCTGTTACTACAGCTGCACTGTTTCAGAAAACGATTATTTGTGGTTTATTAAATAGAAAATAAATAAATTCCCATACAAATGACAAACAAAGGCTCTATCCACACAGAGACTACAACTCTATCCACACAGAGACTACAACTCTATCCACACAGAGACTACAACTCTATCCACACAGAGACTACAACTCTATCCACACAGAGACTACAACTCTATCCACACAGAGACTACAACTCTATCCACACAGAGACTACAACTCCATGTCCTAAACTAGCTCATTAGACAGCATTCAAACACAATATTTTACTACAAACATCAGACAAAATACTTTCATGCCAAATTGACTGGGAGGAGGGGTGGTCCAAAATAGGGGAGGGTTGTGTAGTTTTTGGAGGGCACAGGGGAGGGTTGTGTAGTTTTTGGGGGGCACAGGGGAGGGTTGTGTAGTTTTGGGTGGCACAGGGGAGGGTTGTGTAGTTTTTGGAGGGCACAGGGGAGGGTTGTGTAGTTTTTGGAGGGCACAGGGGAGGGTTGTGTAGTTTTTTGGGGGCACAGGGGAGGGTTGTGTAGTTTTGGGTGGCACAGGGAAGGGTTGTGTAGTTTTGGGGGGCACAGGGGAGGGTTGTGTAGTTTTTGGAGGGCACAGGGGAGGGTTGTGTAGTTTTTTGGGGGCACAGGGGAGGGTTGTGTAGTTTTGGGTGGCACAGGGGAGGGTTGTGTACCTTTGGGGGGGCACAGGGGAGGGTTGTGTAGTTTTTGGGGGGCACAATTGGGGGGGTTGTAGAGTTTTTGGGGGGCACAGGGGAGGGTTGTGTAGTTTTACCAGGTTTACATTTGCTCTTCTGCTCGTATTTTCCCTATTAACAATGGCTTGACTTACTTTTGATATTACCCTAATAAAGTTTAGAAACAGTTGTGAAGGTTTGTTATGGTGTGGCTATTACTAAGCTTTAGCTACTGCAGGTCTACGATATGAAGGCAGTGCGCCCCGTCACTCAGATTGACTCCGACAGTTGAACTTGAGGAAGACTGTTTCAAACCTACCAGAGTTACAGTGCCTTCGAAAAATATTCAGACCCGTTTACTTTTTCCACATTTTGTTACGTTACAGCTTTATTCTAAAATGAATTACATTTTAAAACATCCTCAGTAATCTACACACGATACCCCATAATGACAAAGCAAAAAACAAACAACCCTTTGCTCTGAGACTCAAAATTGAGCTCAGGTGCATCCGGTTTACATTGACCCTCCTTGAGATGTTTCTACAACTTGATTGGAGTCCATCTGTGGTAAATTCAATTGATTGGACATGATTTAGAAAGGCACACACCTGTCAATATAAGGTCCCACAGTTGACAGTGCATGTCAGAGCAAAAAACCAAGCCATGAAGTCGAAGGAATTGTCCGTAGAACTCTGAGACAGGATTGTGTTGAGAAACAGATCTGGGGAAGGGTACCAAAACATTTCTGCAGCATTGAAGGTCCCCAACAACACAGTGGCCTCGATCATTCTTAAATGGAAGATGTTTGGAACGAACAAGACTCTTCCTAGATCTGGCCGCCCGGCCAAACTGAGCAATCGGGGGAGAAAGGCCTTGGTCAGGGAGTTGATGGTTGATGTGCATCCCTATGGTGAAGCACATGGTGGTGGCATGCTGTGGGGATGTTTTTCAGTAGCAGGGACTGGGAGACTAGTCAGAATCAAGGCAAAGATGAATGGAGCAAAGTACAGAGCGATCCTTGATGATAACCTGCTCCAGAGAGCTCAGGATCTCAGACTGGGGTGAAGGTTCACCTTCCAACAGGACAATGACCCTAAGCACACAGCCAAGACAACGCAGGAGTGGCTAAGGGATAAGTCTCTGAATGTCCTTGAGTGGCCCAGCCAGAGCCCGGTCTTGAACCAGATCGAACATCTCTGGAGATACCTGAAAATAGCTGTGCAGCAATGCTCCCCATCCATCCTGACAAAGCTTGAGAGGATCTGCAGAGAACAATGGGAGAAACTCCCCAAATACAGCTGTGTGTCACGCCCTGACCTTAGAGAGCTGTTTTATTTCTGGGTCAGGGTGTGATGTGGAGTGGGCATTCTATGTTTTGTTTTTCTATGATTTTGTATTTCTATGTTTTGGCCGGGTATGGTTCTCAATCAGGGACAGCAGTCTATCGTTGTCTCTGATTGGGAACCATACTTTGGTAGCCTTTTCCCCTCCTTTCAGTGTGGGAAGTGTATTCAGTGTGGCACATAGCCCTTAAGCTTCACGGTTGTTTTGTATTGTTTATTGTCGCGTCATTTCTAATAAAGGGTATATGTACGCTCACCACGCAGCGCTTTGGTCCTCTTCATTCCACGGCCGTGACACTGTGCCAAGCTTGTAGTCAGACCCAAGAAGACTCGATGCTTACTGTGTAAAGGGTCTGAATATTTATGTAAATGTGATATTTAAGTTTTTTTTTATTTATAAATTAACAAAATATTCCCCAAAAATATTTTTGCATTGTCATTATGGGGTATTGCGTGTAGATTGCTGAGGATTTTTTATTTATTCAATCCATTTTAGAATATTTTTTATTACCTGAGAAATAAAATCCATCGATCAATCCAAACTGTGCAGCAGCCAAATGATGAATGGAAAGCGACATATGTTACAAAACAGCAAGTTTAATGACATTCGTAGATTGTGAAGCCAAGCCTTCGATACTGAGTAAGTCTACAAGGTAGGAGGGATGTATTTTCTGTTTGTAGAGATTGACATATCTACAGTGTGAATAGTCAATCTATTGTGGTGTTGAAAATGCAAACCATGATATTGAAGAGCCCGGAGATGGTATGCTTTGTTTATTGGTTGTGTGGTGCATTGGCACAGAAACCTGTTTTGTGTTAAGTTCATTGCATTTATTTTATATAATTATAAATATGGCATAAAAATGTTGAAAATCGAATTTCCCCCTAGCTGATTATTGTCTGCTGCCGGATCTGATTGTACTGTAATGAAATAGGCAGGGAGAGTGAGCTCGTCTGTGGTGGTCGGCGAACACTAAACCTTCTGGCCCGTATCCCTGCGTGGCATCAACTGTACCACGAAACCATGCTGAAGTAGCAAAGTGGATATCCACGGTTATAAACACAGGGTCACTACAGGGATTGTTATTTGTGGTCGTAAACATTATTTTGAGTCAATTTTATGAGCGTGTTCAATTTATTTTACAGTACAAGGGGAGGGTCATGTGAAAATATTTATAACTTTGGGAAGAGGGGTGCATTTCTTTCAATGACACCTTGAGTTGGACCAGTCCCCCCAAGTAAATTGTTGGGTTGGGTTTAGTTCATGCTGTTGAATTATTATGATAGACTTGTGCCACATTGAATAGAAGAAGTCATGGGATGTAATATCACATGCGTCCTGTTTGACTTTCAATAGCACTTATGGTTGAGGAAGAGAGAAAGTAATTACATTCACCATGCCTAAAACAATATGACTCGTCTTTATCTCGACTGAGCATCCCAAATGGCATCCTACCCCCTATATAGTGCACTACTTTTGACCAGATCCCTATGGGGGATAAAGGGAATAGGGTGCCATTGAGGACAGATCCCTAATAGTTGAGAAAGAGAGGAAGTAAGTTGTGTTTATTTACCATGAGTATAGCAAGATTTTATCTTGATAGATATGGCATTGCACCTTTAACAGAGGCAAACGTGATTCACTACACTCATAATGAAGCCCTAGATTGATCTGCCTCTTCAATTTCCAAAGGCTTCAAGAAAGAAGGGCAGTTTCATTATGAGTTCCACAGAATGTTGCTAGGCTATGCCTTGACTATTGGCCTACCTTGGATCCAAATTTCCTTGACCTTAAACCATGTTTTTTCCCGCTCTCTTCTCTTGGAGCGACCATGATGCCATGATCTTTTTAATTTGAAGAGTGGTGCTGATGTTGTCATCACTAAGAGCTTATTGAAAACATTTGTCAGGTTGTGCTGGTGTTTTTGCAGGTGACGGTAATGGTACAGCACATGCCTCGGCCTCTGGTTGGAGTGCACTGGAAGCAGGTAAATATAGGAGCCTTGTCCAACTGACTGGCTCCCCCTAGTGCAGTTTTCTGGGTTTGTCCAAGTCCCAGTGGCTTGTTGTTAATGTTATTACCGTCAGCAAGAGATGTCAAATAGCCAAGATGGTACAGCAGGCTGCTGAGGGGAGGACGGCTCATAACAATGGCTGGAACCAAAGGGAAACCAAGGATTTGATGTATTTGATACCATTCCACCTGTTCTGCTCCAGCCGTTACCACGAGCCCGTTCTTGTGACACCAACCTCCTGTGTAATCAAATCAATTTAAAAAATCTAATCAAATTTTTTTAGTCACATGCGCCAAATACAACAGGTGTATCATCTTACAGTGAAATGCTTACTTACGAGCCCCTAACCAACAGTGCAGTTTCAAAAAATATGGATAAGAATAAGAGATAAAAGTAACAAGTAATTAAAGAGGAGCAGTAAAAAATAACAACATATACAGGGGAATACCAGTACAGAGTCAATGTGGAGGCTATATACAGGGGGATACCAGTACAGAGTCAATGTGGAGGCTATATACAGGGGGATACCAGTACAGAGTCAATGTGGAGGCTATATACAGGGGGATACCGGTACAGAGTCAATGTGGAGGCTATATACAGGGGGATACCAGTACAGAGTCAATGTGGAGGCTATATACAGGGGGATACCAGTACAGGGTCAATGTGGAGGCTATATACAGGGGGATACCGGTACAGAGTCAATGTGGAGGCTATATACAGGGGGATACCAGTACAGAGTCAATGTGGAGGCTATATACAGGGGGATACCAGTACAGAGTCAATGTGGAGGCTATATACAGGGGGATACCAGTACAGAGTTAATGTGGAGGCTATATGCAGGGGGATACCAGTACAGAGTCAATGTGGAGGCTATATACAGGGGGATACCGGTACAGAGTCAATGTGGAGGCTATATACAGGGGGATACCAGTACAGAGTCAATGTGGAGGCTATATATACAGGGGGATACCAGTACAGAGTCAATGTGGAGGCTATATACAGGGGGATACCAGTACAGAGTCAATGTGGAGGGTATATACAGGGGGATACCAGTACAGAGTCAATGTGGAGGCTATATACAGGGGGATACCAGTACAGAGTCAATGTGGAGGCTATATACAGGGGGATACCAGTACAGGGTCAATGTGGAGGCTATATACAGGGGGATACCAGTACAGAGTCAATGTGGAGGCTATATACAGGGGGATACCGGTACAGAGTCAATGTGGAGGCTATATACAGGGGAATACCGGTACAGAGTCAATGTGCGGGGGCACCAGTTAGTTGAGGTAGTATGTACATGTAGGTAGAGTTAATTAAAGTGACTATGCATAGATGACAACAGGGAGTGGCAGTGGTGTGGAGAGGGTAGGGGGGGGGGGATGTGAATAGTCTGGGTATCCTTTTTGACTAGATGTTCAGGAGTCTTATGGCTTGGGGGTAGAAGCTGTTTAGAATCATCTTGGACCTAGATTTGGCGCTCCGGTACAGCTTGCCGTATGGTAGCAGAGAGAACAGTCTATGACTAAGGTGGCTGGAGTCTTTGACAATTTTTAGGGCCTTCCTCTGACACCGCCTGG
Organism: Oncorhynchus mykiss; assembly: GCF_057628025.1. Classification (NCBI taxonomy): domain Eukaryota; kingdom Metazoa; phylum Chordata; class Actinopteri; order Salmoniformes; family Salmonidae; genus Oncorhynchus; species Oncorhynchus mykiss. The sequence continues at coordinate 14,466,207 of NC_143024.1, forward strand.
TATAGAGGTCCTGGATGGCAGGAAGCTTGGCCACAGTGATGTACTGGGCCGTTCGCACTACCCTCTGTAGTGCCTTGCAGTCGGAGGCCGAGCAGTTGCCATACCAGGCGGTGATGCAACCAGTCAGGATGCTCCCAATGGTGCAGCTGTAGAACCTTTTGAGTATCTGAGGACTCATGCCAAATCTTTTCAGGCAAATTGGAGTGGGTCTAGGGTTTCTGGGATAATGGTGTTGATGTACTTCAAAGTACTTCAAAGTACTTCATGGCTACAGACGTGAGTGCTACGGGTCAGTAGTCATTTAGACAGGTTACCTTAGTGTTCTTGGGCACAGAGACTATGGTGGTCTGCTTAAAACATGTTGGTATTACAGACTCAGACAGGGAGAGGTTGAAAATGTCGGTGAATACACTTGCTGGTTGGTCAGCGCATGCTCGCAGTAATATGGCTAATATTGCTGTAATTGTTGGATAGAAAATAGAAATTGAATATAAAAACATAGATTTTGAGACGTATCCAGTACACATTGTCAAAGTATTTCAAGTCATGATGCATGACACAAAAACACATTACTTTCCTATGGCTATAACGTTGCAAAAGTTACAGAAAAGTGATATCTCACGTACCTCGTGATATCCAGTCAGTGATCTATCACATGGATCAAAATCATTCAACCTGCTGAACTGCTGTCAAAGTCACGCCCACACTGACTCGACGCACATGATTAGGGGTGTTAACCTGCAGTGGCGTAGTGCTAATCTAGCTACTGGATGCTAACAAGTCTCTCTCTTTATATTGAGGAAAAATACGATATCACAGTGGAAGACAGTTAGTCAGCCAAGTATCGGACAATATACATCGCATCTTCACTGAATTACTGCGCGTGAGGAGATTCATCCTTGCAATTGTGTGTAACGTTAGCTAGCCTGCTTGCTAGTTAGTTAACATCCAGCTAGCCTGTCAGACGGGCTGTTTGAAAGGTGGGGAGCCTACTTTGCTGCATTTGACGACGCTCATCATTCCACATGGTCGCTGCTGGTATAAGGTTAACAGTATGGATGTTGTCAATATACTAGAATTGAATACGTGAAATGTCATCGACCCACATTGTCTATTGCTACAGGTGACCGCTAGCGAGCTCTGTTACAGAGCTTGCCCTTCTGTCTCAGTCGAAACAGAGCTAGCTTGTTGTCACCTGTAGCAATAGACAAAATAGGTCGACGACACTTCATGTATCCAAATTCAATTATAGCATATTGACAACAACCATACTATTAACCACTTACCAGCGCAGAACATGTGGAATAGCTAACTTAGCCACAGTAATATCCCAACCAAGAAAAACAAGTCTTGGTCTGACAAGGAAGTGCTGCACTTCTCTCTGACTGTTTTCAGGTTCAGGCTCGTTATGATTTGACAGCTAGTTAACAGTTGATTTACTTTGTCATGCACTGCAACGGTGTGTTGCAACTCAGTTTGTTTGTATCCAGCATAGGACATGTCATGTGGCTGTTTGCACTAGTCTTAAAGTTGCCACACAAAGTGACGCCACTGAGCTAGTCATGATGTTACTGAACATCATCGCCAGTGAGAATATAATGCACCGTTTTAAGCACATGAATAATAATCACATTGTGTTGGTGTTCTCTCCATTCGCCCGACTTTTACCATAGGCTACATTCTTTGACATGTCAAACATGCATGTTTTCTCTCTTTGCAGTGTGGTGAAACCAGATGAACAAGTTTGAACCCTTTCTGACCACCAAATGAAATCCTAAATATCTCCAGTCCCAGCCTTCAGACAGGCACAATGGAGGAGTCAGATGTGGAGCGTGAGTGACCTCTATTCATAGTTGTGTGCTTATGCCATTACCTCTTTTGATATTGGCTATCCCTTGCATGCTGTTTGGTGGTATGAATAGACCCCAGGTCTCTCATTTGTGTCTCACTCTTCCACATCTATTCTGTATTCTCTCACTCCTCCTCCATGTCTTCTCTCCCCGTCAGAGGTGACCCTGGCCCTGCTGGATTCAGCCAATGACAAGGACCCAGTGGTCAGGGAGCAGGTCAGGAAGTCCATACTGACCCTGGGGAAGCAGCAGCCTAACAAGGTCCTGTCCATGTGCCAGGACTACCTGGTCAAGCACCCCAAGGTCAGACACCACCACTACTACTGCCACTTACTGTTGATTAGAGAGACTGGAACACTATAATAGAACGTCCCCAGTCTCATTAGCAATTTATGCTGAACTTGATGTGGCTCATGTTTGTAGGCTATCTGTGTCTGTATTTGTGTTGAGGTAGTTGGTGCTCAATGCTGGCCTAAGTAAACATTGCTCTATGTTAACAATATTAATATCATCTTTTTACTACCAAGACAATTGTAATACAAGCCTGATGTTTAAAACCTACTGTGGCAATCATATGTTTCCATTGTACCTGAATAACAGCATAGATTTCTAGTTCTGTTTTTGAGGTGTCATTCCTCCTAATTTCAGCCATTTATCTGTCCTGTCAACATCCTTGATGTAACTTTCACTCTCAAAACATGGGAAGTGGAGGTGTGATGGTGATAGGGTTCTTAGATATGAGAAGGCTACTGTACTGTGTGACCATAGTCCTCTGATGCAAGTGCAATTTCAGACAGCACCAATGCTGCTCTGTGCTGCAGATTTCCTTACAATGCTGGAGAGATAAGGTTTTAGAGTTGTATTAGTCGTTTGCATGGGATACACATGGTATACATCGTCCAATGAAATGCTCACTTGCAGGTTCCTTCTCGACAGTGCAACAACAATATGAAATAACTAAAGATTGCATTAGGATGTGATATGTTCTGACATGAAGCAATAACACACATCCTTCCAGAAGCTGGAGACCTTATCATCACTTCTCTGTTGACTGGGACTCTGCATGTGCTGCACCAATGATATGAATACAAAAGAGATGATGACATGTACTGTATGGGAGAGACTTTTCATACAGGCCACTGTGTTGACATTAATGCATGTAGACTTAAGGCCTGTGTTTTGAAGTGAATTACAATGTAAACTTATATTCCTGCAGCTTATCGTTGGACACAGAGTTGTCATACTGCAGACCATTGAGCTGATTGTGAAGACCAAGATAGACGATATCAGTTACCTGAAAATCAAAAGCATAATTTCTTTGGCCTCCGATGAAATGACCCGATCAAAGGTTAGATTGTTTCTGATGATTGTTATTAGGTCTCATCTGAAATACAAAGTTGGTCTTTCAATTTCTATGCTTTTAGCCTGATATTACATGTACTCTAGTTATTCATCTGAGAATGTACTTGATTTATCAGTGGTTATACTTTGTTCTAACATTGAGGCCATTGCATCAATCTGAACACATGGATAGTATCTGTTAGTTTTTGTATTTACATGAAAACAATGGCCCAGGGTTTGATTCAACAGCTCAGTTTTCATGTTTTTACAGGATGTTGTACCTGATTGGCAACAGGCAGCCAGCAATATTCTGGTTGCTGTGGGAAACAAGTACATCAATGACATCATGGAGGAAATCCTCAGCAAGTTCCAGCCAGGGATCCTGCCTCATTTTTTTGTGGTCCAAACATTAGCAAGCCTCTCTGAATCCAACGGTAGGCAAACACAAGACACAACGGTGTCAAGCACACTGTATAGAGCTGTCTAAATACTGAGGCTGCTGACATGTATCCCGTCTGTCCTGTCACCTAGCTTCCGAGAAGCAGTTTTGTCTTCTTACAAAGACTATCCCCCTCAGTGTGTTCAAATTGCTTAGAGATCTCTTGGCATTGTAATAGAGGTAGAGTCTAACGTCTAATCTTACTTTTGTTGACAGTTTATGGTATGGTGCCGTTTCTCAATGCCATCTTGGGCACCATGCTCCCAATGCTGGGCATGGCCAAGCAGGACAACATGAAGTGGGTGTTCTCCTCTGGTAGGACTAGATGCACTATGTCCAACATACTGTAGCATTATATTTGATTATTATTATTGTACATGGTTAAACATGTATTACCAGACCCAGTTTATAGACCTTCCCTCCTTCTCCCAGCTCTGTCCCACTTCAGTGAGAGTATCCTGGAGTACCTAGCCAACCTGGACAAAGCTCCCGACCCGACGGTGAGAAAGGACACGTTCTCCAGCGAGATCTACGCAGCCTACGACATCCTCTACTGCAGCTGGCTCCAGAGCAGGGAATCCAAGGTACACCACATTACATTAAGAGGAGCAGGAAACCAATTTATTTCTCCTAATTACATTTGTCTCAATGGTCCCTCTGTTGTAGGGATGTCTTGATGAACGCAACCCCCTAGACTGTGTGCTGGTATTTATAGGGAAGGGAGGAGAGAGGTCCACAGTCACAGCCAGGACTGATATCAGATGAATAAAGACATTTAGGAGAGTTTCCTGGACATATTTGCCTGGTTAATTCTCAGCAAGGTTATGCAGAAATGTTTTCCTGTGGTTTCTGAGTAGAGGACATAATCACAGTGCAGGTTGGTCTAGGCTTGTGGGCTAACAAATAGTCCCTTATCTGTAATCTGGTCATAAACTCTGTATTCCTCCATTTTGGTTATGACATGATTAGCCACAGAGTAACTGCAGCATAACTGCTGCTCTCTTTATGTTTGAGAGTGCCAGAAGTAACATGACTCCCCGTCTCTGAGTTGGTAAACAGATTTCTGCTTCAGTTAGATGTGGACTCAGTTGATTCAATCTTTTTCCAGTGATTGTATGTGTCCCAAATGGCATTGTATTCCCTAAATCACGTGTCAAACTAATTCCATGGAGCGCCGAGTGTCTGCTGCTTTTCACTCCTCCCTTGTACTTAATTGATGAATTAAGGTCACTAATTAGTAAACAACTCCTTACCTGGCTGTGTCTAGGTCTTGAGAGGAAAAAACAAAAACCTACAGACACTAGGCCCTCCGTGGAAAGAGTTTAACACCCCTGCCCTATAGTGTGCACTACTTCTGACCAGAACCCTTAGGGTTGATAGGGTTCTGGTCAAACCTGATGCTGCTGTATCTGGTCAAAAATAGTACACGGTAGAGATTAGGGTGCCATTTGGGACACAGTGTGGTGTTTCTCTCTCTCCCTGGCTGGGGCTGTAGCTACGACTAACTGTGGTGTTTCCCTCCCTGGCTGGGGCTGTAGCTACGACTAACTGTGGTGTGTGTCTCTCTCTCTCTCTGGCTGGGGCTGTAGCTACGACTAACTGTGGTGTTTCTCTCTCTCTCTCTCTCTGGCTGGGGCTGTAGCTACGACTAACTGTGGTGTTTCTCTCTCGCTCTCTCTGGCTGGGGCTGTAGCTACGACTAACTGTGGTGTTTCTCTCTCTCTCTCTCCCTGGCTGGGGCTGTAGCTACGACTAACTGTGGTGTTTCTCTCTCTCTCTCTCGCTCCCTGGCTGGGGCTGTAGCTATGACTAACTGTGGTGTTTCTCTCTCTCTCTCCCTGGCTAGGGCTGTAACTACGACTAACTGTGGTGTTTCTCTCTCTCTCTCTCCCTGGCTGGGGCTGTAGCTACGACTAACTGTGGTGTTTCTCTCGCTCTCCCTGGCTGGGGCTGTAGCTACGACTAACTGTGGTGTTTCTCTCTCTCTCTCTCCCTGGCTGGGGCTGTACCTACGACTAACTGTGGTGTTTCTCTCTCTCTCTCTCCCTGGGGGCCGTAGCTACGACTGACGGTGGCAGAAGCAGTGGGATCCATGAGTCACCTGATTGCCCATGATAAACTGGAGGAGCAGCTTCCCAAACTCATTCCCACAATCCTCTCCCTGTACAAGAAGAACACGGAGCATTACGTCATCAGTAAGGTAGGTCGGCCTCTAATGACCGCTGCTGGTGTTCTATACAGGGAATGAAGTGCTGTATGTGAGGCACCCAGAGAGTTCAGCAGTTTGCCTGGTCCAGATCTGTGTGTGTAATAGTTAACTCTGCTGACCTGCCAGTGTCCTGTCAAACAGGTAGGGCCCCCGGGAGGTAGGGCTCCCCCAGGAGGTATGCTTGTCATGTTCTCACGCCAAGACGTCTGGTTGTCTGGGCATGACAGTGGTAGTTAGCTGTGGAGTTGACTGAAGCACATACCGATTCAGACCAGGCTACTCTGCAGTCTGACACTCTGGTATTTATGTTGATTGGGACTTGCATTTCTTCTTTAATGGAGTCCTACTCTCCCAGTCATTCATCAGTCCTGTATCAGTATTTTAGTCTACATAGTTTCCCAACACTGTCTGCTCTGCTCACTAATCAGCTCATGTTGTTTTCACCTCCCCTGCAGAGCCTGTGTCAAGTTCTGGATGCTTCTGTGAACATGGGCAGCAGAGTTCTGGAGACGCAGATCGACAGCCTGCTCACTACTCTAAACCAGCAGGTACGGCAAAGTGACCGTCCCCTGATGGCACCAGTACAATGCAATGTTGAGGGAGCTAGCATGCAAGCCTTTCACTGCACCTTTTACACATGCTGCACACTGTTGATATAACTAATAACATTTGATTTGAAAGGACTTCCTTGAACACACACAGCTTCTGGTCACTCCGCCTGGGCTGTTTGCACAATGTCAATAAGATGTTTTTCTGTATTTAGCATAGCTAATGATACTAGACACTGACTATAAGGTTTCTCTATAACAGGATACATAATAAATCACTTCCTGTTGTAGTCACATGGTTTGTGACTCACCCCATGTGCCTTTGAAATTTCAAATTGGTTTGATTGCACTTAGGTCAACATCAATTAGACTGAATCAAGAACAAACTTCCTTTTCAATATGGATTGGTTGATTTGTATGAATAATGGTTCATGTACAGTAATTCTCATTTTGCTCCCCCTCCAGGTTTGTGCACCTGTTGACTACAGCAACCCACTGACGGTGAAAAATCACAACGAGGTATTGAGATGCTTCAGCATTCTAGGTTGGTTTTCTGTTCTTCAATAATCTGTGTGTGTTCTCTGGGTTTATTGGATTGAGAGGTCAGGGTTGTAGTCATTTAAGTGAATGTTACAGATAGAAATGCGTTGAATAGAATTGACACGATTCCTTATTCTACATGACAATCACAACTGTTCTACCCAATCTATTTCTACTGGAATGTTCTAAAACAGGCCCCTTGACCTGGTCTTTGTTAGACCAGTCAGTGGGCCACTGTGTGGAGTTGTAATCCAGGAGTCATTTGCTTCCTGTTGGGGAGGGAGGGATTTAAGCAACAGTCCCCCTGCCACACAGACACAATGCTGCTGCAGCAATATTCCACATGTCTGTCTTCACTGCTCTTCCAACTTATGGAGTTTGGCTTGAATACCTTTTGGCTGCAACGTGTAGAAGGATTTTATGAGGGGCTGGTCATCATAGTTTGGACTGTGAGCATTCTGTGTGCTTGCATCTAGAGATTACTGTCTGGGCCTATATATATTATTTTAGTGTTCCCTTTATTTTTTTGAGGTGTGTATGTATGTGTGTATATATATATAGATAGATAGATAGATAGATAGATAGATAGATATATATAGCTATATATATAGATATAGCTATATATATATATATATATATATATATATAGATATATATAGCTATATATATATATATATATATAGCTATATATATATATATATATATATATATATAGCTATATATAGCTATATATATATAGCTATATATATGAGTGTGACTCCAAATCCAGACCTCCATGGGTTGATACATTTGATTTCCATTGATAATGTGTGATTTTGTTGTCAGCACATTCAACTATGTAAAGAAAAAAGTATTTAATAAGAATATTTCATTCATTCAGATCTAGGATGTTTTATTTTAGTGTTCCCTTTATTTTTTTGAGCTAGCTATCTAGCTAGCTATATATATATATATATATATATATATATATATATATATATATATATATATATATATATATATATATATATATATATATATATATATATATATATATATATATATATATATATATATATATATATATATATATATATATATATATATATATATATATATATATATATATATATATATATATAGCTAGCTAGATAGCTAGCTCAAAAAAATAAAGGGAACACTAAAATAAAACATCCTAGATCTGAATGAATGAAATATTCTTATTAAATACTTTTTTCTTTACATAGTTGAATGTGCTGACAACAAAATCACACATTATCAATGGAAATCAAATGTATCAACCCATGGAGGTCTGGATTTGGAGTCACACTCAACATTAAAGTGGAAAACCACACTACAGGTTGATCCAATTTTGATGTAATGTCCTTAAAACAAGTCAAAATGAGGCTCAGTAGTGTGTGTGTGTGGCCTCCACGTGCCTGTATGACCTCCCTACAACGCCTGGACATGCCCTACAACTCCTGGACAGTCTGTGGTGCAACGTGGCGTTGGTGGATGGAGCGAGACATGATGTCCCAGATGTGCTCAATTGGATTCAGGTCTGGGGAACGGGCGGGCCAGTCCATAGCATCAATGCCTTCCTCTTGCAGGAACTGCTGATACACTCCAGCCAAATGAGGTCTAGCATTGTCTTGCATTAGGAGAAACCCAGGGCCAACCGCACCAGCATATGGTCTCACAAGGGGTCTGTGGATCTCATCTCGGTACCTAATGGCAGTCAGGCTACCTCTGGCGAGCACATGGAGGGCTGTGCGGCCCCCCAAAGAAATGCCACCCCACACCATGACTGACTCACCGCCAAACCGGTCATGCTGGAGGATGTTGCAGGCAGCAGAACGTTCTCCACGGCGTCTCCAGACTGTCACGTCTGTCACATGAAAGCAGGTTCACACTGAGCACATCTGTGAAGAGCACAGGGCGCCAGTGGCGAATTTGCCAATCTTGGTGTTCTCTGGCAAATGCTAAACGTCCTGCACGGTGTTGGGTTGTAAGCACAACCCCCACCTGTGGACGTCGGGCCCTCATACCACCCTCGTGGAGTCTGTTTCTGACCGTTTGAGCAGACACATGCACATTTGTGGCCTGCTGGAGGTCATTTTGCAGGGCTCTGGCAGTGCTCCTCCTTGCACAAAGGCAGAGGTAGCGGTCCTGCTGATGGGTTGTTGCCCTCCTACGGCCTCCTCCACGTCTCCTGATGTACTGGCCTGTCTCCTGGTAGAGCCTCCATGCTCTGGACACTACGCTGACAGACACAGCAAACCTTCTTGCCACAGCTCGCATTGACGTGCCATCCTGGATGAGCTGCACTACCTGAGCCAATTGTGTGGGTTGTAGACTCCGTCTCATGCTACCACTAGAGTGAAAGCACCGCCAGCATTCAAAAGTGACCAAAACATCAGCCAGGAAGCATATGAACTGAGAAGTGGTCTGTGGTTTTCACCTGCAGAACCACTCCTTTATTGGGGGTGTCTTGCTAATTGCCTATAATTTCCACCTGTCTATTCCATTTGCACAACAGCATGTGAAATGTATTGTCAATCAGTGTTGCTTCCTAAGTGGACAGTTTGATTACACAGAAGTGTGATTGACTTGGAGTTCCTTTATTTTTTTGAGCAGTGTTTATATATTTTCAGATCTGGGTAATTTCCTTCACATTGTGAAAATGATCATGGAATTGTAGAATATCAGTATTAATTGGTTCTGTTACCTACATGGTACTGTACTAGGACGATATACCATATTCAGAGTTCCAGACTGTTTTCCCTCTTCAACTAATACAGGACAGGACTCCTTGTGTCTCAAGAGGTACCCTACTCTCTATATAGTGCTCTACTTCTGACCAGAACCCTATAGGCCCTGGTCAACAGTAGTGCACTATAAAGGGAATAGGGTGCCATTGTGAATAAGGTCTTTGTTATTCTAGAACACGGAGCTGCTGCAGAGAAACTACATGATGGACACCATGTCCTCCTGTAATGAGATAATCCATGATTTAGATCTTAGATGGTGTGACTTCACTCAGAGGTAAATGTGTTTAAACTTTAAACAGTGGTCTGACTCTGTGCCATACGCTTCCTTCCTTCCTAGCCAACACCTTCCCAGACCGGCTGGTCATGTTTGTGCTTCAGAAACTGGAGAACAGTAATGAGAGAATCCGCATGGGCTCCCTGGCTGTGCTCCGACACCTCATCAACTCCTCCAGTAAGACTGCTAGTTAGTCTGGCTCGGGCCTGTCTGCACAGGACAGGAGGCACTTACTGCAGTGTATATATAGACACTACTACAAACTAATACAGTAAATATATATAGGCGCTACTACTAACAGTAGTGTATGCCTATAGTCACTACTCACTACTACAGTATACATATAGACACTACTACTAATTTACTACAATATATACAGTACCAGTCAAAAGTTTGAACACCTACTCATTCAAGGGTTTTTCTTTATTTTACGATTTTCTACATTGTAGAATAATAGTGAAGATATCAAAACTATGAAATAACACATATGGAATCATATAGTGACCAAAAAAAGTGTTAAACAAATCAAAATATAGTTTACATTTTAGATTCTTCAAAGTAGCCACCCTTTGCCTTGATAACAGCTTTGCACACTCTTGGCATTCTCTCAACCAGCTTCACCTGGAATGCTTTTCCAACAGTCTTGAAGGAGTTCCCACATATGCTGTACACTTGTTGGCTGCTTTTCCTTCCTAAAAGGCACCTAAAGATTCATAGACCATGATAAACAAGATTCTCTTGTCTGATAAAAGCAAGGTTGAACTCTTAGGCCTGAATGCCAAGTGTCACATCTGGAGGAAACCTGGCACCATCCCTATGGTGAAGCATGGTGGTGGCAGCATCAGGCTGTGTGGGTGTTTTTCAGCAGCAGGGACTGGGAGACTAGTCAGAATTGAGGCAAAGATGAATGGAGCAAAGTACAGAGAGATCCTTGATGAAAACCTGCTCCAGAGCTCTCAGGACCTCAGACTGGGGCGAAGGTTCACCTTCCAATAGGACAATGACCCTAAGCACACAGCCAAGACAACGCAGGGGTGGCTAAGGGACAAGTCTCTGAATGTCCTTGAGTGGCCCAGCCATAGTCCGGACTTGAACCTGATCGAACATCTCTTGAGAGATAGCTGTGCAGCAACGCACCCCATCCAACCTGACAGAGCTTGAGAGTATCTGTAGAGAAGAATGGGAGAAAGTTCCCAAATACAGCTGTGTGCCAAGCTTGCTGCGTTAGACCCAAGAAGACTCGAGGCTGTAATCGCTGCCAAAGGTGCTTTAACAAAGTACCGAGTAAAGGGTTTGAATACTTATGTAAATGTAATATTTATGTTTTTCTATTTTGATAAATTAGCAAAAATGTCTTAACCTGTTTTTGCTTTGTCATTATGAGGTATTGTGTGTAGATTGAGGGGGAAAACAAACTTTAATACATTTTAGGATAGGGCTGTAACATAACAAAAAATATCCCAAGCCACTGTACATGGTGTGCTTCACATAATGACATCAGTTGGATTTTTTTTAGCAGTTATCTCATATCCTAACCGTCCACATCTTCACCACTTTTAAATTTTTTCACCACACGTCATTTGCAGGGGACACGGGTGTCTTGGGTTCTGTTCTTTGTGCATCTGTCTCCTCCCTGGGAGTTGTTTGCAATTTGCCTTGTGCAAAGGCTCATGGGGAATCTGCTGCTGCCTTGACTCTCCTATGTCTCTCAGGTAGCCCATATGCCAAAATCGTGATGAAGTCTCTCCTGGGCATGGTGTTGGCCATGCACTTCTTGAACAACACGTGTGTGTGTGTTGACAGCAGCCAAGTCAAGCATGTTGTAAAACACAGCAACAGGCCAGCAGCGGGTGCCTCCTTTCAGAGTGCAGCTGTGCCATCTGATCAAAAACATCCACACCAATTTATGGTGTAAAACCATTCAAATAATGATATGCCCTCTTAAAACTGGTTCTAACTCCACTTCTGTTTGTGATATTAAGATTCTAACAACCCGTGTCTTTTTATGTAGACTTATTTCAGGCAGGTCAAGAACGGAGGGGGGGGGGGGGGGGGCATGACTTAAATGGCAGAGTAATAAAATAAATTCACGAACAGTCAAAATGACTACCTTAGCAGTTAGTGTTATTTGACCCTGTTCTCTGGATTTGAAAGCATCACTGGTACTTACAAAGGACTTGTTTTGATATGAAATGACCTCATGATGTTACTCAAGGCTTTCTGTCTGTGATCTAGCATCCATTATGGAGTCGAAGAAGCTTCTCATCCTGGCCAGCATCAGACAACCACTGGCTGACCACAGCAATAAGGTAACCTCATGCCGTGTAAATATTAAACTGTTACAATTTGGCATCGTTTTCTCTCCTAAAAGGCATAGAAAATAAAAATGAACACAGTTTCAATGACCCATATCCATGTGCTGTAGAAAACACATTTTCCATTGGGAAACATGTCATACTTTATGGGCCAATTTCCCAGACATGGATTAAATCTGGTCCTGGTTTGAAAATCACTTTCAATAGACTATAACATGTCTTTTAGTACAAACATATGCTTAATCAGGAAACCGGCGCTACATTTTTATTCTTGTTGTGTTGTATTAGTGTTTTGCTTGACCTCTGACCTCTGTCTATCGTTGCCCCCTGCAGGTGAAGAAGAGGGTTGTCCAGGTGATCAGTGCCATGGCTCACCATGGTTACCTGGAGCTGGAGGGAGGAGATCTGCTGGTCAAGTTTATCATCCAACACTGTGCTCTCCCCGACACCTACTATGTACGTTTGTCATATCTACAATCCCTTTTGGTCTTAAGACATTATCCTTGGCGAGGGATTAGCATGACATTGTAGATGGTGGTTCAGTTAAAACTACTCTCTGACTTGTATATGGTGGTCCGTGTGTTTCTAAAGAACTGTGTGTGGGTTTGGTCTGTTGCAGCGTCCAGGCCAGCGCCCCAGTGACCCAGAGGAAGTAACCAATGAGGCGCTGCGGAGCATGTGTGACAACACACTTCACCTCTTCACTACGACCGTGGGACGCCTGACTGACGTGAGTCTACTGCATGGAGATAAGAGTTCTCTCTCGGCAGGCAGGCAATCCATCACCTGTTTTCTTCTCTCACATTAACATTATGTATCTGATCAGCCTGTTTATGCACAAACATATTTTGTCGTTCATGAAATCATTTCAGGTATAGAGGCAGTGAGCATTTTAATGTTTGTTCCTGCTGGAAAAACGGCTTTCGAATACATCGAAGCCAAGTCACACTTAACACCAAACATAATACCGTTTTATGAGAAGAGGCTGAGGGTGGAATTGCTATAATATGGAGTTTTGTGTAAAGAAGCTCAGTCAGATATTTTCCTATCATCAGATGTCTTGAGGGGAAAACCAGCTCACATCCAAAGACGGCATCACCCTGTCTGTTTTTTACAGCCAATCACTCTGCTCTTAGTTACTTGTTCCTTTGCAGTTCCCAACATCAACACTCTCTGAGATGATATGTCTCTTGTATTACTTCCCACTGGAAGCTACGAGACAAGGCATTGACAGAGACTGAAGAGAACAATGATTTACCATGCCTTCATGGCATTAAATCTCTGCAGATTTGGGTTCAAATCATACATTACATATTTTGTTTGATTTATAGCTCTGGGTTTGATTTAGCATGCCTAGGAGCTCTGGGTTTGAACTTTTGTGACTATTCTATTGGTTCAATTGCACCAGGCGAACTCAATGTTGTGATATTACTGTACATCTGTGGCAGGTGCTCTTTTGCATGCTGTACTACCTGACTGTCTGTCTGTCTTCAGGTGCTGTGGTCCATGTTGTACTACCTGACAGTGATCCCTCTGTCTGTCTGTCTTCAGGTCCTGTGGCCCATGCTGCTGTACTACCTGACCCCAGGTCAGTACTCCAACGCCACCGCACCGCTCTGTAAGAGCCTCACGCTGCTGGGAACCAAGAAGAGAGCCTCCCAGGAGCCCAACTTCAACATCGACTTCAACGAGCATGGTAGGTGTCTTTTAGGAGAAGGAGCTCCATTTACTAGGTGTGCAACAGAAATGTATTTTTTTCTATCCCTTCCTCCCTGGTAGACATTTACAGTAGGTTCATACACAGTACATTACATTCATATTAACAAGGCATTATGATGTCATCACCATCATCTGAGCTGGGGAGGTCTTTTCCTCCCTCCCTTTCCCACTCAGTCAGTCTGGCGTTTCCGTATTGGGATTCGGCACACAGTCCCTTTAATGTAAACGAGATGGTCGCAGCCCGGGCCCACTCCTCGTCAGCACTTCTTTGGGATTGGGAATGTTTTAGTTTTCTTCGTTGAAACTGTATTTTATACAGCCATTTTGTTCTCATTAAAGGGCTGTTGGTCGGTTCTTAGAGGCCAGACAGACCAGAGTGTCTGGTTCTGATTAGCTGAATGAGAAGCCACATTTATCACTAAATAAAGCACTAGCGTCAGCTGGGTCCTGAACTGTAAGGTCATTGTTTCAATGATTAAGCTGAACTCTTTGTGGGGAGAAGTATGAGCCTGGCCAGTTAATCATTCAGTCATTCATTATAATGCTTAGTCTGCTATCAACCTTGTTTATTCTCATCTGTTTCTTCTTTCTAATTCAGTTAATCTTCCCTCTCCACATATACTGATGGTGCGGCTCTTGGTGAGTATGAAACCCTAATGACAGGCCACTTGAATGCTCCTGGATTTCAGTTTGCTATGTGGGTGTTATAAAACGTGAACTTGATTTAAAACCCCCATGAAATATGATCAATGTCTCCAGTAATAGCTAGGCTATGTCTTACCTGTAAGTTGGGATGTGTGTGTCTCAGGTGAATGGTTCGTTCCCGTTCCGGAGTCGTGGCCATGGTGCACCGTCTCTGTCTCTACTGAACGTTATAAGTCCTAATATCCACCCCAACGCTGAGACACTCTGGGAGAAGGAGATCCCTGCTCTCCTCAGCTACCTGGAAGGTAAAGGACCTCAACTCAATGACCCCGGAGTCTTATAACCTGTAGCGAGCTATGTCTGTTTGTCAAATGGCACCCTATTCCCTATGTAGTGCCTATGGACCCTGGTCAAAAGTTGTGCACTGAATAGGGTGCTATTTGGGGCTCATAATATCTCTCTCTCTCCAAAGCAGAAATAACCCTGAGGGACTTGTATTGCTGCTGCAGTATTGACAGTTTAGGAGGCTGTTTCAACCTCATTTTAATGTGACTGGTTTAAAATAGTTGTTCCTCCATGGATTCTACTGAGAACGGACATAAAAAAAGACGCATGCTTCTACCACAACAGCTGCAGTTAAGGGATGTTATAAGTGATTCACAATTTTAAAGGCAATATTTTATGGGCTATATATATTTTTTTTGAGAACTTTTATTTTTTTTAGCTGTGGGCCATTTTCATCTTTCCATCATAAAAATACATAGCTTGGATTGAAGTAGAGCATAGGGTATTAAAACGCATCTTAAATCATTTTAGCTCTTTGGTCGGTTTTGGAACGTGTACAGAATATTCTGCTGCTGCTCTATTATTTATTTATTTTTTGTTTTTGTCTGGGAGGAAGTCCGGCGAGCGAGGTCTGAGTAGTATGGTCTATTCTTCTTTACAGAGTCTACCCCAGAAACACTAGACAACAAGAAATGGGAAGAGAGTCTATTACAGGTATGCCCATCTTTATCTAACATCCTCTTTGTCTGTCCCCACAACACTGTCACTATGGTGATCTTTATCTAACATCCTCTTTGACCAGGGTCAACAGTATTTCACTACATAGGGAATAGGGTGCCATTTGGGATGCATGCACTGTCTGACACACAGTGTTGGATAAGAAGTGTTTTCTGTTTCAAAGGGATTTGATATACAGCATTATTTGTTTGGACATATACAGTTCCTAGCCAAGTCCCTGGTGGCCATAGCTGATGACAAGTGGAGCTGTCAGCTGGCTCTAGAGGCCACACGTTACCTGTCCACCTATAACCAGTCCCTGGAAGAGAAGGTTAGTGAACAACCTCATCCTAACCTCTCTTCAACCATGAGTAGGGCCAAGAGTTCTTCATGACCTGACCAGGAAGTTCTCTGGTCTCCACTTATAGTTCAGGGAAAACTCCTGGCCCTAACCATGAGATGTAACACATTCTATTTATTTGTCTCTTTGAACATGATCTTATTTAAAAGTACCCCAAGGAACTCTTCTGAACCTGATAAGCGTTAACAAAATCTTAGTAAAATAATGTCTTCTACAAACTATCAAGGTTTCTGGTCTTGGCTTCATGGCTCTTTCCAGAGTTTCCTCTACAGGTGCATTGGTGTGACTCTGCAGCAGTGTTCCAATAAGGAAGTGGTCCAGAAGCAGCTACAGGAGATGCTGATCAGTGCACGACACAACGACGCCATCGAGAGAGCGGTAAAAACCTCTTCGTCCCCGTTTGAGTCAGGCCATGATCCTCTTGATAGCATTTGCTTTTATTTATCATCATATGTTCAGCGTGACCTGTGATGTAATTGTCTGTGTAAGGCAGAGCGTCGCCGGGCAGAACAGTCTTTCTTTGTGCAGCTGAATTGCCCAGTTAAGACAGTCTTGTGACATGTACTCCTAAGCCTTTGCTTATTTTCAAAGGGAGGTCACGTCTGCCTTTCTAAGCTGTAATCTGTGTCTAGTGTTAAGTTTCCCCTCATTTCCGTTGTATTTTAACCAGATGATTGGGAATGGTGGTGTTTTTACAGTCTTTAGGCCTAATAGAGAGTGGTAGTGAAATTGTAATGCCGGTGTTAATGATAATCTAGATGTACTGTTTGGTCATTGGAGGCTGAAGTGTCCATTAAACTGTGCTAATAGGGTGGGGTAATGGGTTTCCAGGGTGTCGCCATGGGGATCGGGCTGTGTGCAAGCAGTCATCTCGATGCCACTCTGGCCAAACTGGACGACTTCGGGAAATCTGACGCCTTCAAGAAAGCCTCAGGAATATTCAGCCTGCTCAAAGTTAGTGTGCTATTCCTGTTTTTATTTTCATTGTAGGTGGATAAACACAAACGTGGCAATGTCTGCCTGCCTTGGAGGTTCTATCTACACCGTACAGTCAGCAATTTAACACGTTCAGATTGAAGATTTTATGGAGTTTGTTGATTTCTTTCTACTACTTTGAGCATTTGATTGAGCCTGCCTGGAGTGCCAGGTACAGTAGGCACAGTTTGCACTTTTGGGACTATTCCATTGGTTCCATTTCACCAGACAAGCTCGATCAAGCCCTGCTAAAGTCATTTTAAAGGAAACGTGTACAGGTATTGAAAAACTGATTTTTAATTAGCCTAATTTATATATTTGAAGGTTTTTATAAAGTTGACAGCTTTTTAGTCCACTACTAGGCTCAATCTGTGGGAGACCAAGCCCCTACACCGTAATCTTCCCATCTCTACCACCTCCTCCTCAGGACAAGAATGACTTGGATGTAGAGAAGATGAAGAGCACGTTGATCCTGTGTTATGGTTACGTAGCGCTCCACGCCCCAGAGGACCAGATCCTGTCCCGCATCGACTCAGACATCCTCCGCAGCATCAGTAAGCACTTCAACACCAAGGTAAGGAGCTAGGGCTTGGTTGCTCCACCACATCCCTTTAATAAAGCTAGTCCACAACGTTTCGACCCACGAGGGAATCTCTGTCAGGAAGGCCTGGATGAAACAGACAGCCAGCATCTCTCAAATTTAAATAGTTCTTTAGATGTTGTCATCAGTCTCAATGGACCAGTTTTGGCCTTCAGGGCACATAGTCACAAAGTTGTAGTGCTGATCTGGGATCAGTTTTAAATCATAATGAATAAGAGGGGGGGGACCTGACCCTAGATCAGCACTCCTACTCTGAGACACTACAGGCCCAGGCCTTCATCAGCATAAAGACTGAAGAGAGTTAGTTTGGGTGTTACATTTGGTTGCCCATACTGTTAGAGTACAGAGGCCGCCAGGGACCGACCTGTTAAATGCCCCTACATGTCCTATAAAGAGGTGCGGCCTGTCAAATGAAACCCCACTCCCATCTCCAACCATCCAGTTATCCCCCCCATTGCAGAGAGAGGAAATAATGACTGAGCGATACCCGTTGCTGATCACCACATAGCACTGTGTTTTACCATCGACTTGTAGTGTTTTCTCTTTCCTCAATGGCAGCGTCAGCTAGCGTAGTTAGAATAGCTGCAGTTTCACATTATTCCTGAATCTATTTTTTACCGTTGGCCCAGTGAGCATGCTTGGGTTGGCATGGTACCGAGTGACCTCACCGAGAAGAAGTTCTGTGAGCATGTGTGGGTTGGCATGGTACTGAGTGACCTCACAGAGCAGAAGTTGTGATAAGGCTGAGTCTGATGGAGTTAAGACATGCTGGTCAGACAGAGGATCCATCCCAAAATGCACCCTATTCCCTATATAGTGCACTATATAGTGAATTTGGGATGTACACAGACAGTCGGTCAGGCTTACTGCTCACAATTACATACAGGTGGTTATATCGTTAAAACCAACGATGGGTCATAATTGAGGTATTTGAAAGGTACATAAAACCACACAGCACAAACCACAGTGAAAGGAATGTGTGATTATATCAACCAGTTGGAGAAGTCACGCTATGTTTTAGTGTTTCAAATGTCTCACTCCTATTATTCAGGAGGTCTCTGTCTCTCCATGGCTACCGATGAACCTGGTTTATGTCCTCGGGTTCTTCTCCTGTAGCTGCCGGCCATATGCTTAGCATCACAATGACTGTCTGAAAACTAGCCTCCATAGTTGTCTTGGTTAAATGAGACCTGTTAAACTGCAGCCTTCAGGGGCCACTGCCAATGTACACTATGACCTCCAGATGTCCACTTGAATTGGATCATGGGATTTTATGTTAGGGTGGGTCATTGGACACACACACACACACACACACACACACGGTGTTTAATGTTAAGAAGCCGAGTCTATATCCATCGAGTCGTTTGGGTTCCACACAGGGCTCATTTAATTGGCTACGGCTAGTTGGCTAGCACTGTAACATTTGCTAACCTTTTTACTGCAATGTGGAAATAGAGGTTGAGTTCATCTGTATCTGTGAGACATTTAATGTATGGCTGTCCCATACCATGGTTAACCATCTAACCGGGGAACACTGTAGTCTGATAACATTTTCTTAATGAGGGGAAAGAGCATATTCTCTTCTCTTTAGGGGGATGGGATATATTCTCGTCTAGTAGCGTACACTTGTGGATTAAACTCCTTGTTGCTTTTATGTTGTGCAGGTTCTGGGAATTAAAATAGAGACCAAGGTACCGTGACTGGACCCTAATGAAGGATCCTCTGTCTCTCTCACTAAAACTCCTCTAACAATCTCTTCTCTCTAGAACGCTGCTGCTTCAACTTTCTGAACTTTTAGAAGTAAATGGCTCTAGTTGAAAGATCAGCACCTCATGTAGTTATGATGGGAGGCAGTGTATTTGTTTGCCTCTGTTTCAGAAGTTCAGAACGTTTAGTGCTTTTGAATGTTCCACTAACATGGTCGGACACTATGGTGTTTCTGAATGCCCTCCATGTCCTACTAACACGGTCTGACACTGGTGTTTCTAGGGCCTTGTGGTTTCCTCTTTGATCGACGACACACACCAGCTCTTAGGTTGTGATGCCAAATCAGATGGTGGAATTTGATGTTCAAATTCTTTTTCCCCTTCCAGATCGCAAAGCTTACATTTCTGTCTGACATTTAGTCTGCAAATCAAGGCATGGATGATCGTTCTTTAAAAATACACCCTCTACTCTGATTGTTTCATTCATATTGACCTGTATCTACACATTGATTTTTAAGCCAACTGAAAAGTAGTCAAATTCATCTTCAGTAGAATGTGTGACTTACCCAACCATAAGCTGTTGTTTCTTATGCCATTTTCTGAAACAGTTCTATTATTGAGATGCTCTTATCAAGTTTTTTACTTTTTTTTTTATGGACCCCTGACATTTTCAACAAAATCTAAAAATCACTACGGTTGAAACCCTTGTTCTTGCTCTAGGCTATCCAGCTATCTCTAGATGTTTTATGAATGGCATAGGAACCTTTTTAGAATCAGGGTAAGTGACTGTCTATGTATGCTTGAGGGCTGCACTATACAACTAATATTTGGTTGTCTTGCTCACAATGATGCGAACAAACTAAACCTCGGACTGCTATCGCCAATTGCCATGAACACAGTCTGAAGCTGTGTGTTTGTCTCTGTCCGTGTTTTTGTTGTGTTTGTGCCTGTCTCCCTGTCTCTGTGTGTGTGTACGCTGTATCCCCCCCCCCGTCAGGACCTGACCATGAAGCTGAGTCTGATTCAGAGTGTGGGCCTCATAGCCAGGGCCATCAGCACCGTCGTACGTAATCAGGGCTACATGTTCGTCCGCAAGCAGGAACTCATGGGAGTCATGATGGTCAGTGTTTGTCATGTTTATGTACTCTGTTGTGTCGTTGTTAGGACAGTGTTATGTCGCCCTTATGATGGAGGGTTACATTAAATGTTACTGGATTTAGATCACACCAACTGTAAAACATTGTTTATGACTGCCTATGACAGCTGTTATATCTTAGGTAGCTGTTAGAAAGGCTTTATGATATAAGGGCTGCTACAGTCAAGTGGTTCTGATTGTGTTGACCCATCTCAATATCTTCCTTTTATTGAAGGATTTTATCAAGGCAGAACCCACGGATGCCATGCGGACTCCGGTTCGCCACCTTGTGATGACCACGTGTGCCAACCTCATGTATCCTTTAATGCCCAGAGGTGTGCTAGTGGGTTGCATATTGGAACAGAGCCCAGAGATGTCAGCCTGTCAGGAGCTTGTCAGTACCAGGTGTTTCATCTTCCTCTCGGGTTGTAAAAATCAGGGAACTTTCCCCAAACTCCCAGGTTTTCCAGAAATCCTGGTTGGAAGATTCTGGATATTCCTTCCCTCCTGATTCCAGGAATCTTCCAACCAGGATGTCTGGAAAACCTGGGCAGTTTTTGCAACCCTAGCCTCTACTGAGTGACATCGTTGGTCCTTGACCCCAGGTTGACCCCAGTAACCTGGAGCCGGCGCTGACGGAGAATGAGAACTTTGATATGCTGCGGACGTGTCTGAACGGTGTGTACGGCCTTCCCCCGGTGAACACTCCGGACAAGGACAGGGGAAAAGACGAGGAGGTGCTGGAGCCCCAACAGAGAGAGGTGAGATCTGAAGCATCTCAATACCTCGTTGTGATTCTTCACCGTCAGTGGGTTGCTGTAGTCAACAGGTGCACAAACCTGGAGGGGGAGCAAAATGAGAATTACTGTACATGTAGGTACATTAACCGTTATTCATACAAATCAACCAATCCATATTGCAAAGGAAGTTTGTTCTTGATTCAGTATAATTGATCTTGACCTAAGTGCAATCAAATCAATGCATCAAGGACATTTCATAGTCAGTGGATTGACATGGGGTGAGTCACAAGCCATGTGACTAAAGCAGGAAGTGATTTATTATGTATCCTGTTATAGAGAAACCTAATAGTTATGTTCAACTTTAGGACACATGAACAACCTCAAGTATACACATACTGTATGCACAGACCTTCTCTCTGTGTGTAGACATACAGTCATCTCAACATAAACCTGCACTTTATTCCTTCACACTCATTTTGTGAAAGTATGAAACAGGGTGTTTGCGGGTCCTTAAATGAATAAATGATTTTTTTAAAAATCTGATTTGAAGACCTAAAAATGCCTTAAATTCAGTTTAAGTGTCTTAAATAATGTGACGGAGATGACTACACTGTTTTACAATGTGCTTCTGCGTAATTGTTGCTACTTTGACAAAACAACAATATTAAATAACAATCGAACCGCACTTTCAAGATGTTAGGTGTGTGTCGCGGGAGAGAAGGTAGCCTATACAATCAGACAACAACCCGATCTGGGATGATAAACAGACATTGTCCTTCTTACCTAATACATTTAGCTTGTGTTGGTGATGAGGCTCCACAACGTTCCTGCAGATTGTTTTGGTTGTAAAAACATGTTTTGCTCAACAGTAATGTGCATTAATCTGCTTCCTGAAATGAAAGTATCTGCGCTGTTTCGCTGCTGACTTACACACGGAGTGAAGGGAGAGATGCGTTCTGATAAGAGCATACTGACAGTTGAGCAACATTTTAGAAATGTAATTGTGGGAAAGACTTAGTTGTTTTAAAACAACTACTGTTACTGTTAAGAGTAGAGTCTCAGCCTTGTGTATCCCTGTAAAAATAATTTCTGTCAAGATGGAGGAAATGACACCACTTTACAAACGGATGATGAGCCAGGGGAACGGAGAGGAGCGTACCATCTGGGGTGAATACAATGGGACGTTTTTGTAGGATGTTACATTTACTGTTGGATCAATTGCGTTGCTACCCAGCAACAATATCATATTTAGAGTTAGCACTCTAGCTAATGTGTTTTGAGTTTCCACTTCCTCGGGCAGCAGGTAGCCTAGCGGTTAGAGCGTTGGGCCTGTAACCAAAAGGTTGCTGGTTTCAATATCTGACTAGACAAGGTGAAAAATCTGAGCAAGGCACCTCAACCCTAATTAGCTCCAGGGGTGTCGCACTACTATGGCTGACCCTTTAAAGCCAACACATTTCACTGCACCGATCTGGTGTATGTGACATAACATATTTATTTGTATCATTATGTAGTGTATGGCCTAGGACAATATACACAAACTTGCAGGCAAATAAATCAAACTAATATTTGATTATTCTGGATCCTATTCTGTTATTGCACATCAGAATAACTATCATGCATTCCCTGAACAAGTTAGATGAAATGTCTATAATAATGTCTTTGCACTGGGTAAAGTCAGTCTTGGAGCCTTCCCTCTCAGCTACCTTGCTTCAAAGTACCGCCATTTGATCCTGGATTCACTGAATGAGTTATTTTATTAGACTCTTTTGGTTGTAGGCTAATGTTCTAGTCGTATCCCATAATAATTATTGGATAATGGACTTTTGTTCCAGCGTGGACTTTTGTGTGGACGTTTGTTCCAGCCCCAGTCTAACACGTCAGATTCTACCAATCAGCTGCTCAACAGGACCTTGTTAATCTGACTCAGTGCTGAATCAAACGCCTGCACACCCAGTGACCTGGTTCTCCAGGTGGAGAGTTGACCACATGTTTATACACTTACTGTGCTGCGTTTGTGACTTGAAGGATTTGTTCACAGTGGTATGGTGGTGATGTTATGAAGTATCATTGTTGCAGGTATAGGTATCGAAGCCTTCGTTTGTGATCTAGCTAATGATTGGGCCAGCCTAAACAAATGCAGATGGGCAACCCCATGCTTCAGCCATCTATAGCCTAGCAGCCCAGGAATCATCACCTAGATTCAGACGCAGGCTAATTAAAACAAAACCAAAATTCATTTTTTTTATTGAGCGGATGGAACATAATGACTAATAATTTGTAGACTAAACATTGACCACAATAAGCCCAAACAGGTATGTTTGACTAATACATGATCATGTCCAACCTTGTTTATATTTGTGTACGATCACGTGTCTCTCTCTAATGCGTGGGAATGCTTGGGAACAGTCTTCAATTCACCTTCATGGAACCAGCAGATACCCTGACAGTGGAGATGGTAAAGCTTCTGTCTACTGCTTTTCCCTCAGGCGTTATACAAAGACACCTTCAATGCTCTTCAGGAGTTGTTGAGGAATATTCTTGCAAGAGACCTGAATCCAGACGGACTCCAGAGTGTTTTCAAGGTAAGTTGGTGATAAGAAGTATACGCTTAAACGTTGACTTATTTATACCTTGATCTTAAACTCCACTTTGACCCTGTCTTTGGTTGTCCTCAGCACATTGAGGAGTGGTTGAGTTCTGGTCAGGGTCATGAGAGGGAGAGGGCGATGAACACCACCGCTCACATCCTAGAGTTCTACTTCAACAACCTCCACGTCAAAGTGAGTCAGAACTTCTGCAAACCCTTCTTTCTCAGGTAATATTTGGACCTTACTAGCTGAAGTCCTTGAGTTCTGTAGACATGAACTAACAGCAAATATAGCTGTGTTTGTGTTCTTCAAAATGTTTGAGATGCCATAATGTTCAGTAGTGTATCTTATGAGCTGCCCGATGTTTGCAGTGGTTCTAAAGGCCCATTTGGTAGGAATATGGGGCTTGTGGTACCAGCACCACAAAATACTGAAGGACATGGAAATAAATCATCCAGAACTCCTGGGGAACCGTAGAAGTTGATAAAAGTGCTTCTTTATTGTTAAAGGGATTCTTGTGGATTTTTGCAATGAGGCCATTTATTTACTTTCCCAGACTCTGATGAACAGGTGAACTGCACTAGAAGTCTATGGGTATCTGCTAGCAGCAGCCTTGTAGATACCAATATACTTTGTCATTGCGCTAACGCTAGTTAGCATTGGCTTGCGAAACAACCTCTAATTTCCTTAATACTGGACACAGAGTCATAAAAATGGTATCCACAAGTGGGGGAAGTAGATACAGGGCCTCATTGCCAAAATCCTGAAGGATCCCTTTAAACGTGGAACCAACCCATAGCCTTAATCTGGGTGTTCTGTCTTTTGTAGAACATGGTAACCTTCCACAACCTGGGTTCTCTCCTGGGCCGCCTGGCCCCCCGATGCACCGACCCCAACCCCCTGGTCCGCAGGGCAGCCATCGACTGCATCTATACCCTGCTCTACATCCAGCTACGCTACGAAGGTAACACACATCACTACACACACACACACACCACTACACACACACACACACTGTCTCTGATTCAGTACGCCTTGTTTTGTTTAGTTTCCTATTCTCTGGCGACCAGCTTAACTCCCCCAGCGACCAGCTTAACTCCCCCAGCGACCAGCTTAACTCCCCCAGCGACCAGCATAACTCCCCCAGCGACCAGCTTAACTCCCCCAGCGACCAGCTTAACTCCCCCAGCGACCAATACAGCCCATTTGTGGGCACCTTTAATACGCGAAACTCTGGTTCCATTCCAAAGGGCACCCTATTCCCTATATAGGGCCCATAAGGCTCTGGCTCACTATATAGCGAATGGGCTGCCATTTGGGAAGCACACCTCTGTGTGCCATTCCGCTGGGAGGGAGATTTCAGGGTGTGGAGCTCAGCTGCAGCTGGTCTCATTGTCTCCCTGCCCTGGCGCTAGGCTTCTCTCTGGACTATAAAGACGACTCTGTGGAGAGACTGATCACACTGAGGGAGAGCATGGACAACCCAGACCACTCTGTCCTCTACAAGACCTGCTCCGAGCTGGCCAAGGTGAGGATAGGAGAATACAGCATTACATAGTCAAACATATTTACACATTGTTTCACCTTGGGTTTCAAAATTCTGGTCAACTCTTTCTGGAAAACCGGAGAATTTCGGGAAAGTTACTGGAATTTTGCAACTCTGCTTTCATAATGTGTCTTTATTTTGTCTGTCTTTTCCCCTCATCTGTGTAGATCATCAGTAAGCGTCTGCCCCAGCAGCAGCTCAACACTCTGATCTTCATGTTGATTGAGGGGCTGGTGGACTCCCAGTCTAACTGCTCCAGAGCCTCCAGTGTTCTACTCAACACCCTGCTGAAGAACAGAGGAGCTGGACTACAAGACCTGGTTGGCTCTCACACTCACTGGCTCTCACACTCACTGGCTCTCTCACTCACTGGCTCTCTCACTCACTGGCTCTCTCACTCACTGGCTCTCTCACTCACATTCACCCCCTCTAAATGATCTGTGTGTGTCAGGTATCAGAGATGCTGGAGGTGCTTCACATCCGTCTGCAGATGATCAGTGAGGAGCAGGTGAAGGTGTCTGTGGCCCAGTCCATCCTCATCCTGGCTACACAGCACCTCCAGACTGTCATCAACACACTCATCTCCTACCCCCTGCCCTTCGACAGGTGAGAACCATCTCTCTTCCTCTCCTCCATCTCCTACCACCTGCCCTTCGACAGGTGAGAACCATCTCTCTCTTCTATCTCCCCTCTGTTCAACAAGGAAGATTCCTCTGTCTTTGTTTCTCCATTTGACATGTTAATTCTCTCACACTCACACACACACACACACACACACACACACACACACACACACACACGAGTGAGACTCCATGTATCTTCCAACCAGTATTTCTGGAGAACTGATGGGTTTGGGGAAAGTTAGACATTTTGCAACCCTGTGTGTAGAAGCAGAGGAAATGTTTTCACTGCCTCCCATTCAAAGTGAGCCCTACCCCTCATGGTCACTTCTCCCTGTGTGATCCCCAGTTGGAGCTGTGAGATGTGGATTGCCCTGGGGGCAGACAGTAAACTGGCCTCTCAGATCATGGAGATGTTGATGGAGAAGCTCAACATCATGGTACCCTACGTGGACAAGAAGGAGTCCATGATGAGAGGAGGCCTCACCAAGGTGGCCACCAGTCACCCTCTAGCTGTGAGTAGCAGGTTGTAGAGTGCTATGATGAGACTGTAGATGTCTGGGTAATGGTGTGTTGCTAGGTTTATTTGTGTCAAATGTACAAGTCTGAGCAATCATTTTCTATGCTATTCTATTGTGTCAGATGACCTGTGCCCTGAAGGAGATGATGCTGAATGGGCAGAGCCAGGAGGCTGTGGTGTCCCTGTTCCCCCAGCTCTTCAGCTCCCTGCTGGTCCGCCTGGGCTCCAGCGTGGGGGTCACACTACCCAAAGACATCAACAGCTCCGGAACAAACAGGAAGAGCCCCACCAAACTGGCCGCAGGCTTCGACGTGTGCGGGTGGGTTAGGAGACGACATACGCTAGCTAGCACATACTGTATCATAAGACACACGGGCTGGAGTGCACTCCATTAGATAATCTGGAGAGCCACTGTTAGAAAATAACTAGAGGTTAGGTCCTACAGGGGTCCACATGTACCTCCCAGAAAATGTCATACCGGAAATCATCCAAACATGTAAATATACACTTAGTACTGGTGACATACGATATGAAGTTATCAGTACAGGTAATGACAGTATCTGTTTCACTGATCATAGTTACCATACAATGTGAAGTTGTGAAAATGAAGTTCCTTCAGGAAAAATGTAGTTATTTTTATTCAAGGTTTAACTCCTTTGTCTGTGTGTGTTCCTGGGTCTGCAGGGTAGCGGTGGAGGCGCTGCGGATCCTCCTGGCCCGGGCCCAGCTGGACCATGTAGTTAAACCCCTGGACCAGGAGGGGGCCTGGGACAAGATGAAGGACCCCCAGCAGCACATCACCGGGGTCACCCTCCTCGCCAGGTACACCCTGACCCTGGCTTCATGTCCACATCCTGGTTCAACCCTAACCTCAGCCCTAACTCTTTCTTCATGATATGTACAGTATAGCTACCCTATATGCTGTACCAGTTAGTGTGAGAGGTGTGTTGTTGTTTTCAGGGCCATGGCCAAACACGCAGGCCCTCGTCTCCCGGCCATAGTGGAGTGTCTGTGCCCCTGTCTCAACAACATCTACGAGTGTCAGAGGGTCACTATCACAGCCTTCTTCTCTGAGGTGAGCCAAGCCCAGGGCCCACTGTTGTAGGTCTGTGAGGTGAGCCAAGCCCAGGGCCCACTGTTGTAGGTCTGTGAGGTGAGCCAAGCCCAGGGACCACTGTTGTAGGTCTGTGAGGTGAGCCAAGCCCAGGGCCCACTGTTGTAGGTCTTTAAAGAGGGAATATGGTAGAATGTCCACCACCACACTGATTATACCTATCCAGACCCTTCACATCTGCAAACATATACATCCTGTGTCACACCAACCAATTTGGATGCAATTTCTGTTGCAGATGCAAGTGACATCAGCTTTGCTGATACACAAAGCAATTAAAATGCAATATAAATTGCATGCAACATCCAACCCTGTAATACATCATGGTATCATAAAAAAAAAATGTGCCAAACGTTTGGTAATTGTAACATAATTGTTATAGACAATGCTGGCTGTAAAATTTAGATAGTTAGTGAAAATGTTGCTGTTTTGCCAAGCTACTGTAACTAGCTAGCAAACCAAGCTAGCGAGGAGCTAAGTTAGCTAGCTAGTGCAGTTCATGTTGGACAGAAAGGTCTGGGGGAGGAGACGGGTTAAAGAAGGATCTTTAAGCCTTGAGACAATTGAGATGGATTGTGTATGTGTGCCATTCAGATGCTGAATGGGCAAGACAATACAGAAGTGTCTTTGAACAGGGTATGGTAGTACAGTAGGTTCCAGGCACACTGATTTGTGTCAAGAACTGCAACTCTGCTTACTAAGCTAACATTTTGTTGATGTATTTAACCCCTTAGTTTAATGCTTAAACTATCTCCATAAAGTTCCATGTATATTTTTTTAAAGTGGTGCACGGCTACCTTCAGACTAGTCTTATGAGGGTTGTGGGTGTCCTGGAGCAAAACAACTGACATGTACGTGGTTGTGAGGGTCATATTAGTGTGTAGCCCAAACTGTTCAAACACTACAGACAGAAGTTGGCAGATCGGATGTACCGACTTCAGACGATTCCCGTGATGCTTGTGGGGGGGTCGTAAGGTAAAACATGGTGTTGGAGGGGGGGCTGCCCACATCTAGGGGGTTGTAGAGGTGTGACAGAGTTAGGATGTCAAACTGGACATAGTGGCTTTACAGTATTATAATACTTAGAAGGAATTGCATTTTAATTGCTGTTGTCACCAGGAGTCAAAGTAGTTTACATTGCATTTGTTGTGCTTTTGTAGGTCTCCTTCATGTATATCTCAATGTACCGGCTTCACACTGTGTTCTGTCTCCGTGGCTAACGCTAGTTGCTGAACCACTGTGTTCTGTCTCTGTGGCTAACGCTAGTTGCTGAACCACTGTGTTCTGTCTCTGTGGCTAATGCTAGTTGCTGAACCACTGTGTTCTGTCTCTGTGGCTAATGCTAGTTGCTGAACCACTGTGTTCTGTCTCTGTGGCTAATGCTAGTTGCTGAACCACTGTGTTCTGTCTCTGTGGGTAACGCTAGTTGCTGAACCACTGTGTTCTGTCTCTGTGGGTAACGCTAGTTGCTGAACCACTGGCTTCACACTGTTCTGTCTCTGTGGGTAACGCTTGTTGCTGAACAACTGTGTTCTGTCTCTGTGGGTAACGCTAGTTGCTGAACCAC
This sequence comes from Oncorhynchus mykiss, assembly GCF_057628025.1. NCBI lineage: Eukaryota > Metazoa > Chordata > Actinopteri > Salmoniformes > Salmonidae > Oncorhynchus > Oncorhynchus mykiss. Next base: position 14,495,312 of record NC_143024.1, read on the forward strand.
CACGTGGTGACAGAGCTGATGATGATGGATGTCCTGATGAACAACATGATGGAGCGTATCTCTGACCCCAGCTGTACCGTCCGCATGCTGGCCGTCAGGGGGCTGGGGAACATCGCTGTGGGATCACCTGAGAAGGTACATATGGAGGGGGGAGGGGAGGTGCTGGTTGTCAGGGGGCTGGGGAACATCGCTGTGGGATCACCTGAGAAGGTACGTATGGAGGGAGGATGGGAGGTGCTGGTTGTCAGGGGGCTGGGGAACATCGCTGTGAGATCACCTGAGAAGGTACATATGGAGGGGGAGGGGAGGTGCTGGTTGTCAGGGGGCTGGGGAACATCGCTGTGAGATCACCTGAGAAGGTACATATGGAGGGGGAGGGGAGGTGCTGGTTGTCAGGGGGCTGGGGAACATCGCTGTGGGATCACCTGAGAAGGTACGTATGGAGGGAGGATGGGAGGTGCTGGTTGTCAGGGGGCTGGGGAACATCGCTGTGAGATCACCTGAGAAGGTACGTATGGAGGGAGGATGGGAGGTGCTGGTTGTCAGGGGGCTGGGGAACATCGCTGTGAGATCACCTGAGAAGGTACATATGGAGGGGGAGGGGAGGTGCTGGTTGTCAGGGGGCTGGGGAACATCGCTGTGAGATCACCTGAGAAGGTACATATGGAGGGGGGATGGGAGGTGCTGGTTGTCAGGGGGCTGGGGAACATCGCTGTGAGATCACCTGAGAAGGTACATATGGAGGGGGAGGGGAGGTGCTGGTTGTCAGGGGGCTGGGGAACATCGCTGTGAGATCACCTGAGAAGGTACATATGGAGGGGGGATGGGAGGTGCTGGTTGTCAGGGGGCTGGGGAACATCGCTGTGAGATCACCTGAGAAGGTACATATGGAGGGGGGATGGGAGGTGCTGGTTGTCAGGGGGCTGGGGAACATCGCTGTGGGATCACCTGAGAAGGTACATATGCAGGGGGAGGGGAGGTGCTGGTTGTCAGGGGGCTGGGGAACATCGCTGTGGGATCACCTGAGAAGGTACATATGGAGGGGGAGGGGAGGTGCTGGTTGTCAGGGGGCTGGGGAACATCGCTGTGGGATCACCTGAGAAGGTACGTATGGAGGGAGGATGGGAGGTGCTGGTTGTCAGGGGGCTGGGGAACATCGCTGTGAGATCACCTGAGAAGGTACATATGGAGGGGGAGGGGAGGTGCTAGTTGTCAGGGGGCTGGGGAACATCGCTGTGAGATCACCTGAGAAGGTACATATGGAGGGGGAGGGGAGGTGCTGGTTGTCAGGGGGCTGGGGAACATCGCTGTGGGATCACCTGAGAAGGTACATATGGAGGGGGGAGGGGAGGTGCTAGTTGTCAGGGGGCTGGGGAACATCGCTGTGAGATCACCTGAGAAGGTACATATGGAGGGGGGATGGGAGGTGCTGGTTGTCAGGGGGCTGGGGAACATCGCCATAGGATCACCTGAGAAGATATGACTGATTAATCTTACCTCAATGTGGCAACATTACGCAGACAAAATGTATTAACAGAAGTTTCAAGAGATATCAGAGGGATCGGGTTAGGATATACTACAGAGCAGGAGCAATGAGTTAGCCAGATATATTTTATAAACAACCTAAAATATATATTGATTTTTCTGGTTCATTAAGACATCTGAACTGTGTTTTTGGTTGAATCAAATGCAAATTTTAAGCTTATATAAAATAAGTGATTTCAGAATATTTAGGCAAGTTATCTGGCTAATCCTACTTTGTAGTATATCCCTCTGGTCCAACCAAGACAGCAGCAGAGGGGAACAATGTTTCAGACAAATATGGATCTCTAGGTAATCACAACCTATACTTAATCTATTTTATAGGTAAATAAGTATGCCAAGGAGCTGCTGGCTGCTATGAGCTCTGGGATGGAGGAGAAGGACGACCCTGGGAAACGCATCACTCTGGAGGCCATGTCGGGCCTGTCCAAGGTGCTCCTCTACCTGGACAAGAAGAACGTCCAGCTGCTGGTCGTCTACATCTTCATGAAGATTAAACCCTTCCTGGAGAGTGTGAGTTGAGCAGATACACACTTCTATGTTGTCATGGTTACCACCCTGCTGTAGCCCACTGTTGTCATGCTAGAGTTACCACCCTGCTGCAGCCCACTGTTGTCATGGTAGCATTACCACCCTGCTGCAGCCCACTGCTAGATTGCCTCTGAAGCTAAGCAGGGTTGGTCCTGGTCGGTCCCTAGATAGGAGATCAGATGCTGCTGGAAGTGTTGTTGGAGGGCCAGTAAGAGGCACCCTTTCATCTGGTCTAAAAAAAAAATCCCAATGCCCCAGGGCAGTGATTGGGGACATTGCCCTGTGTAGGGTGCCGTCTTTCGGATGGGACGTTACAGGTGTCCTGACTCTCTGTGGTCACTAAAGATCCCATGGCACTTATTGTTAGAGTAGGGGTGTTAACTCTGGTGTCCTGGCTAAATTCCCAATCTGGCCCTCATACCGTCACCTAATCATCCCAAGCTTACTATTGGCTCATTCATCCCCCCCCCTCCTCTCCCCTATAACTATTCCCCAGGTCATTGCTGTAAATGGGAATGTGTTTTTCAGTCAACTTAACTGGTAGAGTTTGGGTTCAATCAAAATAAATAGAGGTGAATCCTGGTCCCTGTACATTGATTCCATGTCCAGTAGCTTTTGTCTATTGACTTTATTACTTTGGGGCGGCAGGTTCAGTGTGTGTTTTGATATTTTAACCTGTGTGTCGTGATTGCGTTTGGTGTAGGGGGACAAAATAAAGTGGGTAGCGCGTTGGACTTGTAACTGAAAGGTTGCTAGATCGAATCCCCGCACTGATAAGGTAAAAATCTGTCATTCTGCCCCTGAACAAGGCAGTTAACCGACTGTTCTTAGGCCATCATTGTCAATAAGAATTTGTTCTTCACTGACTTGCCTAGTTAAATAAAGAATAAATAAATAAAAAATAATACAATTACTGAAACTTTGCAAGGTTGCAAAATAGGTTTCTTATCTCAGGGGCCTTTTGTAGTTAATAACATAAGACATACAGTTTAACCTGATGTCACAAGTGTCATTGAGGTATATGTGGTTGGGTCTTTAAGCTTATTTGAACTATTCCTGACATAAGTCTAGCGTCTGGCACCCTAAAATATGCTTTTCTCTCTTGGTAACTCCCCTACCTGATAGATATAGATTAAGGTGAAATTACACCAATCCCTGACACGAAACCCAAACTGGCTGCGAGCGTGCTCCATCGTGCACACATTTATTTTGTCACTACACCAAACGCCATCACGACACACAGGTTAAAATATCAAAACAAACTCTTAACCAATTACATTCATTTGGGGACAGGTCGAAAAGCATTAAACATTCATGGCAATTTAGCTTGCACTTGCTAGCTAATTTGTCCTATTTATCTAGCTTGCTGTTGCTAGTTAATTTGTCCTGGGATATAAACATTAGGTTGTTATTTTACCTGAAATGCACAAGGTCCTCTACTCCACACATAAAAACGGTCAACCGAATTGTTTCTAGTCATCTCTCCTCCTTCCAGGCTTTTTCATCGTTTAACTTATATGATGATTGGCATCTAAAGTTTCATAGTATTACCACGACAACCGGCAGTCTTTCAATCACCCACGTGGGTATAACCAGTGAGGAGATGGCACGTGCGTACCTACTTCTATAAACCAATGAGGAGATGGGAGAGGCAGGACTTGCAGCGCGATCTGTGTCAGAAATAGGAATGACTTCTATTTTAGCCCTTGGCAACGCAGACGAGCAGTGTGGGTGCAATAATTGAATAACATGGATTCCTACATTTATTTTGCAGCGAGCGGTGTTGTCAGGGTATTAGAGACTAGTGGCCTCTGAGGAGGATGCTTGTGATGTGGCTACAACGTCTGAAACACATTTGTTAGGCTTATTACGTTTCACTTCTCAGAGAGAAGGCAAGATATATGTTTGATATTTGGTGTTTTGAGTTCCTAGTTTCTCAGGGCCAGATTTCTATCATGTAGAAGTTGACAGGGTCAAGAAAAGGACAACCTTGTTTCAATAAATGGATGTAAGACTGAGTCGCTCTGGATAAGAAGGGTTTGATCTACTAAATTACAGTGTTTTTAAATGATGGGTTTAGGTTGGATCCTCTGAAGGTTATCTAGGTCTACTGCTGTGTGTTAACGTTATGATGGGTTTAGTGTGGATCCTCTGAAGGTTATCTAGGTCTACTGCTGTGTGTTAATGTTATGATGGGTTTAGGTTGGATCCTCTGAAGGTTATCTAGGTCTACTGCTGTGTGTTAATGTTATGATGGGTTTAGTGTGGATCCTCTGAAGGTTATCTAGGTCTACTGGTGTGTGTTAATGTTATGATGGGTTTAGTGTGGATCCTCTGAAGGTTATCTAGGTCTACTGCTGTGTGTTAATGTTATGATGGGTTTAGGTTGGATCCTCTGAAGGTTATCTAGGTCTACTGCTGTGTGTTAATGTTATGATGGGTTTAGTGTGGATCCTCTGAAGGTTATCTAGGTCTACTGGTGTGTGTTAATGTTATGATGGGTTTAGTGTGGATCCTCTGAAGGTTATCTAGGTCTACTGCTGTGTGTTAACGTTATGATGGGTTTAGTGTGGATCCTCTGAAGGTTATCTAGGTCTACTGGTGTGTGTTAATGTTATGATGGGTTTAGGTTGGATCCTCTGAAGGTTATCTAGGTCTACTGCTGTGTGTTAACGTTATGATGGGTTTAGTGTGGATCCTCTGAAGGTTATCTAGGTCTACTGCTGTGTGTTAACGTTATGATGGGTTTAGTGTGGATCCTCTGAAGGTTATCTAGGTCTACTGGTGTGTGTTAATGTTATGATGGGTTTAGTGTGGATCCTCTAACTGCGCTCCTGTATTGTTGACCCAACAGGAGAATGATGAGATCCGCTGTGCCTCCATCATGCTCCTGGGGAACCTGTCTAAGTTTGGTTCAGGAGAACCTGTGTTCAAAGACCAGATCCACAACGTACTGGTCAGCCTGCTGCTGCACCTCAGTGACCCCAACCTGCAGGTGGTCAAGGTGGGTAACCTCACATCAACACTCAGGCAGTGGACTTGGGGAACTATGGTTCTACAAACTGGTTTGGTACACTATACCTGTTGTCTAGTTTTCTTTGCAGTCCTGTGCTTTACATACCTAGAATTAATCTGATATAGTCTGGTTTATATCATAGGATTCATCTGGTATAGTCTGGTTTATATCATAGATTCATCTGATATCGTCTGGCTTATGTCATAGATTCATCTGATATCGTCTGGCTTATGTCATAGATTCATCTGATATCGTCTGGCTTATGTCATAGATTCATCTGATATCGTCTGGCTTATATCATAGATTCATCTGATATCGTCTGGTTTATATCATAGATTCATCTGATATAGTCTGGTTTATGTCATAGATTCATCTGATATAGTCTGGTTTATATCATAGATAAGTAAATGATACGTTATTACGTCATGTGGATTGAATTGAAGCAGCCTTTGTGCAGAGACTCAGATGGTAGGCTAAAAGACTGTTTCCTGTCTGTTTTTCTGTGCAGGCGTGTAAGTATGCCATGCGAGTGTGTGCTCCAGTGGTGGGCTCAGAGCTCATCACCACTATGTTCCAGAACCATCTCCACGAGGACAAGAGTCTGCACTACGGAGAGTTCATCAACGACCTCACCAAATATATTGTGAGTTGAGCACTGTCTAATACTGTAATAGTCTACTCACATCCACAAACTGGTACAGACCTCACCGTCGGCCATCAAAACCAGTAGCGGAGATCTGGCGTCAGGAGGCGGAAATTATTTACCTACTGTAGTAAACAGCTTTTTAAATGCGTTGCACGCTATGCAATCACTAGAGCAGTTGCCTTGGAAACCCACCTTGAATAATGTTCTATTACAAAAGGTTAGTTATTTTTCTCTCTTTATATGATAGAACTGTTCTTTTGATTTGTCCCCAGATTCAAGACTTCCCTGGCATGCTCAACTTCTACCACATCACTGTCATCCAGTTCTTCAAAAGCAACTGGGCCGAGGTTCGGGCCGGCGCTGCCATGTTTATCGGTAGGTAGGGAAACTGGTTAGTGGGATGTCTCTGTTTCCTCAACTTCACCTCAACACCATGGTTGGGTTCTATTCCATTTCTATTCAGGAAGTACACTGAAATCCCAATTATCTTCAATGCTTTTCAATAAGGAAAATTGGAATTTGGTTTACCTTGTGAATTGACCTCAACCCTGCTCAACATGGCTCTGCTCTGTGTCTTAGCTTCTGTAGCTATCCCTTTGTAGTCATTCATGAGTTAGACAATTATTAGTCATTTTTCAGACAGTGTTCTGTTATTAATATTGGATAAATGTCATAATTAGTTGTAATTTTCAAGAAGAGAATATCAGTGAAGCTGTTTGCACAAACCAAATATTCTCTCTCATTTACCATGGTAGAGCTTTTCACTTAAACATTTATCTAATGAAATGTTAAAGGCCTTTATTTCTTTGTAGGTTTCCTTCTGGGTAATCTTCCTGAGGAATTATTTTCTCACATCAACATGGGGAGTGTGACCAAAGGTAGGCTGTTTCTCTAGTTCTGCTTCCCAGTGAGTTGGGCTTGTTGGACCGGTTGTAGTAGTCTGTGTGATGAGTACTCCTTCCATGTGATATAACTGTAACGGTGCTTGGGTATGTCGGGCCAGGAGTTATTCCTGCTCAGATCCAAGGGATCAGGGAAACCTCCTCATACTCATTGTCTTCTGTCTGACCAGGGAAACCTACCTCATACTCATGACCAGGGAAACCTCCTCATACTCATTGTCTTCTGTCTGACCAGGGAAACCTACCTCATACTCATTGTCTTCTCTCTGATCAGGGATCAGGGAAACCTCCTCATACTCATTGTCTTCTGTCTGACCAGGGAAACCTCCTCATACTCATTGTCTTCTCTCTGATCAGGGAAACCTACCTCAAACTCATTGTCTTCTCTCTGATCAGGGATCAGGGAAACCTCCTCATACTCATTGTCTTCTGTCTGATCAGGGAAACCTACCTCATACTCATTGTCTTCTGTCTGACCAGGGATCAGGGAAACCTCCTCATACTCATTGTCTTCTGTCTGGCCAGGGAAACCTCCTCATACTCATTGTCTTCTGTCTGACCAGGGAAACCTCCTCATACTCATTGTCTTCTGTCTGACCAGGGAAACCTCCCTCATACTCATTGTCTTCTCTCTGATCAGGGATCAGGGAAACCTCCTCATACTCATTGTCTTCTGTCTGACCAGGGAAACCTCCTCATACTCATCGTCTTCTCTCTGATCAGGGATCAGGGAAACCTCCTCATACTCATTGTCTTCTGTCTGATCAGGGAAACCTACCTCATACTCATTGTCTTCTGTCTGACCAGGGATCAGGGAAACCTACCTCATACTCATTGTCTTCTGTCTGACCAGGGATCAGGGAAACCTCCTCATACTCATTGTCTTCTGTCTGACCAGGGAAACCTCCTCATACTCATTGTCTTCTGTCTGACCAGGGAAACCTACCTCATACTCATTGTCTTCTGTCTGACCAGGGAAACCTACCTCATACTCATTGCCTTCTGTCTGATCAGGGATCAGGGAAACCTCCTCATACTCATTGTCTTCTGTCTGACCAGGGAAACCTACCTCATACTCATTGTCTTCTGTCTGACCAGGGATCAGGGAAACCTCCTCATACTCATTGTCTTCTGTCTGATCAGGGATCAGGAAAACCTACCTCATACTCATTGTCTTCTGTCTGACCAGGGAAACCTCCTCATACTCATTGTCTTCTCTCTGATCAGGGATCAGGGAAACCTCCTCATACTCATTGTCTTCTGTCTGATCAGGGAAACCTACCTCATACTCATTGTCTTCTGTCTGATCAGGGAAACCTACCTCATTGTCTTCTGTCTGACCAGGGAAACCTACCTCATACTCATTGTCTTCTGTCTGACCAGGGATCAGGGAAACCTCCTCATACTCATTGTCTTCTGTCTGACCAGGGAAACCTCCTCATACTCATTGTCTTCTGTCTGACCAGGGAAACCTACCTCATACTCATTGTCTTCTGTCTGATCAGGGATCAGGGAAACCTCCTCATACTCATTGTCTTCTGTCTGACCAGGGATCAGGGAAACCTCCTCATACTCATTGTCTTCTGTCTGACCAGGGAAACCTACCTCATACTCATTGTCTTCTGTCTGATCAGGGATCAGGGAAACCTCCTCATACTCATTGTCTTCTGTCTGACCAGGGAAACCTACCTCATACTCATTGTCTTCTGTCTGACCAGGGAAACCTACCTCATACTCATTGTATTCTCTCTGATCAGGGATCAGGGAAACCTCCTCATACTCATTGTCTTCTGTCTGACCAGGGAAACCTACCTCATACTCATTGTCTTCTGTCTGATCAGGGATCAGGGAAACCTCCTCATACTCATTGTCTTCTCTCTGATCAGGGATCAGGGAAACCTCCTCATACTCATTGTCTTCTGTCTGACCAGGGAAACCTACCTCATACTCATTGTCTTCTGTCTGATCAGGGATCAGGGAAACCTCCTCATACTCATTGTCTTCTGTCTGACCAGGGATCAGGGAAACCTCCTCATACTCATTGTCTTCTGTCTGACCAGGGAAACCTCCTCATACTCATTGTCTTCTGTCTGACCAGGGAAACCTACCTCATACTCATTGTCTTCTGTCTGATCAGTGTTGCATAGGAGTGATGTCACCTGGGGGAAGACAATGACCTCATACTGTGTTCTGTGTGTGGTGTCTCCCAGGTCTGGTCATGCTGCTCCAGGACCCAGACCCAGTGGTGAGAGTCAAGGCAGCTGAAGCTATGGGCCACTTCCATTGAACAGACACACATCCTGCCTGCCATTCATTATTCCATTAGCTGTTTTAGAGTTGTTCATGTTACTGTTTTCAACAAAGATGATCTGGTACTTCACATGTTGACAGTGCAACTTGAATTAGTCCATGAACGTATGTATTAGTGACCAAAGACTGTACCTCCATGTATAGAAAAACATGCATAGTACTTTGGAGCAGTATTATGAAATCTGTTGACACTTTTAGAATGTTGACAGTAGGTTAGATCAATTGGCCAATGGGCTTGACCTCTGCTGAGCTTAGTGTTTAGCTGAATTCCAAATGGAGCCCTATCCCCTCTTCCCTAGGCACTCCTGTAGACCTGAAGGGAATAGAACGGTGTAGGCAATATGGTAGTTACTTCCTTGGCCTCCTGATGGGATTTGCCTGCTGGATGGGATCTCCACCATATTGGTCATAGCTGTCTGTCACTTTCAGGTCAGGAAAAGGGGCTTGTGGGGAGGGGCTAGGGGTTGATCTCCAGCCTCCACTCCATTCACACTAGTCTAGTGGACCAACCCCTGAAACACACGTAGGGCTGGCACTATTACCCTGTAACCCACGGTTATGGATGAAGACTGTAAAGAATAACCTCCATTACCGTAGAAAATGAATGTGTGCAGTTAAGTCCCTTTCTTCTGCAACATGGACTCTTAACATGATTTATCTTTGTAATGTAGAATGTTCATTCAAATGATGTTAACTGGTGTGGCTCATGCAATGGAATGTACTGCACTTTTTGTAATGTCTATTGAGTTGAATCACCAAATCACAGCACATATTTTACTTCCTGCTTTGGTCCTATGGGTAGACTCGCAATGGCTGCCAGTCCACCCATAATGCCAACGTTGAGTTGAATGGGGACTCCCGTTTCTATGGCAGCACATGCAGTCAGGAACGGAGGAGAAATGTGCGTCTACATTTATTAATTTGTATTTATTTTGCTATTTGAACGGTTGTTACGGTGACCGCAGTCATTTGGCTGACCAAATTGCCGTCCTACAAAGCTCCATGACCGTCCACAGCCCTCCACTCAAGGATGAGCAGTTATCATCCACGTCCAAGGAGGCTGTCTGTCAGCGAGGACAGCCCAAAACCATCCCATGTACCTGTTCTTACACTTCTGAGGCAGAAGGGATTTCAGAGGCTCCATTTATTCTCGTGGTAGCATTGTTTAACAACAGAACTGCATCCTGAAACACTATTGTAGCTAGTTCAGAAAATGTCTTGTAGGAACAGGAGTTTTCTCCTGACCACGAGACCTCACCAGGACCTCACCAGGGGTGATACATTGAGGGCCCAGAGTTTCTACTTGTCAGGTCAGGGAAAACGCCTGGGTCACTTTCATTAGGACCACGCAACGGAAAATGAATATGGGAAGTTAGTCCCTCCCTGTTTTCAGTCAGTTTTCTTCCGTTTGGTGCCTAATGCATGTGACCCCTAGTCTTTATCTGTTCTTCTTTACCCCAGGTACAACATGTACGCAACCAGGCACTCCCGTGGAGTTGCCACAGTGCCAAATAATCAGACCTGGATTTAAATACTATTTGATTTATTTCAAAAGTAGTGTGGTTTACTTTAACCTGCCAGAGGGGCAGGGTTTGCAGTTTAGCCAGCGCTTTTCTATTGGTTCCATTGCCAGCAGGCAATCAGAATTAAGAACACCTAATGTACTTGAAATGATTTCAAATAGTATTTGAACCCATATCTACAAATAATAGTTTTACTGGGTAGCTACATTAAGATGGACGCAATAACCTTCTCTTTCTTTTCACATCGGTCCTAGTCTTCTCTCACTCTTTCTCTTAAAAGATGCACTTCACTTTTCTTTTCACATCGGTCCTAGTCTTCTCTCACTCTTTCTCTTAAAAGATGCACTTCACTTTTCTTTTCACATCGGTCCTAGTCTTCTCTCACTCTCTCTCTTAAAAGATGCACTTCACTTTTCTTTTCACATCGGTCCTAGTCTTCTCTCACTCTCTCTCTTAAAAGATGCACTTCACTTTTCTTTTCACATCGGTCCTAGTCTTCTCTCACTCTCTCTCTTAAAAGATGCACTTCACTTTTCTTTTCACATCGGTCCTAGTCTTCTCTCACTCTTTCTCTTAAAAGATGCACTTCACTTTTCCACTCCTGTCCGTTTCATGTGATTAGATTAGGGTACTGATTATAACAGGTTATGAGGTCTTAATAGATGACATTCCTGTCGAGGTTTTACGTTGCACTACTTAATCAGTCTGTCATTGTACACAGTGAATGACACATCCACATGTTTTTGTTGTGTTACTGATGGATAGAGATGTTTTACTGTGGTAAAGTGCAGTATAGGCGCTATTTAATGTGTTGCCTACATTGGGTAAAAGTCCTGGTCCTAAAGTACAGCTGGATTGGACCTGTGTGTCTGTCGGTGTCTGGGGTGTTGAAAGGTTACTGGGGATGATGGCTGTTCTGTTGGACCATTCTTTGTTAATGTAATATTTTAATGTGACATCTTTCAATAATGGACATGGGAAAAGTATCATGTATGCACACTGTGTCCATTTGAAACGGAAACAGGCCTATGACGTTGATGGAAATCATATTTTATTTACTAAATAAAACCTAAGATCCCTATAAAAATAACTGGTGTCCTGAGCCTTTTATGTCACAATTCTTCAAAGGAAAACACTAATACATAATACATCACATGGTTATTAAAGCTGTTTTATAAGGAAAGTATGGAGAAAGATGAATATATATAAAGGAAAGGTACTTCTATACTATTGAGGATATAAAGCTTACTGTACCTTTATGTGAAAGCTTATTTGATAACCTGTGGGAGTCCCCTGCTCTCCTCACACTCACAGCATTCATCTGGAAAGGCATCTGCCTGATGGAAGTGAATTGGGGAATAAGATTTAATTGTGTTTTTCTAAATGACTAATGGTTTTTAATATATCTCACTTCAAAGTACTGTCCACTGGGTCTCTTCACAACTCCTCAAAAGTAAGAGAGGAGAGTATTGTTTGGGTAGTTTGAAGACTATGAGAAGAAAAAGAAAGTGAGTCTCATCCAGCAGTATTTGGATCCGTAGTGTTCAAGGTGAATCAAACCATTGGTGATGAAGTTAATTTAACTCTAGGCCATGTAATTGATGTTACATTCACTGCACGTTCTAACTGGACACGGTATTCAACTGCAGTCAGCAGATTGGGGTCTCAGGCAGTCTGAGATAATCAACGCCTAATGGAATAGAATACATACCGGCGTATTGAATCTGACTCAATTTAACTTCATGACCAAATGACGGCTTGTTGAATGTAATGGGCTGAACCTTGATAACCACTCGCCCATGTGAATGACTGGATGTCCTCTTAACACTGCTTCCAGTGACCGCTCTGCATGAGAACCCCATATTGTCTAAATAAGCAATCCAATCTCAAGATCCGTAATGGTGATTAAAAATGATCAGTGTCATCATCACATTGAATGGCACCGGTGTTCTTCTCAGGTCAACTCAGTTCATTTCAGATAACAATTGGTTTACCATAAATGGCAGCTCCACATTGTCATGCAGGTCATTTCAAATCTTAATTGACCATCTTTAAATAATGACTTTGAAGGTAATGCAATCATATACTGTAGCTGCACTTGAGGAGGCTATGGATTGAAACGCCAGCTAGATCAGTGGGCAGGACAGGAGATGGTGATATTGGTTCTTCATTGTCCTAGAGAAGACAGGAGATGGTGATATTGGTTCTTCATTGTCCTAGAGAAGACAGGAGATGGTGATATTGATGCTTCATTGTCCTAGAGAAGACAAGGGAGGGTGATATTGGTTCTTCATTGTCCTAGAGAAGACATGAGATGGTGATATTGATGCTTCATTGTCCTAGAGAAGACAGGAGATGGTGATATTGGTTCTTCATTGTCCTAGAGAAGACAGGAGATGGTGATATTGATGCTTCATTGTCCTAGAGAAGACAGGAGATGGTGATATTGGTTCTTCATTGTCCTAGAGAAGACAGGAGATGGTGATATTGATGCTTCATTGTCCTAGAGAAGACAGGAGATGGTGATATTGATGCTTCATTGTCCTAGAGAAGACAGGAGATGGTGATATTGATGCGTCATTGTCCTAGAGAAGACAGGAGATGGTGATATTGATGCTTCATTGTCCTAGAGAAGACAGGAGATGGTGATATTGATGCTTCATTGTCCTAGAGAAGACAGGAGATGGTGATATTGGTTCTTCATTGTCCTAGAGAAGACAGGAGATGGTGATATTGATGCTTCATTGTCCTAGAGAAGACAGGAGATGGTGATATTGGTTCTACATTGTCCTGCAGAAGAGAAAAGGCAATAATAGTTAGTCAATAGTTAGTCTAAAGTTGTGACCAATGATGCATATAAACCCTGGATTGCTAATGCTACGTATTGGCCATTGAGAGGCTAGAAAACCACCGGTCTCTTCCCCAGTAGAAGTCATCATTTAGTTTTTTCTTTCACATTTTCAAACAGTCCAACGGGGTTATACATTTGGGTGAGGTTTTTTCCTCGCCTGAGTAACCTTGTTTCACTGCCAAAAATAACATTAAACCATCTAGTGTTCAGTGAAATAACAACACAATGTCAAATACAGGTAGCCTAGTCAAATAATTAACATCCAATCACATTAACCGTTATTCTCTCACGGAGATTCCACTAACGGTCCGTATGTAGCCAAACGTAGCTGCAGCTCATGTTGGTATCTGTACTGATGGCGCAAAAGCCATGACAGGGAGACATAGTGGAGTGGGAACGCACGTGTAAGCAGTTGCTCCCAACGCCACCTGGGTACACTGCAGCATCCACCGAGAGGCTCTTGCTGCCAAGGGAATGCCTGACAGCTTGAAGGATGTTTTGACACTACAGTGAATATGGTTAACTTTGATAAAGCCCCATTTCTGCATTATGCAATGATATGGACAGTGACCATGTAACATTTTTACAACATAAAAGTGCGCTGGTTATCAAGGGACAAAGTATTTACACGTTGTTTTGAATTGAGAGACGAGCTTAAAGTTTTCTTTACTGACCATCATTTTCACTAGTCTGACCGCTTGTATGATGATGAGTTTCTCATACGACTGGCCTATCTGGGTGATGTTTTTTCTCGACTGTTTTTTCTCGACTATCTGGGTGATGTTTTTTCCCAACTATATTCAATGTGTGAGACAAAATTGAGTCTGTGATGAAGAAGTTGGAGCTCTTCTCTGTCTGCATTACCAAGGACAACGCACAGGTCTTTCCATCATTGTATGATTCTTTGTGTGAAAATGAACTCAAGCTTACAGACAATGTCAAATGTGATGTAGCAAAGCACCTGAGTGGTTCTGTGAAGATTTTATTTAATCAGAAACCACTGCCAGATTTCTGGATTGGGCTGCGCTCAGAATATCCTGCCTTGACAAATCACACCATTAGGACACTGATGCCCTTTGCAACCACGTACCTATGTGAGAGTGGATTCTCGGCCCTCATGAAAACTAAATACAGACACAGACTGTGTGTGGAAAATGATTTAAGACTGAGACTTTATCCAATACATCCCAATATTGCAGAGTAATGTGCATCCTTTCAAGCACACCTTTCTCATTAACCTGTCGTGAGTTATTCACAATTTTCAATTAACAAATAAGGTTTTATATGTAAGACGGTTAAATAAAGAGCAAAATGATTGAAGATGATTATTATATTATTATTTGTGCCCTGGCCTTATAAGAGCTCTTTGTCACGTCCCACGAGCCGGGTTGTGACAGAAACCCACACTCATTCTTATGTTTAATAAATGTATTGTATAGTGTGTGGGTGGCAGGCTTACAATGGTGGCAAAAAAACAACATTTGAGAGTGTGCCGACCCTCGTGCTAGAGGGGGGTACGCAGCTGGAGGTTGAATGTTTGAAGGGGTATGGGACTATAAAAAGTTTGGGAACCACTGCTCTTTAGGAATGAATAGAATTCTACACTATTTCAATTAAGGGCAAAATGACATAATTCATGATTTTGTTGTTGTTGCGGGGACAGTAACATTCGTAATCTTTAAAAATCTATACTTTAATTAAGGAAAATGTTTTATGTATTTTTTCATTTGAATATGTTTAGTGCACATGATACAATTTCAATGCATTAATAGAAAACGTGTTAAAAACGAATCTAGACATGAATACATTTTTTTTTTAAATTACAATGGAGGAGGAGTACCAAGATGGCTGCACTGTGGCTTTAATACAGTGCCTCCTGTCAGTCATCCAGGGTTTATGCACATCATTGGTTGTGACTCATGTCATGCCACAGAACCATGGAATACTTTCTCCTGTACTGTAAAATCTCCCTCCCACATCCCTAACTTTACATGTTGATTAATGGGTCATGTCTAAGGTTTTTACACCTCTGCAAACAGTTGAAAGCTTCATTAATAGGTACTTACAGTACCAGTTAAATGTCTGGACACACCTACTCATTCAAGGGTTTTTCTGCATTTTTACTATTTTCTACATTGTAGAGTAATAGAGAAGACATGAAAACTATGAAAAAACACATATGGAATCATGTAGTAACCAAAAAAGTGTTAAACAAATCAAAATATATTTTAGATTTTAGATTCTTCAAAGTAGCCAACATTTGCCTTGAAGACAGCTTTGCACACTCTTGGCATTCTCTCAACCAGCTTCATGAGGAATTATTTTCCAATAGTCTTGAAGGAGTCCCCACATATGCTGAGCACTTGTTGGCTGCTTATCCATCTCTCTGCGGTCCAACTCATCCCAAACCATCTCAATTGGGTTGAGGTCAGGTGATTGTGGAGGCCAGGTCATCTGATGCAGCCCTCCATCACTCTGCAGTCCAACTCATCCCAAACCATCTCAATTGGGTTGAGGTCAGGTGATTGTGGAGGTCAGGTAATCTGATACAGCACTCCATCACTCTCCTTGGTCAAAAAGCCTTTACACAGCCTGGAGGTGTGTTTTGGGTCATTGTCCTGTTGAAAAACAAATGATAGTCCCACTAAGCGCAAACCAGATCGCTGCAGAATGGTGTGGTAGCCATGTTGGTTAAGTGTGCCTTCAATTCTAAATAAATCACAGACAGTGTCACCAGCAAAGCACCATCACACCTTCTCCTCCATGCTTCACTGAAAGAACCACACATGCAGAGATAATCCGTTTACCTACTCTGCGTCTCACAAAGACACGGAGGTTGGGTCCAAAAATCTCAAATTCGGACCAAAGGACAGATTTCCACCGCTCTAATGGCCATTGCTCGTGTTTCTTGGCCCAAGCAAGTCTCTTCTTATTATTGGTGTCCTTTAGTAGTGGTTTCTTGCAGCAATTGGACCATGAAGGCCTGATTCACGCAGTCTCTTGTGAACAGTTGATGTTGAGATGTGTCTGCTACTTGAACTCTGTGAAGCATTTATTTGAGCTGCAATCTGAGGTGTAGTTACCTCTGCTGCAGAGGAAAAGTTCATTAGAGGTAACTCTGGGTCTTCCTTTCCTGTGGCGGTTGTCATGAGAGACAGTTTCATCATAGCACTTGATGGTTATTGCAACTACACTTGAAGAAACTTTCAAAGTTCTTGAAATGTTCTGGATTGACTAACCTTCATGTCTTAAAGTAATGATGGACTGTCATTTCTCTTTCCTTATTTGAGCTGTTCTTGCCATAATCTTCTGTATACCTTGTCACAACACAACTGATTGGCTGAAACGCATTAAGAAGGAAAGAAATTCCACAAATTAACTTTTAACAAAACACACCTCACAATTGAAATGCATTCTAGGTGACTACCTCATGAAGCTGGTTGAGAGAATGCCAAGAGTTTGCAAAGCTGTCATCAAGGCAAAGGGTGGCTACTTAGAATAATCTAAAATCTAAAATAGATTTTGATTTGTTTAATATTTTGTTGGTTACTACATGATTCCATGTGTGTTATTTAATAGTTTTACTACAATGAAGTAAATAGTAAAAAAAAAAAAAAAAAAAAACTGGAATGAGTTCTGACTGATACTGTACATCAAACTTCACTCCTATTCAAGAGAGCAGGAGGTAGTTATGAGAGTGAAGGAATGTCTTCCCTTTCATGAATGATGGAACATCCTCAGTATGGCTGGACGGACAGCTGCCTCCCATCACATTGAAAGAGGATCATTATGAGGTTTCCTTGTTGTGCATCAGCTAATGTTCTATCTGATCACAAGACCGTGATGTCATATCACAGGACTCAAGGATTTTATATCACACAAGACCGTGATGTCATATCACAGGACTCAAGGATTTTATATCACAAGACCGTGATGTCATATCACAGGACTCAAGGATTTTATATCACACAAGACCGTGATGTCATATCACAGGACTCAAGGATTTTATATCACAAGACCGTGATGTCATATCACAGGACTCAAGGATTTTATATCACAAGACCGTGATGTCATATCACAGGACTCAAGGATTTTATATCACAAAACCGTGATGTCATATCACAGGACTCAAGGATTTTCATGATTTTATATCACAAGACTATGATTTCATAAATTCCTACCACAAGGATTTATTATGATATCATGCTGAATTTGATCTCTTAAAATGTGTGACAGGAGCAGGTTATAGATCTGTCACCTGACCAAGGAGAAGGACTCCTCCACCTCTCTCTCGTGTAACCACATGAGGGAGCTAAAGCTCATCATAATCAAATAATCCTCACGTTGTCGTTTCAACCTTGCTGAATTGCTAAACGTGAGAGTCAGACAGTTAGTTATACATTGACTGGAATGCTAAAGCCAATGAAGAGAGTGAGAGAAATGTGATTATTATCCAATGGAAACGGTTCTGGGGATGTGGGTTAAAAGGTCAAACACACTGTGATCAGATTGTGTTTATCAAGTCATTCACATTACCTTGCAGAAATCCACTTAAATCCTTCTCAGGGTTGAATCCTTATAGTCTCAGGATTAGGAAAACGTGTGTACATGTGAGGTCAGGTAGATGTGATTCTAACTACGTTCCAAATGGAACCATATTCTCTACGTAGTGCACTACTTTTGACCAGAGTCTAGGGAATAGGGTACCATTAGGGATGCTACATCTGTGTGCCTGAGGTAATTTTCTATGTTGGAAAAACACTAACTGTCCTTCATCATAATCAAGTTGATCTTTTCCATTGTCACCGTACGGTCAGTACCTCCTATCGACTTGGGCTGTTCTCTCCCTCTTTCTTGGCTGGTTTAAACAGGGGATTACTGCTCATTTGTTGCTGTATGATAACGTCTCTCATTGGCCACCCATTTACTGCTAATGCTAATGCTGCCGATGAAAGGGCCTGACAAGACCCACACGCACACATTAACACACACACGCACAAATTAACACACACACACACACACACACACACACACACACACACACACACACACACACACACACACACACACACACAAACACAAACACAAACACACACACACACTCAGAGAAGCGGGACAGAGATCCAGTGTTAATCACAAAGACTAGGAAACCAGCCTTGCATACAGACTCTACAATATGACAAACTATAGGTGGAAAAAGTAATGAAAGATTACGGCACCCTTGTGAGATGTTACTGGAAGGTCACTGGAAGGATTTTGATAACTGACTGAAGGTGGCACTGGAAGGATTTTGATAACTGACTGAAGGTGACACTGAAGGTCATTGGAAGGATTTTGATAACTGACTGAAGGTGACACTGAAGGTGGCCTGGAAGGTCATTGGAAGGATTTTGATAACTGACTGAAGGTGACACTGGAAGGTCGTTTGAAGGATTTTGATAACTGACTGAAGGTGGCACTGGAAGGTCATTGGAAGGATTTTGATAACTGACTGAAGGTGACACTGGAAGGTCGTTTGAAGGATTTTGATAACTGACTGAAGGTGGCCTGGAAGGTCATTTGAAGGATTTTGATAACTGACTGAAGGTGACACTGGAAGGTCGTTTGAAGGATTTTGATAACTGACTGAAGGTGGCACTGGAAGGTCATTGGAAGGATTTTGATAACTGACTGAAGGTGACACTGGAAGGTCGTTTGAAGGATTTTGATAACTGACTGAAGGTGGCCTGGAAGGTCATTTGAAGGATTTTGATAACTGACTGAAGGTGACACTGGAAGGTCGTTTGAAGGATTTTGATAACTCTCCTCCATCTCTCTCTCCTCCACCACCTCTCTCTCCCACTTCTCCACCAAACCCCTCTCTCTCTCTCAACCTCCCCCACCTCTCTCTCTTTCTCCTCCACCACCTCTCTCTCTCTCTCCTCCACCACCTCTCTCTCTCTCTCCTCCACCACCTCCCTCTCTTTCTCCTCCACCACCGCTCTCTCTTTCTCCTTGACCACATCTCTCTCTCTCCTCCACCACCTCTCTCTCTCTCCCCCACCACCTATCTCTCTCTCTCCTCCACCACCTCTCTCTCTCCTCCACCTTCACTCTCTCTCTCCTCCACTGCCTCTCTCTCTTCTCCACCACCACTTTGTCTCTCCTCTACCACCTCTCTCTTTCCTCCACCACCTCTCTCTCTCCCCACCACCATCTCTCTCTCTCCTCCACCACCTCTCTCTCTCCTCCACCACCTCTCTCTCTCATCCACCTTCACTCTCTCTCTCCTCCACTGCCTCTCTCTCTCCTCCACCACCTCTTTCTCTCATCTCTACCACCTCTCTCTTTCCTCCACCATCTCTCTCTTTCCTCCACCACCTCTCTCTCTCCCCACCACCTCTCTCTCTCTCTCTCCTCCACCACCTCTCTCTCCTCCACCACCTCTCTCACTCTCCTCCACCATCTCTCACTCTCCTCCACCATCTCTCTCTCTCCTCCACCATCTCTCTCTCCTCCACCACCATCTCTCTCTCCTCCACCACTCCTCTCTCTCAACCTCCCCCACCTCTCTCTCTTTCTCCTCCACCACCTCTCTCTCTCTCTCCTCCACCACCTCTCTCTCTCTCTCCTCCACCACCTCCCTCTCTTTCTCCTCCACCACCGCTCTCTCTTTCTCCTTTCTCCTTGACCACATCTCTCTCTCTCCTCCACCAACTCTCTCTCTCTCTCCTCCACCACCTCTCTCTCTCTCTCCTCCACCACCTCTCTCTCTCTCCTCCACCTTCACTCTCTCTCTCCTCCACTGCCTCTCTCTCTTCTCCACCACCACTTTGTCTCTCCTCTACCACCTCTCTCTTTCCTCCACCACCTCTCTCTCTCCCCCACCACCATCTCTCTCTCTACTCCACTACCTCTCTCTCTCCTCCACCACCTCTCTCTCTCATCCACCTTCACTCTCTCTCTCCTCCACTGCCTCTCTCTCTCCTCCACCACCTCTTTCTCTCATCTCTACCACCTCTCTTTCCTCCACCATCTCTCTCTTTCCTCCACCACCTCTCTCTCTCCCCACCACCTCTCTCTCTCTCTCTCTCTCTCTCTCTCTCTCTCCTCCACCACCTCTCTCTCTCCTCCACCACCTCTCTCTCTCCTCCACCATCTCTCTCTCTCCTCCACCATCTCTCTCTCCTCCACCATCTCTCTGTCCTCCACCACTCCTCTCTCTCTCTCCTCCACCACCTCTCTCTCTCCTCCACCACCTCTCTCACTCTCCACCACCT
This sequence comes from Oncorhynchus mykiss, assembly GCF_057628025.1. Taxonomy (NCBI): domain Eukaryota; kingdom Metazoa; phylum Chordata; class Actinopteri; order Salmoniformes; family Salmonidae; genus Oncorhynchus; species Oncorhynchus mykiss. The sequence goes on from NC_143024.1 coordinate 14,515,892, forward strand.
CTCTCTCTCTCCTCCACCATCTCTCTCTCTCCTCCACCACCTCTCTCTCTTTCTCCTCCACCACCTCTCTCTCTTTCTGCTCCACCACATCTCTCTCTCTCATCCACCTTCACTCTCTCTCTCCTCCACCACCTCTCTCTCTCCTCTACCACCTCTCTCTTTCCTCCACCACCTCTCTCTCTCCCCACCACCATCTCTCTCTTTCCTCCACCACCTCTCTCTCTCCCCTCCACCACACCTCTCTTTCTCTTACACCACCTCTCTCTCTTTCTCCTCCACCACCTCTCTCTCTCTTTCTCTTACACCACCTCTCTCTCTTTCTCCTCCACCACCTCTCTCTCTCTTTCTCCTTTTCCCTCTCGGATTTTGATAACTGACTGAAGGTGGCACTGGAAGGTCATTGGAAGGATTTTGATAACTGACTGAAGGTGACACTGGAAGGTTGTTTGAAGGATTTTGATAACTGACTGAAGGTGGCCTGGAAGGTCATTTGAAGGATTTTGATAACTGACTGAAGGTGACACTGGAAGGTCGTTTGAAGGATTTTGATAACTGACTGAAGGTGGCACTGGAAGGTCATTTGAAGGATTTTGATAACTGACTGAAGGTGGCCTGGAAGGTCATTTGAAGGATTTTGATAACTGACTGAAGGTGACACTGGAAGGTCATTTGAAGGATTTTGATAACTGACTGAAGGTGTCATTGGAAGGTCATTGGAAGGATTTTGATAACTGACTGAAGGTGACACTGGAAGGTCATTTGAATGATTTTGATAACTGACTGAAGGTGACACTGGAAGGTCATTTGAAGGATTTTGATAACTGACTGAAGGTGGCACTGGAAGGTCGTTGGAACCTCTCTCTCACACTTATCCACCAAAACTCTCTCTCTCTCCTCCACCACCTCTCTCTCTCCCCACCACCTCTCTTTCTCTCCTCCACCACCTTTCTCTCTCCTCCACAATCTCTCTCTCCTCCACCACTCTCTCTAACCTCCTTCATCTCTCTCTCTCCCCACCACCTTTCTTTCTTTCTCCTCCACCACCTCTCTCATTCTCCTCCACCATCTCTCCCTCTCCTCCACCATCTCTCTCTCTCTACTCCACAATCTCTCTCCTCCACCACCTCTCTCTCTCCTCCACAACATCTCTCTCTCCTCCACAATCTCCCCTTCCTCCTCCTCCACCACTCTCTCTCTCCACCTCTCTCCCTTTCTCTATCCACCTCTTTCTCCATCTATTTCTCCTCCACAACCTCTGCATCTTCCTCCTCTTCCACCACCACTCTCTCTCCCACTTCTCCACCAAACCTCTCTCTCTCCTCCAACACCTCTCTCTCTCCTCCACCACCATCACTCGCTTTCCTCCATCACCTAACTCTCTCCTCCATCTCTCTCTCTCCTCCACCACCTCTCTCTCCCACTTCTCCACCAAACCTCTCTCTCTCTCAACCTCCCCCACCTCTCTCTCTTTCTCCTCCACCACCTCTCTCTCTCTCCTCCACCACCTCTCTCTCTCTCTCCTCCACCACCTCCCTCTCTTTCTCCTCCACCACCGCTCTCTCTTTCTCCTTGACCACATCTCTCTCTCTCCTCCACCACCTCTCTCTCTCTCTCTCCCCCACCACCTATCTCTCTCTCCTCCACCACCTCTCTCTCTCCTCCACTCTCTCTCTCCTCCACTGCCTCTCTCTCTTCTCCACCACCACTTTGTCTCTCCTCTACCACCTCTCTCTTTCCTCCACCACCTCTCTCTCTCCCCACCACCATCTCTCTCTCCTCCACCACCTCTCTCTCTCCTCCACCACCTCTCTCTCTCATCCACCTTCACTCTCTCTCTCCTCCACTGCCTCTCTCTCTCCTCCACCACCTCTTTCTCTCATCTCTACCACCTCTCTCTTTCCTCCACCATCTCTCTCTTTCCTCCACCACCTCTCTCTCTCCCCACCACCTCTCTCTCTCTCTCTCCTCCACCACCTCTCTCTCTCCTCCACCACTTCTCTCACTCTCCTCCACCATCTCTCTCTCTCCTCCACCATCTCTCTCTCTCCTCCACCATCTCTCTCTCCTCCACCACCATCTCTCTCTCCTCCACCACTCCTCTCTCTCAACCTCCCCCACCTCTCTCTCTTTCTCCTCCACCACCTCTCTCTCTCTTTCCTCCACCACCTCTCTCTCTCCCCACCACCTCTCTCTCTCTCTCTCCTCCACCACCTCTCTCTCTCCTCCACCACTTCTCTCACTCTCCTCCCCCATCTCTCTCTCTCCTCCACCATCTCTCTCTCTCCTCCACCATCTCTCTCTCCTCCACCACCATCTCTCTCTCCTCCACCACTCCTCTCTCTCAACCTCCCCCACCTCTCTCTCTTTCTCCTCCACCACCTCTCTCTCTCTCTCCTCCACCACCTCTCTCTCTCTCTCCTCCACCACCTCCCTCTCTTTCTCCTCCACCACCGCTCTCTCCTTCTCCTTTCTCCTTGACCACATCTCTCTCTCTCCTCCACCACCTCTCTCTCTCTCTCCTCCACCACCTCTCTCTCTCTCTCCTCCACCACCTCTCTCTCTCTCCTCCACCTTCACTCTCTCTCTCCTCCACTGCCTCTCTCTCTTCTCCACCACCACTTTGTCTCTCCTCTACCACCTCTCTCTTTCCTCCACCACCGCTCTCTCTTTCTCCTTTCTCCTTGACCACATCTCTCTCTCTCCTCCACCACCTCTCTCTCTCTCTCCTCCACCACCTCTCTCTCTCTCTCCTCCACCACCTCTCTCTCTCCCCACCACCATCTCTCTCTCTACTCCACTACCTCTCTCTCTCCTCCACCACCTCTCTCTCTCATCCACCTTCACTCTCTCTCTCCTCCACTGCCTCTCTCTCTCCTCCACCACCTCTTTCTCTCATCTCTACCACCTCTCTTTCCTCCACCATCTCTCTCTTTCCTCCACCACCTCTCTCTCTCCCCACCACCCCTCTCTCTCTCTCTCTCTCTCTCTCTCTCTCTCTCCTCCACCACCTCTCTCTCTCCTCCACCACCTCTCTCACTCTCCTCCACCATCTCTCTCTCTCCTCCACCATCTCTCTCTCTCCTCCACCATCTCTCTCTCTCCTCCACCATCTCTCTCTCCTCCACCATCTCTGTGTCCTCCACCACTCCTCTCTCTCTCTCTCTCTCCTCCACCACCTCTCTCTCTCCTCCACCACCTCTCTCACTCTCCACCACCTCTCTCTCTCTCCTCCACCATCTCTCTCTCTCCTCCACCACCTCTCTCTCTTTCTCCTCCACCACCTCTCTCTCTTTCTGCTCCACCACATCTCTCTCTCTCATCCACCTTCACTCTCTCACTCCTCCACCACCTCTCTCTCTCCTCTACCACCTCTCTCTTTCCTCCACCACCTCTCTCTCTCCCCACCACCATCTCTCTCTTTCCTCCACCACCTCTCTCTCTCCCCACCACCTCTCTCTCTCTCCTCCACCACCTCTCTCTCTCTCCTCCACCACCTCTCCCACTCTCCTCCACCCCCTCTCTCTCCTCCATCATCTCTCTCTCCTCCACCACCTCTCTCGCTCTCTCTCGTCCACCATCTCTCTCTCTCCCCTCCACCACACCTCTCTTTCTCTTACACCACCTCTCTCTCTCTTTCTCTTACACCACCTCTCTCTCTTTCTCCTCCACCACCTCTCTCTCTCTCTTTCTCCTTTTCCCTCTCTCTCTATCCTCCACCACCTCTCTCTCTCTCCTCCACCATCTCTCTCCTTCCTCCACCACCTCTCTCTCTCCCCACCACCATCTCTCTCCTCCACCACCTCTCTCTCTCCTCCACAACATCTCTATCTCCTCCACAACCTCTCCTTCCTCCTCTTCCTCCACCACTCTCTCTCTCTACCTCTCTCCCTTTCTCTCTCCACCTCTTTCTCCATCTCTTTCTCCTCCACAACCTCTCCATCTTCCTCCTCTTCCACCACCACTATCTTTCTCTCCACCTCACTCCCTCTCTCTCCTTCACCACACTCTCTCTCCTCCACCTCTCTTTTTCCTCCACCACCTCTCCCTCCCTCTCTCTCTCTCCACCTTTCTCTCCTCCACCACCTCTCTCTTTCTCCACCTCTCTCTCTCCCCACCTCTCTCTCCTCCACCACCTCTCTCTATCTCCACATCTCTCTCTGTCTCCCTCTCTCTCTCTCCACCTCTCTCTGTCCTCCACAACCTCTCTCTTTCCTCCATCACCTCTCTCTGTCTCTCTCGCGCTCTCTCTGAAATTACAGTCATTCATTCCCACCTGGCAGGCGTGGAAAGCTAGACAGAAGAGGAATGTATCTGGAGTTGTCCCCACTCTTTCAGGACATACTGTATGCCTTTAATTTGTGACTCGATTGCTTTTGCTCACATTTGATAGTTCCCATCAATTTATACTGTGGTGTGATACAATGAAAACCCTGTGTTGTGCTCTGAAACCATTATATTTGAGATCCTGTAGTAATCTTGATTCTGGTCTGGATCAAGGAAATTGTCCGATGACACTGGCTTGGTATTAGAAAACCTATTTCAATTGCAGACTGAAAGAGTTTTATTGACTTTGCAGTAAACTTGAAAATGTTTCATGGAACTTTTTACGCCATTTGTTTTCTTGTCCTAAATTGACAGTTTTTGTCATATTCATACTGACATATAACATTACTGTCATGTCAAAACAAATGTGGATTTCAATACAATTAGTAGCTAAGACGAACTGTGGATGACGAATCGTTGCATTGTGACCATTGTCTTGCAGCCCAACCCATAACAACATCTCAGTAGAAGGAGAACTTGATGATTGCATACTACTACATCAACCAAAACAATACCTAGTGTGTTGCTAGGCTTAACTTGTGAGCTTCCATGCCCTTGGAAAATGATCACAGTTACCGCAAATTGAAATAACTGGGTGCTCCTTCCGTTGATCATTTTCAATTTGGGTGCTTGGGTGTGTTCTATCCCATCAGGATGATATCCCCATAAGGATACTCTGTGTCTGGTTGTTCACTGCAGGTTCAAGGGAAGCAAACACACACACACACGCACACACACATGCAAACTCACACACACACATGCACACACACGCACACACACATGCACACACACACACACACACACACACACACACACACACACCATAGTAAGGTGTAGTCAGTGTGATCACAAACGAACCGTGAAATGAAGAAACAGATAGCTAGCACATAGTCTCTCTGGGGACCCTGATGTTGGGGGAGAGAAGACCAGGCCTTCCAGGCCAGTGGGAATCTTTGGCTTTAGGAGGGGACTCTGTCCTCCAGCCGTTCACTTCAGAAGGCACTGGGAGGATGAGCTAAACTCTCGCTGCTCCTCCACTAGGGCAAAGGGAGGGAGGGAAAGGGTGGGGGAGGGCTGGGTGTCCTTTAAACAAGGCTAATGGACACCAACTCTTTGATGAGGGAAAGGGAGAATTTCAAGGGAAACTGGACTGATAATTAAAAACGCTTGATGCAACAACAGTAGTAAATAGTATTCCACCTGAAAATATCTCTAAATGAACTAACCTTTATATATATATATATATATATATATATATATATACAAAATAACCCTAAAATATTTTTTTTTCTGGAGTTTCTATGGCTAAACCAGGAAATCAGTACTTAATTGTCACATAGAGAACCTTCATTACACATGCACATATTCAAATGAGTTTGCCCCGCCCCCATGCATGCACAGACGGTATGTATATTATCATGGATTAAGTTGTAATGTCCTCTGGATCATATGGAGCCTGTTAGTGTGAGCCTGAGAGAATTGAATGAGTTGAGAGAATGCAGTGTCTTTCTGTCTCTCTCTAACTACCACTGAATAATCTGGGAGGTGAGGTGTTAAAACACCACAGCTGGAGCAGGAACCTGTGAGCTTCTGGGGTGTGTTTTGTTCTGCCACTGTCATGCTTCTTTCCAAAACCCAGAGCTGACGCTGTCACTGTTAATCACCAAGACTGTCAAAGCTGTTCCCTCTGAACAGAGCTGACGCTGTCACTGTTGATCACCAAGACTGTTAAAGCTGTTCCCTCTGAACAGAGCTGACGCTGTCACTGTTGATCACCAAGACTGTTAAAGCTGTTCCCTCTGAACAGAGCTGACGCTGTCACTGTTGATCACCAAGACTGTTAAAGCTGTTCCCTCTGAACAGAGCTGACGCTGTCACTGTTGATCACCAAGACTGTTCAAGCTGTTCCCTCTAAACAGAGCTGACGCTGTCACTGTTGATCACCAAGACTGTTAAAGCTGTTCCCTCTGAACAGAGCTGACGCTGTCACTGTTGATCACCAAGACTGTTAAAGCTGTTCCCTCTGAACAGAGCTGACGCTGTCACTGTTGATCACCAAGACTGTTAAAGCTGTTCCCTCTGAACAGAGCTGACGCTGTCACTGTTGATCACCAAGACTGTTAAAGCTGTTCCCTCTGAACAGAGCTGACGCTGTCACTGTTGATCACCAAGACTGTTCAAGCTGTTCCCTCTGAACAGAGCTGACGCTGTCACTGTTGATCACCAAGACTGTTAAAGCTGTTCCCTCTGAACAGAGCTGACGCTGTCACTGTTGATCACCAAGACTGTTAAAGCTGTTCCCTCTGAACAGAGCTGACGCTGTCACTGTTGATCACCAAGACTGTTAAAGCTGTTCCCTCTGTACAGAGCTGACGCTGTCACTGTTGATCACCAAGACTGTCAAAGCTGTTCCCTCTGAACAGAGCTGACACTGTCACTGTTGATCACCAAGACTGTTAAAGCTGTTCCCTCTGAACAGAGCTGACGCTGTCACTGTTGATCACCAAGACTGTTAAAGCTGTTCCCTCTGAACAGAGCTGACGCTGTCACTGTCGATCACCAAGACTGTTAAAGCTGTTCCCTCTAAACAGAGCTGACGCTGTCACTGTTGATCACCAAGACTGTTAAAGCTGTTCCCTCTGAACAGAGCTGACGCTGTCACTGTTGATCACCAAGACTGTCAAAGCTGTTCCCTCTGAACAGAGCTGACACTGTCACTGTTGATCACCAAGACTGTTAAAGCTGTTCCCTCTGAACAGAGCTGACGCTGTCACTGTTGATCACCAAGACTGTTAAAGCTGTTCCCTCTAAACAGAGCTGACGCTGTCACTGTTGATCACCAAGACTGTCAAAGCTGTTCCCTCTGAACAGAGCTGACGCTGTCACTGTTGATCACCAAGACTGTCAAAGCTGTTCCCTCTGAACAGAGCTGACGCTGTCACTGTTGATCACCAAGACTGTTAAAGCTGTTCCCTCTGAACAGAGCTGACGCTGTCACTGTTGATCACCAAGACTGTTAAAGCTGTTCCCTCTGAACAGAGCTGACGCTGTCACTGTTGATCACCAAGACTGTCAAAGCTGTTCCCTCTGAACAGAGCTGACGCTGTCACTGTTGATCACCAAGACTGTTAAAGCTGTTCCCTCTAAACAGAGCTGACGCTGTCACTGTTGATCACCAAGACTGTTAAAGCTGTTCCCTCTGAACAGAGCTGATGCTGTCACTGCTGATCACCAAGACTGTTAAAGCTGTTCCCTCTGAACAGAGCTGATGCTGTCACTGTTGATCACCAAGACTGTTAAAGCTGTTCCCTCTGAACAGAGCTGACGCTGTCACTGTTGATCACCAAGACTGTTAAAGCTGTTCCCTCTAAACAGAGCTGACGCTGTCACTGTTAATCACCAAGACTGTTCAAGCTGTTCCCTCTAAACAGAGCTGACGCTGTCACTGTTGATCACCAAGACTGTTAAAGCTGTTCCCTCTGTACAGAGCTGACGCTGTCACTGTTGATCACCAAGACTGTTAAAGCTGTTCCCTCTGAACAGAGCTGACGCTGTCACTGCTGATCACCAAGACTGTTAAAGCTGTTCCCTCTGAACAGAGCTGACGCTGTCACTGTTGATCACCAAGACTGTTAAAGCTGTTCCCTCTGAACAGAGCTGACGCTGTCACTGTTGATCACCAAGACTGTCAAAGCTGTTCCCTCTGAACAGAGCTGACGCTGTCACTGTTGATCACCAAGACTGTCAAAGCTGTTCCCTCTGAACAGAGCTGACGCTGTCACTGTTGATCACCAAGACTGTTAAAGCTGTTCCCTCTGAACAGAGCTGACGCTGTCACTGTTGATCACCAAGACTGTTAAAGCTGTTCCCTCTGAACAGAGCTGACGCTGTCACTGTTGATCACCAAGACTGTCAAAGCTGTTCCCTCTGAACAGAGCTGACGCTGTCACTGTTGATCACCAAGACTGTTAAAGCTGTTCCCTCTAAACAGAGCTGACACTGTCACTGTTGATCACCAAGACTGTTAAAGCTGTTCCCTCTGAACAGAGCTGACGCTGTCACTGTTGATCACCAAGACTGTTAAAGCTGTTCCCTCTGAACAGAGCTGACACTGTCACTGTTAATCACCAAGACTGTCAAAGCTGTTCCCTCTGAACAGAGCTGACGCTGTCACTGCTGATCACCAAGACTGTCAAAGCTGTTCCCTCTGAACAGAGCTGACGCTGTCACTGTTGATCACCAAGACTGTTAAAGCTGTTCCCTCTGAACAGAGCTGACGCTGTCACTGTTGATCACCAAGACTGTCAAAGCTGTTCCCTCTGAACAGAGCTGACGCTGTCACTGTTGATCACCAAGACTGTTAAAGCTGTTCCCTCTAAACAGAGCTGACGCTGTCACTGTTGATCACCAAGACTGTTAAAGCTGTTCCCTCTGAACAGAGCTGACACTGTCACTGTTGATCACCAAGACGGTTAAAGCTGTTCCCTCTAAACAGAGCTGACACTGTCACTGTTGATCACCAAGACTGTTAAAGCTGTTCCCTCTGAACAGAGCTGACGCTGTCACTGTTGATCACCAAGACTGTCAAAGCTGTTCCCTCTGAACAGAGCTGACGCTGTCACTGTTGATCACCAAGACTGTTAAAGCTGTTCCCTCTGAACAGAGCTGATGCTGTCACTGTTGATCACCAAGACTGTCAAAGCTGTTCCCTCTGAACAGAGCTGACGCTGTCACTGTCGATCACCAAGACTGTCAAAGCTGTTCCCTCTGAACAGAGCTGACGCTGTCACTGTCGATCACCAAGACTGTTAAAGCTGTTCCCTCTGAACAGAGCTGACGCTGTCACTGTTGATCACCAAGACTGTTAAAGCTGTTCCCTCTGAACAGAGCTGACGCTGTCACTGTTGATCACCAAGACTGTTAAAGCTGTTCCCTCTGAACAGAGCTGACGCTGTCACTGTTGATCACCAAGACTGTTAAAGCTGTTCCCTCTGAACAGAGCTGACGCTGTCACTGTTGATCACCAAGACTGTTAAAGCTGTTCCCTCTGAACAGAGCTGACGCTGTCACTGTTGATCACCAAGACTGTTCAAGCTGTTCCCTCTGTACAGAGCTGACGCTGTCACTGTCGATCACCAAGACTGTCAAAGCTGTTCCCTCTGAACAGAGCTGACGCTGTCACTGTCGATCACCAAGACTGTCAAAGCTGTTCCCTCTGAACAGAGCTGACGCTGTCACTGTCGATCACCAAGACTGTTAAAGCTGTTCCCTCTGAACAGAGCTGACGCTGTCACTGTCGATCACCAAGACTGTTAAAGCTGTTCCCTCTGAACAGAGCTGACGCTGTCACTGTTGATCACCAAGACTGTTAAAGCTGTTCCCTCTGAACAGAGCTGACGCTGTCACTGTTGATCACCAAGACTGTCAAAGCTGTTCCCTCTGAACAGAGCTGACGCTGTCACTGTTGATCACCAAGACTGTTAAAGCTGTTCCCTCTGAACAGAGCTGACGCTGTCACTGTCGATCACCAAGACTGTTAAAGCTGTTCCCTCTGAACAGAGCTGACGCTGTCACTGTTGATCACCAAGACTGTTAAAGCTGTTCCCTCTGAACAGAGCTGACGCTGTCACTGTTGATCACCAAGACTGTTAAAGCTGTTCCCTCTGAACAGAGCTGACGCTGTCACTGTTGATCACCAAGACTGTTAAAGCTGTTCCCTCTGAACAGAGCTGACGCTGTCACTGTTGATCACCAAGACTGTTAAAGCTGTTCCCTCTGAACAGAGCTGACGCTGTCACTGTTGATCACCAAGACTGTTAAAGCTGTTCCCTCTGAACAGAGCTGACGCTGTCACTGTTGATCACCAAGACTGTCAAAGCTGTTCCCTCTGAACAGAGCTGACGCTGTCACTGTTGATCACCAAGACTGTTAAAGCTGTTCCCTCTGAACAGAGCTGACGCTGTCACTGTTGATCACCAAGACTGTTCAAGCTGTTCCCTCTGTACAGAGCTGACGCTGTCACTGTTGATCACCAAGACTGTCAAAGCTGTTCCCTCTGAACAGAGCTGACGCTGTCACTGTCGATCACCAAGACTGTCAAAGCTGTTCCCTCTGAACAGAGCTGACGCTGTCACTGTCGATCACCAAGACTGTTCAAGCTGTTCCCTCTGTACAGAGCTGACGCTGTCACTGTTGATCACCAAGACTGTTAAAGCTGTTCCCTCTGAACAGAGCTGACGCTGTCACTGTTGATCACCAAGACTGTTAAAGCTGTTCCCTCTGAACAGAGCTGACGCTGTCACTGTTGATCACCAAGACTGTTAAAGCTGTTCCCTCTGAACAGAGCTGACGCTGTCACTGTTGATCACCAAGACTGTTAAAGCTGTTCCCTCTGAACAGAGCTGACGCTGTCACTGTTGATCACCAAGACTGTTAAAGCTGTTCCCTCTGAACAGAGCTGACGCTGTCACTGTTGATCACCAAGACTGTTCAAGCTGTTCCCTCTGAACAGAGCTGACGCTGTCACTGTTGATCACCAAGACTGTTCAAGCTGTTCCCTCTGAACAGAGCTGACGCTGTCACTGTTGATCACCAAGACTGTTAAAGCTGTTCCCTCTGAACAGAGCTGACGCTGTCACTGTCGATCACCAAGACTGTTAAAGCTGTTCCCTCTGAACAGAGCTGACGCTGTCACTGTTGATCACCAAGACTGTTAAAGCTGTTCCCTCTGAACAGAGCTGACGCTGTCACTGTTGATCACCAAGACTGTTAAAGCTGTTCCCTCTGAACAGAGCTGACGCTGTCACTGTTGATCACCAAGACTGTTAAAGCTGTTCCCTCTGAACAGAGCTGACGCTGTCACTGTTGATCACCAAGACTGTTAAAGCTGTTCCCTCTGAACAGAGCTGACGCTGTCACTGTTGATCACCAAGACTGTTAAAGCTGTTCCCTCTGAACAGAGCTGACGCTGTCACTGTTGATCACCAAGACTGTCAAAGCTGTTCCCTCTGAACAGAGCTGACGCTGTCACTGTTGATCACCAAGACTGTTAAAGCTGTTCCCTCTGAACAGAGCTGACGCTGTCACTGTTGATCACCAAGACTGTTAAAGCTGTTCCCTCTGAACAGAGCTGACGCTGTCACTGTTGATCACCAAGACTGTTAAAGCTGTTCCCTCTGAACAGAGCTGACGCTGTCACTGCCGATCACCAAGACTGTTAAAGCTGTTCCCTCTGAACAGAGCTGACGCTGTCACTGTTGATCACCAAGACTGTTAAAGCTGTTCCCTCTAAACAGAGCTGACGCTGTCACTGTTGATCACCAAGACTGTTAAAGCTGTTCCCTCTGAACAGAGCTGACGCTGTCACTGTTGATCACCAAGACTGTTAAAGCTGTTCCCTCTGAACAGAGCTGACGCTGTCACTGTTGATCACCAAGACTGTTAAAGCTGTTCCCTCTGAACAGAGCTGACGCTGTCACTGTTGATCACCAAGACTGTTAAAGCTGTTCCCTCTGAACAGAGCTGACCCTGTCACTGTTGATCACCAAGACTGTTAAAGCTGTTCCCTCTGAACAGAGCTGACGCTGTCACTGTTGGCCACCAAGACTGTTAAAGCTGTTCCCTCTGAACAGAGCTGATGCTGTCACTGTTGGCCACCAAGACTGTTAAAGCTGTTCCCTCTGAACAGAGCTGACCCTGTCACTGTTGATCACCAAGACTGTTAAAGCTGTTCCCTCTGAACAGAGCTGACGCTGTCACTGTTGGCCACCAAGACTGTTAAAGCTGTTCCCTCTGAACAGAGCTGACGCTGTCACTGTTGGCCACCAAGACTGTTAAAGCTGTTCCCTCTGAACAGAGCTGATGCTGTCACTGTTGGCCACCAAGACTGTTAAAGCTGTTCCCTCTGAACAGAGCTGACGCTGTCACTGTTGATCACCAAGACTGTTAAAGCTGTTCCCTCTGAACAGAGCTGACGCTGTCACTGTTGATCACCAAGACTGTTAAAGCTGTTCCCTCTAAACAGAGCTGACGCTGTCACTGTTGATCACCAAGACTGTTAAAGCTGTTCCCTCTGAACAGAGCTGACGCTGTCACTGTTGATCACCAAGACTGTTAAAGCTGTTCCCTCTGAACAGAGCTGACGCTGTCACTGTTGATCACCAAGACTGTTAAAGCTGTTCCCTCTGAACAGAGCTGACGCTGTCACTGTCGATCACCAAGACTGTTAAAGCTGTTCCCTCTGAACAGAGCTGACGCTGTCACTGTTGATCACCAAGACTGTTAAAGCTGTTCCCTCTGAACAGAGCTGACGCTGTCACTGTTGATCACCAAGACTGTCAAAGCTGTTCCCTCTGAACAGAGCTGACGCTGTCACTGCTGATCACCAAGACTGTTAAAGCTGTTCCCTCTGAACAGAGCTGACGCTGTCACTGTTGATCACCAAGACTGTTAAAGCTGTTCCCTCTGAACAGAGCTGACGCTGTCACTGTTGATCACCAAGACTGTTAAAGCTGTTCCCTCTGAACAGAGCTGACGCTGTCACTGTTGATCACCAAGACTGTTAAAGCTGTTCCCTCTGAACAGAGCTGACGCTGTCACTGTCGATCACCAAGACTGTTCAAGCTGTTCCCTCTGAACAGAGCTGACGCTGTCACTGTTGATCACCAAGACTGTTCAAGCTGTTCCCTCTGAACAGAGCTGACGCTGTCACTGTTGATCACCAAGACTGTTAAAGCTGTTCCCTCTGAACAGAGCTGACGCTGTCACTGTTGATCACCAAGACTGTTAAAGCTGTTCCCTCTGAACAGAGCTGACGCTGTCACTGTTGATCACCAAGACTGTTAAAGCTGTTCCCTCTGAACAGAGCTGACGCTGTCACTGTTGGCCACCAAGACTGTTAAAGCTGTTCCCTCTGAACTGAAGGTCTGTGTCCCAAATGGCACCCTATTCCCTATACAGTGCACAACCCTATGGGGCCTGGTCTAAAGTAGTGCACTAAATAGGGAAAAGGGTGCCATTTGAAACACAGCACTTCAGTTCAGAGGGTATTAACAGTATAGTGCTTATTTCTTGGATAGTGGTCTGGGAGAGCCATGTGTGAAGTGAAGGGGAGCACAGTAGCCCAAGTGGTTCAGCTCCAAGAGCAAGCTGTTTCCAACTGTATATCTCCCTGACGTCATGCAGGTTCCTCATCCAGTCACATACATGAAATAACATCTGGGCTGGATGATTTCTGATTGGTCGTCTTTTTTTCATGCTCTCCCCTGGTACTGTATTTCCCTGAGCTCCTATGGCTGTAAAAACATCCTAGGCTACAAATCATCAGCAAACGGTGTGTAGCCTCAGTACATGATTTCCTGTGCCAACTACCTGTTTGGGCCTGCAGACTAAATGATTGGGCTAATCGTAGAGAAACTAATTAGTGAGTGTACGTGCAAATCTTTACTCCATCTGACTGAATCACATGGGCTAATTCATTTCATTTCACTAAAGCAATCTGTTCCTTTCTGGAGATGGGTCATTAAATCAAGGTACTTGTTCCCAGTCAAATGTCCTAGATTGGCGTTCTATACCTTCCAGTGGTGTGAGGAGATTGATTACGTTGCACCTCTGGCCTGGGTTCACTAGTATTGTACCGAATGAACATTTATCTCCACTTTCATCCTCGGATAACTCTGTTATTTAAAGTAGCAGCAGAGCTCACTGTACAGAAACGTACGGGTACATCCCATATAACACCCTATTCCCTTCATAGTGCACTACGTCTGGTTAAAAGCAGTAGACTATATAGGTAATAGGGTGCTATTTGGGACACATCCTGTGACTGACTGTCTGGTGCTGCAATAACATTAGCTCAACACCCACCGTGATAGGTCATCACATTTCATTAGACCTGATAGAGACCATGCAGCGCTTCACAAATAGTAAATGAGGCACATTAATATCTGGTCTTATCTAGTTAAATACGCTCCCATGTTAATGAGCAATCACCAGCCTTAATTAACCAGCAATCGCCCACTTCTTAAATTTAATTAAATGCCACTTGAACCATTTAATTGTGACAGCACTTAAATGGTTTTGTCCTGGATGAAGTAAGGAAGCATCCCTCAGGGAAAAGTGAATTATGTTGTGGTGAGGAGGACGCTGTTCAAAGATCGGCTGCTGTGTATCTAAATTAAATGTCCATTTATTAATGTGGAAATCAATTTTGATAATATGACTTTATTATAAGTATTACAAGTTAACACTGTTAGTGTCTAATGGTATGGTGGCTATATAGTTGAATTTGTCTGTTGGAATATCCTCACCTATCTTTCAGTGTTAGCAGCTAACTGTGTTAGATCAAGTCTCCATCTGCTTAGATTTACAACTGAGAAAGAGAGCCAGCAGTTCTGGTCAAATAAGACTGTAGAGGCTATAATGGATATCTGAAAAGAGACGTGCACATGTTCAAATGGATCCTAGGATAACTACAACCAGTTGTCCCTTCTTGACTAAATTCACCTCAATTCATCATGTTGAGAGAAAGAGAGAGCGCATTGAGAGAGGAGAAAGAGAGAGAGAGAGAATAAGAGAGAGAGAGAGAGCGCATTGATAGAGGAGAGAGAGAGAGAGAATAAGAGAGAGACAGAGACAGATAGAGAGAATAAGAGAGAGCAAATGAGAGAGAGAAAGAGAGAGAGAGAGAGAGAATAAGAGAGAGACAGAGACAGAGACAGATAGAGAGAATAAGAGAGAGAAAGAAAGAGAGAGAGAGAGAGAGAGAGAATAAGAGATAATAAGAGAGAGTTATAGAGTGTGTGCTCTGTCTGGTCGATGCCAGCGGCCCCAGACATTCCCCGCTGCTTGTTAGTGTGCCAGGACCTTAGCACCTCTGTGCTCCGCTCTGTGCTCCCCTCCCGCTCCGCTCCGCGCTCCCCTCCCGCTCCGCTCCGCGCTCCCCTCCCACTCCGTTCCGTGCTCCCCTCCCGCTCCGCTCTGTGCTCCCCTCCTGCTCTGCTCCGCGCTCCCCTCCCGCGCTCCCCTCCCGCTCAGTGCCCCCCCCCCCCGCTCCGCTCCATGCCCCGCCCCCCCGCTCCGCTCCGTGCCCCCCCCCCCCCCCTCCCGCTCCGCTCCGTGCTCCCCCCCCGCTCCGCTCCATGCTCCCCTCCTGCTCCGATCAGGCCGGGCCAGGGGTTACACACAGCCAATTTACACTGACGGACATTCAACTTGTCAGCTCACAGTTGCTGCGAGAGAAATAATGACTTGTCGGCTCATCTGTGTTTTTCCCTCCAGAATGGAGTGATGGAGCTGGACTTGGAAACTAAAGACACAAGGCAGCTCTGAAACATGTGTTTGTGTACCAAATGGCACCCTACTCCATACATAGTGCACTACGTGTGACCAAAGTCTTATGGGCCCTGATCAAAAGTAGTGCTCTGTAAAGGGAATGGGGTGCCATTTGGGACGTGGCGCCCTGTAAGTGTAGCTCACTGTGCCCTCAAACAAAGTGAACCAGAGAAGGGACCACCTGGTGAAAAGTCCCCCTAGTGATGGCTCCACATGCCCACCCATCTCAGCCAGGGCCTAATTAGAATAATTGCAGGGATTGTCTAACAGAGAGGAGCATGGGAAGTCCTGAGGTGGGACAGGAGAGGACATGGTTACACATATGGTTCATCGGCTGCTGGGAGTTTTTTTTCTTCAGATAATGAGTTAGATTTGAAAACAGAAAGTAAATGAAGGCCTTTGGCTGAGTGAGACCAGAGGTGGTTAGTTGTCAAAGGCCTGTTTCAGCACCATAAAACTTTCTTAAGGGGCTTTACAGTGTGAATGTGCTTTTGCTGTGTGAACGTTCATCAACAACATGGGAAAGTAAATTCACTCTAACTTGGAGACATAATTCACAGACCAGATCATATCATCAAATGTTAATTAGACTTTCTGTTGTTGCTGAAATGCTGCAAGATTTGTCATCATACATCTTTATGGCAAAACCATGGAATCAAAATATGACTATTGTACATTTAATGTTTAGGACTAAGGTACTGCGCTGTTGGCACGGTCCCCCATTTAGTTCTATTAGATCCTGTGTTACGTGAAGTGAAATGATTTAGACATGGTTTGGTGATCCTGTCTGCTCTGTTATCCTGGTATCCGATGCGTTTTGATAGACTGTTCATTAATTTAGCTAACCCACTTTCCTCCATTAGTATTCATGTAAATGAAAGGAGCCACTATTTATTCTACATCTGTGATTCTGGAGCCAGTGCTTGTGACTTCCCTAATCGGCAGCAGTACAGTTCCATAGCTGGAGCTAGCCCTCCTTACAGATGACTGTTCCATGTAAAGAGACCAGCCTACTGACAGTCTGATGCCCAAATAGCACCCCATTCCCTATATAGTGCACTACTTTTGACTGGAGTCCTATGGACCCTGGTCAAATGTGCCCTACAATATGTAGTGGATAGGGTGCTATTTGGGACACAACCACAGTCTGCTGCCCATTGGTTCAATCTGGGTATGGATATCACACACGGTGAGTGTGTGTGTGTGTGTGTGTGTCCAAGCACATGGATCTATGTTTGGACACAGAGGGCTGTAACCCACTTTCTGTGTTTCTCCTGTCTAAGCAGTTTGTTGTCCTTGTAAAAACAGCCTCTTCCTTTCCAACGTTGTGCGGTGCGTCAGTAACCTTCCCGCGCCCCTGTCTCGGTCACACTGCCGTGCACACTGGCGGCGCTGTGGCGGATTCCCCCGGGGGGCCTGCGGGCCCTCTGTGTCCTCCCTGTGTGTTCATCACTGCTGTGTTGTGCAAACACACACGTACACACACACCCCCTTCCCCCAGGGAGTGGTGCCACATAGAGCAACAGAGCATACCTGTGGGGAACTCGTTTGTTCACCGGTGGACCATGCAGTGCAGTGGCATCGCCCTCCAAGGCCCAGGCTCCACTAGGGGATTTAAAGTCAACATCAACCCAGGCAGAGCTTCAAAGACGGTGCTTCTGGCTTGGCAAGGCAGGGGTGGCAAGCCTCAGAGACCACCAAGAGTGATGGCTCAGTGATGGCTCAGTGGGTCAGTGCTAGCTTTGGGAGACAACACCGGGAGTGTGTGTATTGGTGGGACTTGGTGAGTTGTGCATCGTTCTGGTGGGTGGCAACAGAAAATAACTCTACCACAATATAGCCTGCTTCACATCAATTTTTTTTCCTGTCAAAAAAGGCATGTGTATATTGTCTAGCAACTCTACTACCAAATGTAAAGTGAAATGTGTCCTTCGCTATCAAATAAACATTTGAATCCAACTTTTTCCCGAACCGCACCATGTTCCTGCTGTGTAGACAGTGGTGTATTTCATGGTAGAAGTGTGTGGTCTAACGGCAGCCTGCTGTCCAACTCAGCAGGAATATGGACAAAAGTTGGATTCTGACGTTTATTTCATAATCTCTTTGAGAAGAGTTTATGCTTGTTTGTTCATTATACAAAACTAAAGTTGTGTTGCAGCTCTGGTCAAAAGTGGTGCACTATATACGGAATAGGGTGCTATTTGGGACACAGAGATCCTAAGCTAACACACTGACAGTAAAGAAGGCGTAGTCTCAAAATAGAACGCTGGATGAGAGTTACCGTAGTTACAACAACCCTGATGAGGTCACAGCCCAGATGTTAGCCTGCATGCCTGTAGAAACCCTCGGAGCAGACTGACACCAGAGTCTGTGTAGAAACACCTCAGGAGCAGCAACATCCAACATCACTTCTCATCGCAGTAATAATGAATGTCTCCACAAGCTAACAGGAGCTAATTAGAACAGGAGGTATGGTGGCTGTCTGTCCATTCCTTAGAGCTCCACATGACATGACTCGCACAAAAAGAGAAGAAAGCATTTGTTTTGTATGTTGTTTTTCTTCATGAAATACATTAGGTCTATGTATCATATTAAAGGTCTCAGTATATTTCCCCCCAGACCTACAGTAGGCCACTACAGTAGTGTCAGGGTCTAAGTTTTGTTGAGTTCAAATTTTCTGCATAAGGCCACACAGCCAGGTTTCATACATAAAATACACACATACAGATGTAGGATCTTAATGTGATCACCCTGTTGCAGGAGAACTTTCCTTGTAGTGTATTTGAGGTTTAAAATGGCTTCTAAAGTTTATAATGTACACTTTGAAATGTCAGTCTTTATTTTCCCTTATGAAAAATGTATCAACCTGTCCAAAATGTCCATTAACTATATTCAACATAATAATTCACATTTCCTGTTGCTGCAGGATTATTTTACTGGCTCAATTTAAGATCCTACATCTGTACACACATTAATGCAAGTGCATTACTCATGTTACAATACCTGTTTACACAGTGTGTACGGCTCATTCAATAATGAATTCACATCTTCATGTTCATCTTCATTTTTCCAGTCCTGTGTCGTCAGGAATGTTTTTTTTTTAAAGCCAATTTAATTAGAGCTGTGAATATGGCTCTAACAATAGGAGGAGGAGAGGAGAAGTGGAAGAGGAGGAGAGGCGAGCCCTGTTACAGCGTAGTAGTGACACGCTGGCTCTTTCTGAGATGGGAAGTGTTCATTTATCATTGTCTCCCGGGACAAAGAGAGGAGAACCTGTAACCATGCTAAGGGCTGTACTGTTCTAGCCTCCACATAGCTGGATGGAACGTAGTACAACACTGCAATAATGAGGTACAATGCAACTCCCGGAGGTGCATCCTGAATGGCACCATATTCCCTATGTAATGCACTTCTTTCGACCAGAGCCCTATGGGGTTCTAGGGAATAGGGTGTCATTGGAGACACATTCCTGATGTTTCATTTGCCGACTGGCTCCTCCTCTCTCCTCCTTCATCATTGTGGTTTTCTCTTTAACCACAGTGTGAGGTGTTTACATTACATGTTACATATACATGGTGCCAACAGTTGCAAACTTTGATTTGGCAAATGGGTGTCCGCCGCATCCTACACATGTACAACACACCCATTACCCACATGCCACCCCGCCCACCCCTCCCTCACCCTCTGCCAGCTGCTCACTGTACAGTCACAACAAGGCATTAGAAGGGTTAGACTAGCTTTGTCCCATGTTGGCCATTGATTTTGTGAGTCCATTTACGCCATCTTAATTACAAGAGGGGGGGGGGGGGGTATACTAATCATGTTAAACCAAAAGCAGTGCCTGTTATGAGCCACCGTCAGACCTCTAGGGCTGCCTGCCAGCTTGTGGATGGGGGACAGATAGATTGTACCAGAAACTTCCACCAAATTAAATCAAAATTCCCAACTAAATGTTTCTCCCCTTTTGGCTGGGATTACTACCCCTCTGCTTCTATGGCAGCCTGCATGGCACATAAAACAGGCCCCCAGACTTCATAGAGATTACAGCTGTGTCCCAAATAGCACCATATTCCCTATAAAGTGCACTATTTGGATGTAGTGCACTATAGCAGTAGTGCACCACATAGAGAATTGGGTACTATTTCAGATGCAGACAGTGTCATTCAGACCCCTCCTAGGTCATGTACTGTCATGTTCTGAGCTGGCTGGTTGTCGTGTTGTTGTAGTGTTAGGGTGTCATCCATAAACAGAGAGTTTTGAGACAGAGAGGGGAGGAGAGATCGGAGCGTAGGGAGAT
Source organism: Oncorhynchus mykiss (assembly GCF_057628025.1). Classification (NCBI taxonomy): domain Eukaryota; kingdom Metazoa; phylum Chordata; class Actinopteri; order Salmoniformes; family Salmonidae; genus Oncorhynchus; species Oncorhynchus mykiss. The sequence continues at coordinate 14,535,843 of NC_143024.1, forward strand.
AGAAAGAAAGACTAGCAGCCATTTGTTGAAATGGGCCTGGCTGTCTATGCTTTTAAAAAACAGTCCTGCCTCTTTGTCAGTTAACACGTATAAGGGTTGTCCATTGTATGAAGGATCAATATCGGCATTAGGGGAGTGAATGGGAGCTTCAGTGCAATTTGGGCTGAGAGCTCTTGAGTGCTGTGCAAGTAGTGGTGAAATGAGAGGATGAAGACGGCAGAGGGCGAGGGGGGAGAGGAATAAAATGGGTGTTAGGAAGCAATGCAGCAAGGTTACATTTGCAGAGTGCTGCGCTGACACAAAGTTAGGGTGTTCGTGATATTATATTATCTGTGTTCATATCTGGGTCCATTAAGTAATGTACACGTTTTAGGATGTTCCTTGTTACACGTTAGTTTCCTTTTGTGGATAATTATTTTTCTTGCGTTTCTCAAGAGACTTGTATGTTAAACATGTTCATTCAGGTTCTAGTACTAATAGGTACATTAAGCCGGTATCTATGGTGTTGTGGCCACATAAGTCTTTATTGATGATAAACACTGGCCCTCATTATACAGGTAGTGCATATTCATGAGATGAGCAGTGTCGCCAGCTGGGGACAAAAGGGGAAGTCAAACACAAGATTGATATGAGCAGAAAATATCTACAAAAGCAAATTCCTTAGCCAGACTTTTCTCTTTCTCACACTACTTAAAGTGGAAATGACAGCATTTTAACTACTTTGCAGATATGAAACAGACAATCATAATCAATCAAAGTCCCAGTTTGTGCTACAAAACCAACTTTCTAAGAGGTTTTAAAAATAGCTTCTATTTTTTACAAAGAATGACATGATGTAGAGTAAGGCATTGTTGTCAGAATAGATGGATCCAGTTCAATTCATGGTTTATAGAATTCACCAATACATTCCTTGGTAGTCCAACAAATATTGCTATCATGTTGTGAATCACAGCTGGCCTGGTACATTGTTTGCTTCCTCCAGCCATTCAGGATACAATGTTTCTGTTTCAATGACAAAAACGGACGACTGTAACTAAGGCTGGGATTGTCAATACAATTAAACTAGCAACGGCAATGATCACAAATCAGTCATAACGTGGCTAATAGGCTAGCTTATATATATTTATGTCCCTATTTATTTAACAAGCTAAAAACACGGAGCCTAACCTTAGCTAGCTTCTGGGAGGATATTATGTCATTGGACGAGTGGGTGAGTGGCAAAATTTTTCCCCCATATAGTTTTTTCTGGGGCCACAGCTAGAGATGCAGGTGTAATTTGGTTAGCTAGCAAGAAATGTGAATTACAGTCGTGGCCAAAAGTTTTGAGAATGACACAAATATACATTTCCACAAAGTTTGCTGCTCAGTGTCTTTATATATTTGTGTCAGATGCTACTATGGAATGCTGAAGTATAATTACAAGCATTTCATAAGTGTTAAAGGATTTTATTGACAATTACATGAAGTTGGTGCAAAGAGTCAACATTTTCAGTGTTGACCCTTCTTCTGCAATCCGCCCTGGCATGCTGTCAATTAACTTCTAGGCCACATCCTGACTGATGGCAGCCCATTCTTGCATAATCAATGCTTGGAGTTTGTAAGAATTTGTGGGTTTTTGTTTGTCCACCCGCCTCTTGAGGATTGACCACACGTTCTCAATGGGATTAAGGTCTGGGGAGTTTCCTGGCCATGGAACCAAAATATCGATGTTTTGTTCCCCGAGCCACTTAGTTATCACTTTTGCCTTATGGCAAGGTGCTCCATCATGCTGGAAAAGGCATTGTCTGTCACCAAACTATTCCTGGATGGTTGGGAGAAGTTGCTCTCGGAGGATGTGTTGGTACCATTCTTTATTCATGGCTGGGTTCTTGGGAAAAATAGTGAGTGAGCCCACTCCCTTGGCTGACAAGCAACCCCACACATGAATGGTCTCAGGATGCTTTACTGTTGGCATGACACAGGACTGATGGTAGTGCTCACCTTGTCTTCTCCGGACAAGCTTTTTTCCGGATGCCCCAAACAATCGGAAAGGGGATTCATCAGAGAAAATGACTTTACCCCAGTCCTCAGCAGTCCAATCCCTGTACCTTTTGCAGAATATCAGTCTGTCCCTGATGTTTTTCCTGGAGAGAAGTGGCTTCTTTTCTGCCCTTCTTGACACCAGGCCATCCTCCAAAAGTCTTCGCCTCACTGTGTGTGCAGATGCACTCACACCTGCCTGCTGCCATTCCTTAGCAAGCTCTGTACTGGTGGTGCCCCGATCCCGCAGCTGAATCAACTTTAGGAGACGGTCCTGGCTCTTGCTGGACTTTCTTGGGCGCCCTGAAGCCTTCTTCACAACAATTGAACCGCTCTCTTGATGATCCGATAAATGTTTGATTTAGGTGCAGTCTTACTGACAGCAATATCCTTGCCTGTGAAGCCCTTTTTGTGCAAAGCAATGATGACGGCACGTGTTTCCTTGCAGGTAACCATGATTGACAGAGGAAAAACAATGATTCCAAGCACCACCCTCCTTTTGAAGCTTCCAGTCTGTTATTCGAACTCAATCAGCATGACAGAGTGATCTCCAGCCTTGTCCTCGTCAACACTCACACCTGTGTGAACGAGAGAATCACTGACATGAGATCAGCTGGTCCTTTTATGGCAGGGCTGAAATGCAGTGGAAATGTTTTTGGGGGATTCAGTTAATTTGCATGGCAAAGAGGAACTTTGCAATTAATTGCAATTCATCTGATCACTCTTCATAACATTCTGGAGTATATGCAAATTGCCATCCTACAAACTGAAGCAGCAGACTTTGTGAAAATGTATATTTGTGTCATTCTCAAAACTTTTGGCCACAACTATACTTTGCTAGCTAGCTATGCTGAACTTGAGCGGCTGTTATATATGTCTTAGTTGCCAATCAAATGTATTTGGCATCGATCAAATGGGCAGGCAGCCAGGCAAGTTCCCATTCAGTTGTCAAATCGTGGGTTGGCAGACAAGCTGCAGAAGGATGAACAGGCTACTATTCCCCATCATTAATCAGTGCAGTTTTGATTGGCCAAATACAAGCTGAAAAAGTTAAACAAGGTTTATTTACTGATTCCTCATTAGATTTTAGCTCATCTCGCTCTGGCTAACATTAGTTGTTGATCTTTGTTGTTGTTGATGTGCATAAACAACTGAGGGAGAGAGAGCCTGCCTTTTCATGGTTGTTTGATCAATAGGACTGTAAAGTTCCCTAATGTAAGAGGTATTTACATATTTGCAGAAATCCATTCAAGTGGATTTTGGCTTTTTAATGTTCTTAAGTCGCGCTGTTGCTACTGCCTGTAAACACACAGTCCAGTTCAAAGTGAATGATGACAGGCCCGTGCTGTTGCTACTGCCTGTAAACACACAGTCCAGTTCAAAGTGAATGATGACAGGCCCATGCTGTTGCTACTGCCTGTAAACACACAGTCCAGTTCAAAGTGAATGATGACAGGCCCATGCTGTTGCTACTGCCTGTAAACACACAGTCCAGTTCAAAGTGAATGATGACAGGCCCGTGCTGTTGCTACTGCCTGTAAACACACAGTCCAGTTCAAAGTGAATGATGACAGACCCGTGCTGTTGCTACTGCCTGTAAACACACAGTCCAGTTCAAAGTGAATGATGACAGGCCCGTGCTGTTGCTACTGCCTGTAAACTCACAGTCCAGTTCAAAGTGAATGATGACAGGCCCATGCTGTTTCTACTGCCTGTAAACACACAGTCCAGTTCAAAGTGAATGATGACAGGCCCATGCTGTTTCTACTGCCTGTAAACACACAGTCCAGTTCAAAGTGAATGATGACAGGCCCATGCTGTTTCTACTGCCTGTAAACACACAGTCCAGTTCAAAGTGAATGATGACAGGCCCGTGCTGTTGCTACTGCCTGTAAACACACAGTCCAGCTCAAAGTGAATGATGACAGGCCCATGCTGTTGCTACTGCCTGTAAACACACAGTCCAGTTCAAAGTGAATGATGACAGGCCCATGCTGTTTCTACTGCCTGTAAACACACAGTCCAGTTCAAAGTGAATGATGACAGGCCCATGCTGTTTCTACTGCCTGTAAACACACAGTCCAGCTCAAAGTGAATGATGACAGTCCCATGCTGTTGCTACTGCCTGTAAACACACAGTCCAGTTCAAAGTGAATGATGACAGGCCCATGCTGTTGCTACTGCCTGTAAACACACAGTCCAGTTCAAAGTGAATGATGACAGGCCCATGCTGTTGCTACTGCCTGTAAACACACAGTCCAGTTCAAAGTGAATGATGACAGGCCCATGTGGGAAATGGCTTATTTTCACATAGGCTTACTGTAGCTCTGTCTGGCTATGGCGCACCGGTCTGTGTAGCATCCGTTCCTGGACAAGACAGATGTTTTTATGAGGTTTTATTTACTGCAGTGTCTATTAATGGTTCAAACCCACGGCCGCTTTGCCACTCTATACTGCTACAGAAGTTTCGCAAGCCTTAGTCCAAGCCATTCTCAAATATTCTATGACTGCTCGCTTCTCAGAAAATGTTAAAAAATATGTTCTTCCTGGGAGTGTACACGAACAGATTTGAATAAGATTTCATGTTGCTAAAACGCTGTCAGTTCCACTTTTAATGCTGCCACATAACCAATCAATCGAGAAGATTATCAAAACAATCACCAGATGCAACAGACAAATTACAATTTTGTGAGGAAAAATATATAGTTTCCTTTCCAATATGATCGAGGGATTGTCTGTACTTTTTCTGTCCCATGGGGGAAGCCTGCACCCAAAGCTCCCCAAAGCCCTCACCAGTGGCAGGGACAAGATCAGTAGGACCACCTGGGTCCAGTAGCAGGAGGTGGTCTATATCAGGAGAACCAGACACGTCACCCTCTGTCTGAAACGGCCCCTATCCCTTCATAGTCGGCTCTGACTTAGAATATGTGGACAACTACAAATACTTAGGTGTCTGGTTAGACTGTAAACTCTCCTTCCAGACCCATATCAAACATCTCCAATCCAAAGTTAAATCTAGAATTGGCTTCCTATTTCGCAACAAAGCATCCTTCACTCATGCTGCCAAACATACCCTTGTAAAACTTACCATCCTACCAATCCTCGACTTTGGCGATGTAATTTACAAAATAGCCTCCAATACCCTACTCAACAAATTGGATGCAGTCTATCACAGTGCAATCCGTTTTGTCACCAAAGCCCCATATACTACCCACCATTGCGACCTGTACGCTCTCGTTGGCTGGCCCTCGCTTCATACTCGTCGCCAAACCCACTGGCTCCATGTCATCTATAAGACCCTGCTAGGTAAAGTCCCCCCTTATCTCAGCTCGCTGGTCACCATTGCATCTCCCACCTGTAGCACACGCTCCAGCAGGTATATCTCTCTAGTCACCCCCAAAACCAATTCTTTCTTTGGCCGCCTCTCCTTCCAGTTCTCTGCTGCCAATGACTGGAACGAACTACAAAAATCTCTGAAATTGGAAACACTTATCTCCCTCACTAGCTTTAAGCACCAACTGTCAGAGCAGCTCACAGATTACTGCACCTGTACATAGCCCACCTATAATTTAGCCCAAACAACTACCTCTTTCCCTACTGTATTTTATTTATTTATTTATTTTGCTCCTTTGCACCCCATTATTTTTATTTCTACTTTGCACATTCTCCCATTGCAAATCTACCATTCCAGTGTTTTACTTGCTATATTGTATTTACTTTGCCACCATGGCTTTTTTGCCTTTACCTCCCTTATCTCACCTTATTTGCTCACATCGTATATAGACTTGTTTATACTGTATTATTGACTGTATGTTTGTTTTACTCCATGTGTAACTCTGTGTCGTTGTATGTGTCGAACTGCTTTGCTTTATCTTGGCCAGGTCACAATTGTAAATGAGAACTTGTTCTCAACTTGCCTACCTGGTTAAATAAAGGTGAAATAAAATAAATAAAAAATAAAAATAGTGCATTCCTTCTGACCAGAGCCCTATGAGCTTTCCTATGTGGTCGGTTGGCATCAAAGACATGTTTCAAAAAGGGGAAGATGGCTGTATGTGCCTGGCTATCATAGCTTCATTAAAATCTATGATCTCGATCAATACACATCTTAACACATCACACAGTTTAGATTTGGTTTGAGTCATTTCAATGTCGTTTTTTTCCCCAGAAGATAAAAAGAAATATAATTGAATTTATTAGGGATCCCAATTAGCCTCTTCCTGAGATCCTAACACCGAAACCAAACCGGCTGCACACGTGCGCTATCATGCTTAAATGTATTCTGCCCCCCCACACCAAACGCGATTACGACATGCAAATCAAATCAAATGTATTTGTCATCTCTGTCATTTCTACAATACTCCAACCCAATTTCTGTCAGGCGGAGGGTGGGGCGAATCCAGACACGTCTCTGTATATGTGGTTTGCCTGCCTGTGGAAGATTATTCAGTCTCTTCCTGGACATGGTGGGAAGGGGGGGGGGGTCATCTGATCCATCGCTCATTCTTCCCTTTCACCACTCATTACCTTTCTCTTTCATCTTGGCAGTTTGTCCAGAATGCAGGAGATTGAAAAAGGAAAGGAAGAGCAATCTCCACCAGCCAGAGAGAACAGGGCTGGAGGTGCTGCTGCTGCTGTGGCCTGCACATGGTCCTCATACAACAAACCATGCCCCAGCCGCGTTCTGGGATGATATCCATCCACCAGGTTGATATGATGACCTGGAGTACAATAAGACGGAGCCTTGTGCTGTCGAGCCAAGGTCGAGTGGAGAGACTAGAGAGACATGGAGAACAAAGGCTTTGTCCAAGGATGCTTAACACCAGAGTGCGTTAAGGTGTGTGTGTTTGTACCTGTGTGTGTGGACGGTATAGCAAAGCTTGTGTTTCTGTGTTTAAGGGGCTGAATCAGAGTTTCATTAGTGTTTACTCAACAGGCATGAGGCTCTATCAAGAGGCACACAGTCAGATCAGTCCATGGGATTGGTCTTGAGCTTTATTAACTTACTGCCTGCTGGGTTAAAGGCACCACATGTAACCTTGCTGCCTGCTGGGTTAATAAAGACACCACATGTAACCTTGATGGGTTAGACACCACATGTAACCTTGATGGGTTAAAGACACCACATGTAACCTTGATGGGTTAAAGACACCACATGTAACCTTGATGGGTTAAAGACACCACATGTAACCTTGATGGGTTAGACACCACATGTAACCTTGATGGGTTAAAGACACCACATGTAACCTTGATGGGTTAAAGACACCACATGTAACCTTGCTGCCTGCTGGGTTAATAAAGACACCACATGTAATCTTGATGGGTTAAAGACACCACATGTAACCTTGATGGGTTAAAGACACCACATGTAACCTTGATGGGTTAAAGACACCACATGTAACCTTGATGGGTTAAAGACACCACATGTAACCTTGATGGGTTAAAGACACCACATGTAGCTTGCTGGGTTAAAGACACCACATGTAACTTGCTGCTTGCTGGGTTAAAGACACCACATGTAACCTTGATGTGTTAAAGACACCACATGTAACTTGCTGCTTGCTGGGTTAAAGACACCACATGTAACCTTGATGGGTTAAAGACACCACATGTAACCTTGATGGGTTAAAGACACCACATGTAACCTTGATGGGTTAAAGACACCACATGTAACCTTGATGGGTTAAAGACACCACATGTAACCTTGATGGGTTAAAGACACCACATGTAGCTTGCTGGGTTAAAGACACCACATGTAACTTGCTGCTTGCTGGGTTAAAGACACCACATGTAACCTTGATGTGTTAAAGACTCCACATGTAACTTTCTGCTTGCTGGGTTAAAGGCACCACTGACAATTGCTTAATATGTATTGTTAATACGGGTGTGACATTAATCATGCTATCTCGTCCTCATCTGCCCCAGCCCAAGCTTTGTGTGATCAACAGTAAAGCAGGGCGTTGCTGAGCCAGTTCCGTCTCCCATTGCTGCTGCTGCGTGTTGGGTAGGTAGGTGCATTAATATGGGCAACACCTCCCTGTTCCATTGAGCAGCACCACTATCACATTAGTGTGAGCAGAATTCTGATAACTAGCTGGAGCTTCAGTGATCAGCCTCCTGCTAATCTTTAGCAAGGTGACTTCCTGGATATTTCCCTCTACTAATGTTTTGTGAGATGATTCATCTTACCGTGTGATTCTGATACATTGGTAGCAATTACGTTTAAATAATGGGTGTGGTATTTTCAATGAAATAATACATGTTTTAATGTTGTGGATTATGAATGAAATGCAAAATGGGAGCCACGCAAAGGCAATTATAAAAGCAGATTATGCAAAAGCTGTGCTCGTAACACAGAGCGTGCAAAATGTCTAATATTGTGGCTCTTCATGGATTAAGTTACTTTAACCAAATCCAATATCTCTGGCACTGCTCAGGGATAACATGAATACTGTGTGTAGTAGAATGCATTAGTAGGTGTATTGAAGGTTACAGTCATTTTGTCGAAGCATTGAGGAAGGTAATATGTGGGCCAAATGAGGATATGCTTTGACAATAGCGTGTAAATCTGAGAGAAACGCCACCTGTCAGCTGTACTAGTACACCCCTGTGGTTAGGTACAGACTGCTACAGTCCATGCATCTTAACAACTGGAGACACCCTGCTTGGATTCCTAATAGGCAGCTAGGTGAAAAGGATAAACAGTCTAGGAAATATTAAGAGAAAACCATAAAGACAAACAGGGCAGCAGTACTTCCTGACCAACTACAGCATATAAATGGACAGTGGTGGAAAAAGAACCCAATTGTGATACTTGAGTAAAGGTATAGGTACCTTAATAGAAAGTCACCCAGTAAAATACCACTTGAGTAAAAGTATAAAAGTATTTGTTTCTAAATATACTTAAGTATCAAAAGTAAATTATGAATCATTTCAAATTCCTTATATTAATCAAAGCTGACGGCACCATTTTCTAGTTTTTAAAATTTAAGTATAGCCAGGGGCACACTCCAACACTCAGACATAATGTACAGATAGCCAGGGGCTCAATCCAACACTCAGACATAATTTATAAAATATGCTTTTGTGTTTAGTGAGTCCATCAGATCAGAGGCAGTAGGGATGACCAGGGATGTTCTCTTGATAAGTGTATGAATTAGACAATTTTCCTGTCCTGCTAGGCATTCAAAATGTAACGAGTACTTTTGGGTGTCAGGCTAAATATATGGAGTAAAAAGTACATTATTTTCTTTAGGAATGTAGTGAAGTAAAAGTAAAAGTTGGCCAAAATATAAATAGTAAAGTACAGATACCCCCAAAAAACAACTTAAGTAGTGCTTTAAAGTATTTTTACTTAAGAGAGTGAGAGAAAGAAATAGAGGGAGGAGGGAGGGAGTCGGGTTGAAAAACAGGACAGTGTTGATTCCATGCAGAAAAATCAACAAAAACGTCTTAAGGCTCTCGTCTCAACTGAACATAATGAGGTGGAGCGCTCTGAGTGGCTTAGGGTATATCCCAAATGGCACCACATTCCCTATTTAGTGCACTTCTTTTTTACCATGGTCCATAGGGCTTTGGTCAAAAGTAGTACACTATATATAGGGAATAGGGTGCCATTTGGGACTCAATCTTATAGTCACATTCACAGCTCCAAATCCGACACTGAGGGGGAAAACACAGGGCCTCAGAGAAAAAGAACAGAGTCGAAAAAACAACAACAAAAAAAATGAACACAAGAACCAATTGAGCCTGGAAGCAGGTGGATATTCCTTTCAGGCAGCAGCACCGTGAAGCGAGAGACGAAACCCTCTCCTCCTCCACTTATCTTCCAATCAGCAGCCTTTTGAATGCCATTTCTCTCTCTCCCTCGTTTCTCTCCCTTTTTTTGCCACCCTCCATCCTCCTACCCTATCTGCTCATCTCCCCTGGCACCTGCCTCTGTGTCGGCAGAACAGTGGCGTAATGAACTCACTAGCAGCCAATGAGGAAGTTAAGCATAATTATGTTTGTGTTCAGTGAAACCGTTAAAGGCCATTCACTTGTCTCATCTTCCAAGGAACAGAGAAGGGATGCAGCCCTGCTCCAAGCCATGTTGCAGCCAAAGAGAAGTCATACAGACATGTTGCAGCCAAAGAGAAGTCATTCAGACATGTTGCAGCCAAAGAGAAGTCATGCAGCCATGTTGCAGCCAAAGAGAAGTCATGCAGCCATGTTGCAGCCAAAGAGAAGTCATTCAGCCATGTTGCAGCCAAAGAGAAGTCATTCAGCCATGTTGCAGCCAAAGAGAAGTCATACAGACATGTTGCAGCCAAAGAGAAGGCATTCAGCCATGTTGCAGCCAAAGAGAAGTCATTCAGCCATGTTGCAGCCAAAGAGAAGTCATGCAGCCATGTTGCAGCCAAAGAGAAGTCATTCAGCCATGTTGCAGCCAAAGAGAAGTCATTCAGACATGTTGCAGCCAAAGAGAAGTCATACAGACATGTTGCAGCCAAAGAGAAGTCATACAGACATGTTGCAGCCAAAGAGAAGTCATGCAGCCATGTTGCAGCCAAAGAGAAGTCATGCAGCCATGTTGCAGCCAAAGAGAAGTCATACAGACATGTTGCAGCCAAAGAGAAGTCATACAGACATGTTGCAGCCAAAGAGAAGGCATCCAGCCATGTTGCAGCCAAAGAGAAGTCATGCAGCCATGTTGCAGCCAAAGAGTGTGCAGATATGTCCCAGTATGCTCGCTGTTCATCCAATCTGCCACATATATTAGACTACAAAGCAACATTGGACCACTACAGTCCACCTCTGTACTGCAGGGACGGGGCTGCGAGGGTAAGCTGTCACCACGGAAATCTCAGGAGAAGAGAGGGATTGTGAGTGCAGAGTCCACAGTGTCCACCGCATGACAGGCCAATGGCCGGGGAGACCAGCTCTGACAGGGTGGACCTATGATGGATTTTACTCTTAATGTGCATCTGCAAAAATATGTTTTACTTTCACTCTGTGTCAACGATGAAAGCACTCTTATTTTTGGTGGTGGCATTTTTTCTCTCTCTCTCTCCCTCTCCCTCTCTCTCTTTCTCCCTCTCTGTCTCTCTCTCTCTCTCTCGCTCTCTCTCCTGCTGCCTTCTGCTCCCTCCTGTCCCCTTCTCCCCCTCCTGCCCCCTTCCGGGCCCTCCTGCCCACTTCTCCCCCTTCCGCCCTCTCCTGCCCCCTCCTGTATCCCCCTGCCCCCTTCTGTCCCCTCCTTTCCACTCCTGTCCCCTGCTGCCCCATTCCGGGCCCTCCTGCTCCCTCCTGTCCCCTTCTCCCACCTCCTGCCCCCTTTTGCCCCCTCCTGTACCCCCTGCCCCTTTCCCCCCCTTTCTGCCTCCTCCTTTCCACTCCTGTCCCCTTCTGCCCCCTTCTCCCCCATCTGCCTCCTCCTGCCCCCTTCTGCCTCTTCCTGCCCCCTTCTGCCCCCTTCTCCCCCTCCTGCCCCCTCCTGCCCCCTTCTCCCCCTCCTGTTCCCTTCTGCCTCCTCCTGCCCCCTTCATGCCCCCTCCTGCCCCCTTCTCCCCCCTTCTGCCCCCTTCTACCACAAGTCATTTCAAAGGAAACTCTCCCCTGCCTCCCTCATAATAACACAAATCTCTAGTCTATAGTTAATGGCCAGACATAGTATACATTCTAAATGGCACCCTATTCACTATACAGTGCACTACTTTTAACCAGGGCTCTGGTCAAAAGGAGTGCACTTTCAAGGCAATAGGGTATAATTTGGGAGGTAGACACAGACAGCCAGAGTACAAAGATGCAGCTCCAACATCACAGCGGCCTCTCTTTACAGATCAATGGGGAATTCTCCAGCAGACTGCCACTGGCACATATGTTAATCAATGCTGTTAATGTTGCCATGAATTAAAAGTGTAGATGTCACAGGAGGGTTTAACACAGCTGAGCCAGTGGAGGTAGGGGGGAAAGGGGGTAGGGGCATGGCCTGCTTTACTGGCCTCACCCTGGGTAGTCGGGTGGGGGGAAGGGGGGGTTCAGATGTTTCAACTCCAGGCTAATTGCTCCAAATTGGAAGAAAAGGGATTGTCCATCACATGGGATCCCAGCTGAGACCTATCAGCCCTCTGATGCCGTCTCTTAGACCTACCCCTATCAGCCCTCTGATTACATCTCTTAGACCTACCCCTATCAGCCCTCTGATGCCGTCTCTTAGACCTACCCCTATTAGCCCTCTGATTACACCTCTTAGACCGATCCCTATCAACCCTCTGATTACATCTCTTAGACCGACCCCTATCAACCCTCTGATTACAACTCTTAGACCTACCCCTATCAGCCCTCTGATGCCGTCTCTTAGACCTACCCCTATCAGCCCTCTGATTACATCTCTTAGACCGACCGCTATCAGCCCTCTGATTACATCTCTTAGACCTACCCCTATCAAACCTCTGATGCCGTCTCTTAGACCTACCCCTATCAGCCCTCTGATTACATCTCTTAGACCGACCCCTATCAGCCCTCTGATGGCATCTCTTAGACCTATCCCTATCAGCCCTCTGATGGTGTCTCTTAGACCAACCCCTATCAACCCTCTGATTACATCTCTTAGACCGACCCCTATCAACCCTCTGATTACAACTCTTAGACCTACCCCTATCAGCCCTCTGATTACATCTCTTAGACCGACCCCTATCAACCCTCTGATTACATCTCTTAGACCGACCCCTATCAGCCCTCTGATGGTGTCTCTTAGACCTACCCCTATCAGCCCTCTGATGGTGTCTCTTAGACCTATCCCTATCAGCCCTCTGATGGTGTCTCTTAGACCTACCCCTATCAACCCTCTGATTACATCTCTTAGACCTACCCCTATCAGCCCTCTGATTATATCTCTTAGACCGACCCCTATCAGCCCTCTGATTACATCTCTTAGACCTACCCCTATCAAACCTCTGATGCCGTCTCTTAGACCTACCCCTATCAGCCCTCTGATTACATCTCTTAGACCGACCCCTATCAGCCCTCTGATGGTGTCTCTTAGACCTACCCCTATCAACCCTCTGATTATATCTCTTAGACCGACCCCTATCAGCCCTCTGATTACATCTCTTAGACCTACCCCTATCAGCCCTCTGATGGTGTCTCTTAGACCTACCCCTATCAGCCCTCTGATTACATCTCTTAGACCGACCCCTATCAGCCCTCTGATTACATCTCTTAGACCTACCCCTATCAGCTGGGCCTATTTCTGCTCTGCATGCATGCATTATTTGGTGTTCTACGTTGTACACAAAGGATATTTTTGCAGAATTCTGCATGCAGAGTCTCAATTTGGTCCCATTTTGTGAGTTATTGGTTGGTGAGAGGACCCCTGACCTCACAACCGTAAAGGGCAATGGTTTCTATAACTGATTCAAGTATATTCAGCCAGATCCTAATTGGTACAGTATGTGCTGCAGACTGTTCTAGTGCCCTCACCAATTCGTTGATATATATGTTGAAGTGGATGGGGCTTAAACTGCATCCCTGTCTCACCCCAAGGCCCTGTGTCTACCTCTCTCTCTCCCTATGTCTCTCTACCTCTACCTCTATCTCTACCTCTCTCTCTCTACCTCTCTCTCTCTCTCTCTCCCTCTCCCTCTCTCTCTCCTTACCTCTCTCTCTCTCTCTGAGAGGAGATCATGGTGTTAAGACAATGGTGAGCTCCACTGTTACAGTATGATCACTACCTCTTTCTCTCTCTACCTCTCTCTCTCTCTCTCTACCTTTCTCTCTCACACACCCCCCCTCTCTCTCTCTCTCTCTCTCTTTCTCTCTCTGCCTCTCACTCTCTGCCTCTCTACCTCTCTCTCTGCCTCTCTCTCTCTCTCTCTCTCTCTCTCTCTCTCTCTCTCTCTGTCTCTCTCTATCTACAACTCTCACTGCAGAGTTCACAGAGCAGATCATTGTGTTAAGACACTGGTGAGCTCCACTGTTACAGTATGATCACTGCAGCTCAGTAGATTTAAATCTGTCATCAGCCGCAAACACACATCCCCTACACACAAACACACATCCCCTACACACAAACACACACGTACACACAGGCACAAACAAACCCATACACACACACACACACACACACACACACACACACACACACACACACACACACACACACACACACACACACACACACAAAACGTCACAGGAATGCATACATACACACACACCAGGATCTCCTGGTGCTATGTGGTCATTCAGCTGCAGTAAGGATTACCTGTGTGTGTGTGTGTGTGTGTGTGTGTGTGTGTGTGTGTGTGTGTGTGTGTGTGTGTGTGTGTGTGTGTGTGTGTGAGCTTCCCTCTGGAGAGCCTGCAGCCCAGCTGGCAGCATAAACCAGGTTCTCTGTTCATTCCATACAGGCAGTAAACCAGGCTCTCTGTTCGTTCCATACAGACAGTAAGCCAGGATATCTGTTGGTTCCATACAGACAGTAAACCAGGATATCTGTTGGTTCCATACAGACAGTAAACCAGGCTCTCTGTTCGTTCCATACAGGCAGTAAACCAGGATATCTGTTGGTTCCATACAGACAGTAAACCAGGATATCTGTTCATTCCATACAGACAGTAAACCAGGATATCTGTTGGTTCCATACAGACAGTAAACCAGGATATCTGTTGTTTCCATACAGACAGTAAACCAGGATATCTGTTGGTTCCATACAGACAGTAAACCAGGATATCTGTTTGTTCCATACAGACAGTAAACCAGGATATCTGTTCATTCCATACAGACAGTAAACCAGGATATCTGTTCATTCCATACAGACAGTAAACCAGGATATCTGTTGGTTCCATACAGACAGTAAACCAGGATATCTGTTGTTTCCATACAGACAGTAAACCAGGATATCTGTTGGTTCCATACAGACAGTAAACCAGGATATCTGTTGTTTCCATACAGACAGTAAACCAGGATATCTGTTGTTTCCATACAGACAGTAAACCAGGATATCTGTTGTTTCCATACAGACAGTAAACCAGGATATCTGTTCGTTCCATACAGACAGTAAACCAGGCTCTCTGTTGGTTCCATACAGACAGGAAGGCCATGTTCGGGTAGTGCAGCTCTGCTAACTGATTTCACACAGAGAGAGCAGACTCCACTACCTGGAAAAGGATCATACGTGCCCTCAGCTGGAGTTGTGGCTGTTGATCTGAAAATAAAAGGAAGTATTATCCATGTGTCCTTCAGCACGGTGGGGAACTGAACTAAGAAGGGTTGTATAACAACAGGTTCAACAATGACTTCACAACTGTGGTGATAAATGTATTAGTTCAACATTTTCTTCCCTACAAAGTAAACAAGGCGTTTTTTGACTACAGAATTACAGTGTTCTGTACAGACAATCATTACAGTGAGATATACCCAAAGCAAGCTTTGTGTACAGAACAACAACCACAACAACCTACGCTGTTTATGTAAAATGACAGTGAATGTGTAGTGCCTCGGCACAGAGTAGTATTGTGATAAATCACGAGGACAAAATAATCAATCTTTTGATGTTACAAAACTCTATTTTCATACTGTGCCACACTGTAGCGAAACACATAGAACACATCCAAAACGGGATCCTATTCCCTATCTAGTGCACTACTTTTGACTAGTTCCTTACGGACCCTGGTTAAAATAATGTACTATATAGGGAATAGGATGTATTTTGGGATGCAGGCATAGTTTTTTGAGAAACAACTTGATCAGGTCTTATATTACACACTCATGCTGCAAGACCCTCTAGTTCCTGTAGACTAGGTTTCTGTTCACCAAAGGTCAAGCTGCAAGCCGCTCCAGTTCCTGTAGACTAGGTTTCTGATCACCAAAGGTCAAGCTGCAAGCCGCTCCAGTTCCTGTAGACTAGGTTTCTGATCACCAAAGGTCAAGCTGCAAGCCGCTCCAGTTCCAGTAGACTAGGTTTCTGATCACCAAAGGTCAAGCTGCAAGCCGCTCCAGTTCCTGTAGACTAGGTTTCTGATCACCAAAGGTCAAGCTGCAAGCCGCTCCAGTTCCTGTAGACTAGGTTTCTGATCACCAAAGGTCAAGCTGCAAGCCGCTCCAGTTCCTGTAGACTAGGTATCTGTTCACCAAAGGTCAAGCTGCAAGCCGCTCCAGTTCCAGTAGACTAGGTTTCTGATCACCAAAGGTCAAGCTGCAAGCCGCTCCAGTTCCTGTAGACTAGGTTTCTGATCACCAAAGGTCAAGCTGCAAGCTGCTCCAGTTCAAATCAAATCAAATTTATTTATATAGCCCTTCGTACATCAGCTGATATCTCAAAGTGCTGTACAGAAACCCAGCCTAAAACCCCAAACAGCAAGCAATGCAGGTGTAGAAGCACGGTGGAAAAACTCCCTAGAAAGGCCAAAACCCAGGAAGAAACCTAGAGAGGAACCAGGCTATGTGGGGTGGCCAGTCCTCTTCTGGCTGTGCTGGGTGGAGATTATAACAGAACATGGCCAAGATGTTCAAATGTTCATATATGACCAGCATGGTCAAATAATAATAAGGCAGAACAGTTGAAACTGGAGGAGCAGCACGGCCAGGTGGACTGGGGACAGCAAGGAGTCATCGTGTCAGGTAGTCCTGAGGCATGGTCCTAGGGCTCAGGTCCTCCGAGAGAGAGAAAGAAAGAGAGAAAGAGAGAATTAGAGAGAGCACACTTAAATTCACACAGGACACCGGATAGGACAGGAGAAGTACTCCAGATATAACAAACTGACCCTAGCCCCCCGACACATAAACTACTGCAGCATAAATACTGGAGGCTGAGACAGGAGGGGTCAGGAGACACTGTGGCCCCATCCGAGGACACCGCCGGACAGGGCCAAACAGGAAGGATATAACACCACCCACTTTGCCAAAGCACAGCCCCCACAGACTAGTTCCTGTAGACTAGGTTTCTGATCACCAAAGGTCAAGCTGCAAGCCCTTCCAGTAGGTTTCTTCTCATCAAAGGTCAGAAGTCCAGAAACATAAAGGAGGGAACTTGTGTTTCTGGTGACAGAGGGGCTTTTCTTTATAAATGTGAGATTGTTCATTAGCCACAGCAGATAAATTGAGACAGTCTATCTGGAGTAATTAATCAAACTCTGTCAAAGCACTGCAGTCATTTACATATTGCTGGCAGGCTGCATACTGTATGTCTAATGGAACGTGTGTGTGTGTGTGTGTGTGTGTGTGTGTGTGTGTGTGTGTGTGTGTGTGTGTGTGTGTGTGTGTGTGTGTGTCAGGCACACTGAGTCACCTGCACCATCTGGAGAAGAAGGCGTTGGGTCTGAGCATGTTGGAGCTCCAAGGGGGGCCTTCACAACACCCCGCCTCCTCAGCCCTCCGCAAGCAGCCCAGCCCTCATTACCCACACATGGATGTGTGTGGTCATTTGTCATGTTAATCACTGTTTTCATCTTGCACCTGATTTCCTTCTAGAATTCCATCAACTGGTATGGAGCCTGACTGTATGTGTCCAATACTCTGTTTTGTTTCCATGTTACCTTGATCTGACAATAGACTCTCTACTCTGTAGCATGTTACCTTGATCTGACAATAGACTCTCTACTCTGTACCATGTTACCTTGATCTGACAATAGACTCTCTACTCTGTACCATGTTACCTTGATCTGACAATAGACTCTATACTCTGTACCATGTTACCTTGATCTGACAATAGACTCTCTACTCTGTACCATGTTACCTTGATCTGACAATAGACTCTCTACTCTGTACCATGTTACCTTGATCTGACAATAGACTCTCTACTCTGTACCATGTTACCTTGATCTGACAATAGACTCTATACTCTGTACCATGTTACCTTGATCTGACAATAGACTCTCTACTCTGTACCATGTTACCTTGATCTGACAATAGACTCTATACTCTGTACCATGTTACCTTGATCTGACAATAGACTCTATACTCTGTACCATGTTACCTTGATCTGACAATAGACTCTATACTCTGTACCATGTTACCTTGATCTGACAATAGACTCTCTACTCTGTACCATGTTACCTTGATCTGACAATAGACTCTATACTCTGTACCATGTTACCTTGATCTGACAATAGACTCTCTACTCTGTACCATGTTACCTTGATCTGACAATAGACTCTCTACTCTGTACCATGTTACCTTGATCTGACAATAGACTCTATACTCTGTACCATGTTACCTTGATCTGACAATAGACTCTCTACTCTGAACCATGTTACCTTGATCTGACAATAGACTCTATACTCTGTACCATGTTACCTTGATCTGACAATAGACTCTCTACTCTGTACCATGTTACCTTGATCTGACAATAGACTCTATACTCTGTACCATGTTACCTTGATCTGACAATAGACTCTCTACTCTGAACCATGTTACCTTGATCTGACAATAGACTCTCTACTCTGTACCATGTTACCTTGATCTGACAATAGACTCTCTACTCTGAACCATGTTACCTTGATCTGACAATAGACTCTCTACTCTGTATCATTCCATAGCAGCTATGTTCTGGGACAAGTCAGACATCTATTTATTATACAGGTGGTATAAGTCTTGAAAAATCCACACTTAAAATCAAACAATAATAAAGGTCCAAAAAGATGTAAGATGTAACTCTAAAATGTTCAGGACAGATGAGGAAACAAAAAGTAGAATAAGAAATCCTACTGTTGTAGTGGTGCTGTGCTCCTCCCTCCCAGTCCACAGTCTGTCTTTATTAACTAACAAATGCCCATCTCTTGTTACCTTTGATGTGATGATTTGTTCTCATAAGATAGTCATCAAAGAGCAAGTCCACAGTGATAAGCCGTCCAGACCAGCCCTGCTATCAATCTCAGACAGTGGGGTTATCTGTAGGCCAGCGCAGCCTCCTCATCCCTCTCCATCTGATCTTAGACTCCTGACATTGATAGACTCTATCCCACATTTAATGGATAATGACATTGTTGTCCCCCACAAAGCTTCAGAGCACCAGGATGTGGCCCAAATGCCCCCAATTCCCTATATAGTGCACTGTTTTTTTTAAGTAGTGCACTATGTAGGGAAAAGGGTGCCATTTGGAGTGGAAAAGAGGATGGAAGGGGAGGACTAACAGAACAGGTTTAGGGTGGAAAGGAGGATGGAAGGGGAGGACTAACAGAACAGGTTTGGAGTGGAAAGGAGGATGAAGGGGAGGACTAACAGAACAGGTTTGGAGTGGAAAGGAGGATGGAAGGGAGGACTAACAGAACAGGTTTGGGGTGGAAAGGAGGATGGAAGGGAGGACTAACAGAACAGGTTTGGGGTGGAAAGGAGGATGGAAGGGAGGACTAACAGAACAGGTTTGGAGTGGAAAGGAGGATGGAAGGGGAGGACTAACAGAACAGATTTGGAGTGGAAAGGAGGATGGAAGGAAGGACTAACAGAACAGATTTGGAGTGGAAAGGAGGATGGAAGGGAGGACTAACAGAACAGGTTTAGGGTGGAAAGGAGGATGGAAGGGGAGGACTAACAGAACAGATTTGGAGTGGTAAGGAGGATGGAAGGGAGGACTAACAGAACAGGTTTGGTGTGGAAAGGAGGATGGAAGGGGAGGACTAACAGTGCAGGTTTGGAGTGGAAAGGAGGATGGAAGGGGAGAACTAACAGAACAGGTTTGGAGTGGAAAGGAGGATGGAAGGGGAGGACTAACAGAACAGATTTGGAGTGGAAAGGAGGATGGAAGGGAGGACTAACAGAACAGATTTGGAGTGGAAAGGAGGATGGAAGGGAGGACTAACAGTACAGGTTTGGAGTGGAAAGGAGGATGAAAGGGGAGGACTAACAGAACAGGTTTGGAGTGGAAAGGAGGATGGAAGGGGAGGACTAACAGAACAGGTTTGGAGTGGAAAGGAGGATGGAAGGGAGGACTAACAGAACAGATTTGGAGTGGAAAGGAGGATGGCAGGGGAGGACTAACAGAACAGGTTTGGTGTGGAAAGGAGGATGGAAGGGAGGACTAACAGAACAGGTTTGGAGTGGAAAGGAGGATGGAAGGGGAGGACTAACAGAACAGGTTTGGAGTGGAAAGGAGGATGGAAGGGAAGGACTAACAGAACAGGTTTGGTGTGGAAAGGAGGATGGAAGTGATGACTAACATAACAGGTTTGGAGTGGAAAGGAGGATGGAAGGGGAGGACTAACAGAACAGGTTTGGAGTGGAAAGGAGGATGGAAGGGAGGGCTAACAGAACAGGTTTGGGGTGGAAAGGAGGATGGAAGGGGAGGACTAACAGAACAGGTTTGGAGTGGAAAGGAGGATGGAAGGGAGGACTAACAGAACAGATTTGGAGTGGAAAGGAGGATGAAGGGGAGGACTAACAGAACAGGTTTGGAGTGGAAAGGAGGATGGAAGGAAGGAGTAACAGAACAGGTTTGGAGTGGAAAGGAGGATGAAGGGGAGGACTAACAGAACAGGTTTGGAGTGGAAAGGAGGATGGAAGGGGAGGACTAACAGAACAGGTTTGGAGTGGAAAGGAGGATGGAAGGGAGGACTAACAGAACAGGTTTGGGTGGAAAGGAGGATGGAAGGGAGGACTAACAGAACAGGTTTGGTGTGGAAAGGAGGATGGAAGGGGAGGACTAACAGTGCAGGTTTGGAGTGGAAAGGAGGATGGAAGGGGAGAACTAACAGAACAGGTTTGGAGTGGAAAGGAGGATGGAAGGGGAGGACTAACAGAACAGATTTGGAGTGGAAAGGAGGATGGAAGGGAGGACTAACAGAACAGATTTGGAGTGGAAAGGAGGATGGAAGGGAGGACTAACAGTACAGGTTTGGAGTGGAAAGGAGGATGAAAGGGGAGGACTAACAGAACAGGTTTGGAGTGGAAAGGAGGATGGAAGGGGAGGACTAACAGAACAGATTTGGAGTGGAAAGGGGGATGGAAGGGAGGACTAACAGAACAGATTTGGAGTGGAAAGGAGGATGGCAGGGGAGGACTAACAGAACAGGTTTGGTGTGGAAAGGAGGATGGAAGGGAGGACTAACAGAACAGGTTTGGAGTGGAAAGGAGGATGGAAGGGGAGGACTAACAGAACAGGTTTGGAGTGGAAAGGAGGATGGAAGGGAAGGACTAACAGAACAGGTTTGGTGTGGAAAGGAGGATGGAAGTGATGACTAACATAACAGGTTTGGAGTGGAAAGGAGGATGGAAGGGGAGGACTAACAGAACAGGTTTGGAGTGGAAAGGAGGATGGAAGGGAGGGCTAACAGAACAGGTTTGGGGTGGAAAGGAGGATGGAAGGGGAGGACTAACAGAACAGGTTTGGAGTGGAAAGGAGGATGGAAGGGAGGACTAACAGAACAGATTTTGAGTGGAAAGGAGGATGAAGGGGAGGACTAACAGAACAGGTTTGGAGTGGAAAGGAGGATGGAAGGAAGGAGTAACAGAACAGGTTTGGAGTGGAAAGGAGGATGAAGGGGAGGACTAACAGAACAGGTTTGGAGTGGAAAGGAGGATGGAAGGGGAGGACTAACAGAACAGGTTTGGAGTGGAAAGGAGGATGGAAGGGAGGACTAACAGAACAGGTTTGGGTGGAAAGGAGGATGGAAGGGAGGACTAACAGAACAGGTTTGGTGTGGAAAGGAGGATGGAAGGTAAGGACTAACAGAACAGGTTTGGAGTGGAAAGGAGGATGGAAGGGAGGACTAACAGTACAGGTTTGGAGTGGAAAGGAGGATGGAAGGGAGGACTAACAGAACAGGTTTGGTGTGGAAAGGAGGATGGAAGTGATGACTAACATAACAGGTTTGGAGTGGAAAGGAGGATGGAAGGGGAGGACTAACAGAACAGGTTTGGAGTGGAAAGGAGGATGGAAGGGAGGGCTAACAGAACAGGTTTGGGGTGGAAAGGAGGATGGAAGGGGAGGACTAACAGAACAGGTTTGGAGTGGAAAGGAGGATGGAAGGGAGGACTAACAGAACAGATTTGGAGTGGAAAGGAGGATGAAGGGGAGGACTAACAGAACAGGTTTGGAGTGGAAAGGAGGATGGAAGGAAGGAGTAACAGAACAGGTTTGGAGTGGAAAGGAGGATGAAGGGGAGGACTAACAGAACAGGTTTGGAGTGGAAAGGAGGATGGAAGGGGAGGACTAACAGAAAAGGTTTGGAGTGGAAAGGAGGATGGAAGGGAGGACTAACAGAACAGGTTTGGGTGGAAAGGAGGATGGAAGGGAGGACTAACAGAACAGGTTTGGTGTGGAAAGGAGGATGGAAGGTAAGGACTAACAGAACAGGTTTGGAGTGGAAAGGAGGATGGAAGGGAGGACTAACAGTACAGGTTTGGAGTGGAAAGGAGGATGGAAGGGAGGACTAACAGAACAGGTTTGGGTGGAAAGGAGGATGGTAGGGAGGACTAACAGAACAGGTTTGGTGTGGAAAGGAGGATGGAAGGTAAGGACTAACAGAACAGGTTTGGAGTGGAAAGGAGGATGGAAGTGGAGGACTAACAGAACAGGTTTGGGGTGGAAAGGAGGATGGAAGGGGAGAACTAACAGAACAGGTTTGGAGTGGAAAGGAGGATGGAAGGGGAGGACTAACAGAACAGATTTGGAGTGGAAAGGAGGATGGAAGGGAGGACTAACAGAACAGGTTTGGAGTGGAAAGGAGGATGGAAGGGGAGGACTAACAGAACAGGTTTGGAGTGGAAAGGAGGATG
The DNA here is from genome assembly GCF_057628025.1 of Oncorhynchus mykiss. Classification (NCBI taxonomy): domain Eukaryota; kingdom Metazoa; phylum Chordata; class Actinopteri; order Salmoniformes; family Salmonidae; genus Oncorhynchus; species Oncorhynchus mykiss. Next base: position 14,558,553 of record NC_143024.1, read on the forward strand.
GAAGGGAGGGCTAACTGAACAGGTTTGGGGTGGAAAGGAGGATGGAAGGGAGGACTAACAGAACAGATTTGGAGTGGAAAGGAGGATGAAGGGGAGGACTAACAGAACAGGTTTGGAGTGGAAAGGAGGATGGAAGGAAGGACTAACAGAACAGGTTTGGAGTGGAAAGGAGGATGAAGGGGAGGACTAACAGAACAGGTTTGGAGTGGAAAGGAGGATGGAAGGGGAGGACTAACAGAACAGGTTTGGAGTGGAAAGGAGGATGGAAGGGAGGACTAACAGAACAGGTTTGGGTGGAAAGGAGGATGGAAGGAAGGACTAACAGAACAGGTTTGGTGTGGAAAGGAGGATGGAAGGTAAGGACTAACAGAACAGGTTTGGAGTGGAAAGGAGGATGGAAGGGAGGACTAACAGAACAGGTTTGGAGTGGAAAGGAGGATGGAAGGGAGGACTAACAGAACAGGTTTGGGTGGAAAGGAGGATGGAAGGGAGGACTAACAGAACAGGTTTGGTGTGGAAAGGAGGATGGAAGGTAAGGACTAACAGAACAGGTTTGGAGTGGAAAGGAGGATGGAAGTGGAGGACTAACAGAACAGGTTTGGGGTGGAAAGGAGGATGGAAGGGGAGAACTAACAGAACAGGTTTGGAGTGGAAAGGAGGATGGAAGGGGAGGACTAACAGAACAGATTTGGAGTGGAAAGGAGGATGGAAGGGAGGACTAACAGAACAGGTTTGGAGTGGAAAGGAGGATGGAAGGGGAGGACTAACAGAACAGGTTTGGAGTGGAAAGGAGGATGGAAGGGAGGGCTAACTGAACAGGTTTGGGGTGGAAAGGAGGATGGAAGGGGAGGACTAACAGAACAGGTTTGGAGTGGAAAGGAGGATGGAAGGGAGGACTAACAGAACAGATTTGGAGTGGAAAGGAGGATGAAGGGGAGGACTAACAGAACAGGTTTGGAGTGGAAAGGAGGATGGAAGGAAGGACTAACAGAACAGGTTTGGAGTGGAAAGGAGGATGAAGGGGAGGACTAACAGAACAGGTTTGGAGTGGAAAGGAGGATGGAAGGGGAGGACTAACAGAACAGGTTTGGTGTGGAAAGGAGGATGGAAGGGAGGACTAACAGAACAGGTTTGGGTGGAAAGGAGGATGGAAGGGAGGACTAACAGAACAGGTTTGGTGTGGAAAGGAGGATGGAAGGTAAGGACTAACAGAACAGGTTTGGAGTGGAAAGGAGGATGGAAGGGAGGACTAACAGAACAGGTTTGGAGTGGAAAGGAGGATGGAAGGGAGGACTAACAGAACAGGTTTGGGTGGAAAGGAGGATGGAAGGGAGGACTAACAGAACAGGTTTGGTGTGGAAAGGAGGATGGAAGGTAAGGACTAACAGAACAGGTTTGGAGTGGAAAGGAGGATGGAAGTGGAGGACTAACAGAACAGGTTTGGGGTGGAAAGGAGGATGGAAGATAAGGAATAACAGAATCTCACATGGTGCCGTTGTCCTCAGGTGCTGAGAGATGCTATAGGGCTGCAGGAAAGGACAGGCTAATTGAAAAGACAGCAGTGAAGCTGTGACAGATTGTGGTCCTCTCTTCTACCAACACTACCTCCCTCCTCACCACTGGCCACACAGCAACTACCTCCCTCCTCACCACTGGCCACACAGCAACTTTCTCCCTCCTCACCACTGGCCACACAGCAACTTTCTCCCTCCTCACCACTGGACACACAGCAACTACCTCCCTCCTCACCACTGGCCACACAGCAACTTTCTCCCTCCTCCCTCCTCACCACTGGACACACAGCAACTACCTCCCTCCTCACCACTGGCCACACAGCAACTACCTCCCTCCTCACCACTGGCCACACAGCAACTACCTCCCTCCTCACCACTGGCCACACAGCAACTTCCTCCCTCCTCACCACTGGCCACACAGCAACTACCTCCCTCCTCACCACTGGCCACACAGCAACTACCTCCCTCCTCACCACTGGCCACACAGCAACTACCTCCCTCCTCACCACTGGACACACAGCAACTACCTCCCTCCTCACCACTGGCCACACAGCAACTACCTCCCTCCTCACCACTGGCCACACAGCAACTACCTCCCTCCTCACCACTGGCCACACAGCAACTTTCTCCCTCCTCACCACTGGACACACAGCAACTTTCTCCCTCCTCACCACTGGACACACAGCAACTACCTCCCTCCTCACCACTGGCCACACAGCAACTACCTCCCTCCTCACCACTGGCCACACAGCAACTACCTCCCTCCTCACCACTGGCCACAGAGCAACTACCTCCCTCCTCCCTCCTCACCACTGGACACACAGCAACTACCTCCCTCCTCACCACTGGCCACACAGCAACTACCTCCCTCCTCACCACTGGCCACACAGCAACTACCTCCCTCCTCACCACTGGCCACACAGCAACTACCTCCCTCCTCACCACTGGCCACACAGCAACTACCTCCCTCCTCACCACTGGCCACACAGCAACTTTCTCCCTCCTCACCACTGGCCACACAGCAACTACCTCCCTCCTCACCACTGGCCAGACAGCAACTACCTCCCTCCTCACCACTGGCCACACAGCAACTACCTCCCTCCTCACCACTGGCCACACAGCAACTTTCTCCCTCCTCACCACTGGCCACGCAGCAACTACCTCCCTCCTCACCACTGGCCACACAGCAACTACCTCCCTCCTCACCACTGGCCACACAGCAACTACCTCCCTCCTCACCACTGGCCACACAGCAACTACCTCCCTCCTCACCACTGGCCACACAGCAACTACCTCCCTCCTCACCACTGGCCACGCAGCAACTACCTCCCTCCTCACCACTGGCCACACAGCAACTACCTCCCTCCTCACCACTGTCCACACAGCAACTACCTCCCTCCTCACCACTGGCCACACAGCAACTACCTCCCTCCTCACCACTGGCCACACAGCAACTACCTCCCTCCTCACCACTGGCCACACAGCAACTACCTCCCTCCACACCACTGGCCACACAGCAACTACCTCCCTCCTCACCACTGGCCACACAGCAACTACCTCCCTCCTCACCACTGGACACACAGCAACTACCTCCCTCCTCCCTCCTCACCACTGGACACACAGCAACTACCTCCCTCCTCACCACTGGACACACAGCAACTACCTCCCTCCTCACCACTGGACACACAGCAACTACCTCCCTCCTCCCTCCTCACCACTGGACACACAGCAACTACCTCCCTCCTCACCACTGGACACACAGCAACTACCTCCCTCCTCACCACTGGACACACAGCAACTACCTCCCTCCTCACCACTGGACACACAGCAACTACCTCCCTCCTCACCACTGGCCACACAGCAACTTTCTCCCTCCTCACCACTGGCCACACAGCAACTACCTCCCTCCTCACCACTGGACACACAGCAACTACCTCCCTCCTCACCACTGGCCACACAGCAACTACCTCCCTCCTCACCACTGGCCACACAGCAACTACCTCCCTCCTCACCACTGGCCACACAGCAACTACCTCCCTCCTCACCACTGGCCACACAGCAACTTTCTCCCTCCTCACCACTGGCCACACAGCAACTACCTCCCTCCTCACCACTGGCCACACAGCAACTACCTCCCTCCTCACCACTGGCCACACAGCAACTACCTCCCTCCTCACCACTGGCCACACAGCAACTTTCTCCCTCCTCACCACTGGCCACGCAGCAACTACCTCCCTCCTCACCACTGGCCACACAGCAACTACCTCCCTCCTCACCACTGGCCACACAGCAACTACCTCCCTCCTCACCACTGGCCACACAGCAACTACCTCCCTCCTCACCACTGGCCATGCAGCAACTACCTCCCTCCTCACCACTGGCCATGCAGCAACTACCTCCCTCTTCACCACTGGCCACACAGCAACTACCTCCC